>NW_017619209.1:412500-838593 GCF_001879475.1 Ipomoea nil | reverse complement strand
AGATCTCCAATAATAACAATTGCTGAGATTCTTGAATAGATTTAATCTGTATAATTTATGTCAGTAGAGCCATGCATCTTACAGGCACAAACATATCTACAAATAACTACAATTGGAATATACTTTTTTATTAAAATTCCACCATTTTTATCTAAAGAAATCAAATATCACATTTGGTCTAATCCATCTATAAATTCATTTTATATTACTATAAGTTAATGCAAATTTACATCACATCATATATGATTTGATATTAATATTATTTTTTAATTTTATTCTTTATACTTTGATCATATAATGTATAAATTTAAATTCACAATCTAATTATCACTTTAGATTTTTTTGATGAGATGTAGAAAGGTAAATTTTATAGTACTCATCTAGTGCCTCCCAAAATAATTAAATCATTTATTCTTCAATTATGTGAGATTTTATTTATTAAAAAAAAGCATATTCTTTTTCATTTCTTTATTTTTATCAAATTCATAATTTATTCAATTTTGTTCCTTTCATTACCTATTACAATTTTGGTGTAATAAGGGAAATATTAATCCCTTCAACTTGCAGGTCAACTATCATGGGTGCAAAACAAAATGTTTTAACAAGATGGCTTAAAGGTTATAGACTTTAGTTTAGACCAAGAGACAATACTTAAAAAGGGGTTTAGCATTCCAATTATCTCAAGACTTAGAGAATATTACGTCTAAAAGGTTTGGAAATGGCACAAACTAGCTAGAAGATGATGGACGTGAAAGAAAGAAAGAAAGAAAGTTCAGCAATCAGCACGTTGGCCTATATGATTGACTAACTATATGACTTGTAAGGAAATTAGGACACATTATACCAAAAAAAAAAAAAAAAAAAAAAAAAAAAAAAAAAAAACAAAACAAAAACAAAATTATAAGAGAGTAAGTTGAGAATTGATAGGCGACTTGCGATTTACTCTCTATAATGTTCTTGGGAAGAGATTTTGGGAGTTTAGGATTAGTATATCGTAAGCTACAAAATCTAATGTATCAAAAATTATAAGAAAATTAGTCAAATAGATCCTCAAATTTTACCTAAAAAGTTAATTAGGTGTCTAAACTTTTTAAAGTTGCAATTAAACTCATTAACATTTTATTTTAATACAATGAAGCTAAACAATTGATTAGTGACCTGTGATAGCAACTCACTAGAGTTCCGACATCATTTCTGTCCAAAAATCGACCACCGGAGACCCTCATAATTTAATTTAGATTTTTACTTGTAAACCCTCATAATTATTATTTCATATGTTTTATTTTACACATTTAATTTAGTTAACGAGTCTTTATTTCAAGTTATTTACAGTTTTATTTTCATAATATTTACTTTAATATTAGTACATTATATATGTGTGTATATAAATGTTATAAATTGAATTTAAAATTATAACAAATTAAATTTAAAAAGGTAAAGAATAAAAAATTGGTTTGACTATTAAATACTACACCCGTCTCATTTCATGTATATGATTCAATTAATGAAACTTGATTAAAGGTATTTACAATTCTAGTTTCATAGTATTAATTTTATTATTAGTATATAAAATTTATATATTTAAAAATCACATTCAATATATTATTAAACACCAAAAATTTAAATTTAAAAATACTAAAGAAAATAAGTAAAAAAAAAAAAGAAAAAAAGAAATAATTAATTTGACTCACTAATAGTAAATACGATTGATAAAATGGGCTAGATACAATAGTAAATATGACATGTAAAAAGAGATAAATAATGTATAAAATCATATTACCTTAATTTCATCATACTTGATCAAGGTATTTACAATTCAACTTTTTATTATATTTAATTTATTATTATTAAATGAAATTTATACTTTTACAAATTCTATCAAATACAAAAAGTTAAATTTACCAATTATTAAAAAATATTTTAAAAAAGAAAGAATTAATTAATTAATTATTGATTTGACTAATAATTAAGTAACTTCGGAGTGTTTAATAAGATAGATAGAATTGATTATTAAATTAAACTTTGCGTTAAATTGATTACAATAAATTATTTCTTATCGCAAAAGGTTGAATCCTCAATCTCAAGGGTTCTCCAAGTTCCAATCCGACAGAGCATTTGGACTGATATAAATAACGATGACTCAATGACTCAGTAGATAAAGTCAAATGTTTGTGCACATAAGGAATCTGTCTACTTTGAGCGAAATAAATTATTAGTTTTGATGAAATGTAATGTATAATGCGATATATAAAGTGATGATCATAATGACCACAACGTCAACTCAAGCTACTCACATAATTGTTTCTCTTCAATATTTGGAGGGGATTGGACAATAAGAGAATCCAACAATAATACAAATGTCCATTTAGCTTTATGGTGACACCACTTTATGGAACCAAACACACTATCCATAACACTTTGAAGACATGACCCATGGCCATTCAAATTTTACAATTTTTACCAACATTGTTGTAAGAACAAATTATTGGTAGATTCCACATTTTGTTTTTCTAATTAATAAAATTAAAAGTATAATTTTTATTATAAATAATAAATGTATAGCTAAATTATATGTTTGTACTTTTATTTAAACTCAAATTTCATCGTCCATGTAAAAAAATACTCCGTACTATGTCAACGTATTGTTTGGAACACAAAAAAAAAAAAAAAAAAAAAAAAAAAAAAGTAATTTACTACACATGTGAAGAGTGTGTTGAACATAACATATATAAATAATAAATATATAGTTCAAATTATTAATTCAAACTTGGGTGAATCTCTGTTGAGACTGTCTCACGGATCTTTATTCATGAGGTAAGTCGGGTCAATAGGTAAATGCAATACTTATGCTGAAAAATGTAATACTAATTAGGAATAAATTGTCTGTTACTTATAAGGAAAAATGAAATACTTTTGAGAAAAAAAAATGTAATACTTTTACATTAAAAATGTAATATCAGGAGTTGAAGAGTTACTTATGAGAAAAATCATAATACTTATAAAAGAAAGTGTAATATTTATGAAAAAAATTGACTTGTCTCATAAAATAAAATATTTTTCTTTTAAATTTTTAATTGAAACAAAACACAATTGCAGAGTATTAATAGTCATTACACGTAGCAAGTTGAATAGATTTTAGATTCAACATACATGGGACAAGAGTTAGTCCCAAATGTCCCACGATTGACACAAACTTAATCTTTATTTATATAACATTTGACCCCATTTGATTAGTGGAAAATATTTGAGAGGAAATGAAATTGAAATTTCATGGAAAAAAAAATTACTGGGAAGATTAATTAAATTGTTTGGTTGGTGGAAAATAAATTACTGGGAATATCAATTCCATTGTTTGGTTGAGTTTGGAATTGTAAGGATTAATGAGTATAAAGACAATTATACCCCTACATAATAATAACAACAACAATAATAATGGTAACTAAGAAAAGTTGGCGAGGGCGTAATTGTCCTACTTATTTTTCATGAAAAACAAAATACCAAGGGGGGTCATGAAAAATGTTTTCCATGAACCAAATAAAGGAAAATCTAGTTTTCTTCAAATCAAGGAAAACATTTTCCATGAACCAAACATGCCCTTAAAGATATAAGGATAAAAATAAATTAAACTATAAACACAATTTTTTGACGCAATACTATGACTCAATAATTGAAATATATATTGAAAACTAGTCAATTGAAGTGCGTTTTTCTTTTTTTCAATTAAAGCAATGTCCAACGATAAAAGAAATTGTAAAATTATATTATCAAAAAAATATAGGCGGCGAAGAGTTTTAGGCGAGATGTCAGTGAGCTCTACCGCTGGTAGCCTTATACTGGCCATACCTTGAGGCGCGTAAAGATTTCTAATCGTATACCGATCGAAACCCGTACAGAGTGTGACCCCGCTTCCAGACCGACCAGTTCCGACCGGCAGGGTCGATAAGGACCCTCTGCCGGACGAACCCGGTCGGGAACGCACTCCAAAAGCAGTAGCAGAGTACTTGCGCCACGTGTAGGGCGCCCCTCGAGCAGTGGGCCTGCTGGTGCATGTCGGCCACACGACCACCAGTTGAGGCCCCGGATCCTGTCCGCTTTATCCCTCTATAAATACTTGCATTTATGGCAGAGAGAATGACTTTTGACTCTTGGATTGACCGAAGCTTGTCGGCCCACTGTCACCCGCTCCCGAGCTCAAGACTCATACATCATACGTTAGCATACGGACCACCATATATACTTTATCATTTTGGCGTCGTCTGTGGGGAACGAGGAGCCAACTCGTGTCGTTAGGAACTTTCAAGCGGTAGACCTGAGGCACCCGCCTCGGGCACGGGCGGCGGGACTGCGACCGTAACTTCGACCGGGACAGGGGTATAATTTTGTTCCAGGTCGTATCTGGGTGGAGGCAGTCGGGCGGCATTGTACTCCTCCACCGACCGAAAGAGCTTGTATTCGTGGTACTCTGAAGAAATCTTAGCCACGACCTCTTGGAGTGCGTTGGTGGGCTCGGGAGCGACGCTCTCCGTGAAGTGCGTCGCCCAAGTCCACTCGACCGAGAAAATCCGGTTCTTCCACCCCTTGTTATTGGCCGGAAGATGAAGGATAGAATAGAGGCCCTCTCGGGATTGGGCCTTCAAGAACCCCCCCACCCCCCGTGGTTGGCAGGTAGCTGTTGGTCAAGGTAGATGAAGTTGAAGAGCTCCATGGTGCACAAGACCTTATGTCGAACGCATATCTGGGGAAAGCAAGCGATTATGCGGTGGGCGTTCGGGCAGATCTGGCTGGGCAGTATCCTGTAATGCTTGAGGAACGCCAAGAGAAAGGGCGAGAAGGGAAAAGAGAGAGGTGCCTTCAGGGAATCCAAGTGTAACCCGAGCCACAGGTCTTTAGTCTGTTGCTTAACGTTCCCGAGCGCCCTGTCGGTTTCGAACTTCGCCCGGCCGGCCAGCAAGGTCCCAACCTCACCCATATCCTTCCGAGACAGCAAACACTCTTGTTGTTCAACGTCCTCGCTGTTCAGGAAGATCATACGAGGGCCCTTCCCAGGCCGGACAACGTCTTCGCCCATTAAGGTCTCGGTAAGGCGCTCTAGCGCTTGGGAAGAGAGGCCGGGGTTTAGGGCCGCAACGACCGTTCGGGGTGATTTACCGCGCCCGTGTCGGACCACCTCTCCTGATAGCGACCGGATGTCCCCTTGCCGTTCCCCGATCGCATCTTGTCGGAGCTGCTTGCTCGACTGTCCTGGGTGCCCTCGGCCTGACCCGATCCTTGGTCGTCTCGGAGCTCTGAAGAGCCCTCGGTGCTAGTGTGGTCGGTCGCGACTTCAACCTCGTTATCATAGTTGGCATCCGAGGGATTGTCGCTGTCTGGGCTTGACATTGGTCCTTCAAAGAGGATAAAAGGGGTTTCATTGTGTCGCTTGGGCCAGGTCCCGAGCGGTAAGGCCGCCGTACACAGCGACTAGGAAAATAACTTAAACAAAAAAACCGACGAGAACTTACCGATTTCTAGAGTGATCATCGATCAGGTCACAGCCTTATGTGTGGGTTGATCGGGAGTCTCTGAGCGGTAGCAGCAAAGCAGTGTGCTGAAACGCTTTGGAGGAGATGGAATATATAGGGCTGAGCCGTGGCGGGAAAACGGTTCGTCTTCCGAGGCTGCGCGGGGTTCCCCAAGGCCGTTAGGGAGCTGACGCGTGTCATGATGCCATCGACAGCTGCGAAGACGAGTACCGCAGAGCTGTGTCGCACTGGAACCTTCGCCCGCTTTTGGACCGATACTTCAGCCCGAGCCCATCCTCCCGAGCGCTCGTTAGAGCATGGGCTAGGGTGCTCTTGGTAGCCTTATACTAACCGTACCTTGAGGCGCGTAAAGATTCCTAATCGTATACCGATCGGAACCCGTACAGCGCGTGCTCCCACTTCCAAACCGACCGGTAGGGTCGATAAGGACCCTCTGCCGGATGAACCCGGTCGGGAACGCACGCTAAAAGCAGTAGCAGAGTACTTGCACCACGTGTAGGGCGCTCCTCGGGCAGTGGGCCTGCCGGTGCATGTCGGCCACGCGGCCACCATGCCGAGGCCCCGGATCCTGTCCCTCTATAAATACTTGCATTTATGGCGGAGAAAAGGACTTTTGACTCTTGCTGACCCACTGTCGCTCGCTCCCGAGCTCAAGCCTCATACATCATACGTTAGATACGGACCACCGTATATACTTCATCAACCGCAAAGCATGAAAGGGCATGGTAATACGCATATAAATATCATACAACCATAGAAAGTTTCAGTAACCCAATACTGAAGATATTGTAGAATTACTTGGGCACGCACGCAAGTAACAAGTGGGAGGCAGCAAATAATTTTCAGTTTTCAGATCGACAGCAGCGATGATGGTGGTGAGGATGAGGAGGAAGAGAATAGCGATTTTCTCTGGGTTTGAATGACTCAAAAGATAATGAGTAAAATTAGAAATAATTTGTATTAGTATAACAAAGAAAGTATAATCCACAAAAGTTATTAATGCAATCTATTACATCAATATAAATTTTTATTTATGTTATAACGCTAACATTATTGAGTTATTATATTTAATTTAATATTTAGTAGATATAAGGTCAAATGGACAAAAATAAAATAAAATAGGGTAACATTGACTTTTACCGAACTCTAATAACATTGGGGTTAAATTGGTATTTTTGTCAAATATATAACCTCAAAAAGCATTGGTTTTTTTGGGTTAAACCTCCAAGAAGCACCTTTAAGTCCATCATATTCAGACTAATTCCTGTTTGCACTGGGTTAGACCAACTAAGGCGTAAAGTACTGGTCAGATTGATTTTTCTATATAAGAGGGCGTTTGAACTGTACTTCCAACCTCTCTTAATGGACAAGAGTACACGGTCACTCACGCCAACCAAACTAGTTAGCTTTTTTAATTTTATTTTATTATTTTTTTATGTACACTCTAATCTATCTATAGTATCTATTCAACAAATTATGCTAACTCGATCGACCTTCCTTATAAAAAGAAACAGCGATGTCATCAAATCACAAGGTATTTGGCATAACCTCAAAAAGTTATTATAGTATTTTGTCTAGAAAATTATTGCAGGAGTAGTTCTGGGTTTTTAAAATTTATTTTGGGTAGATGGCTGTGGTTTGACAAGCCATTTTTATTCGATCATGAGGAATCAAATTTTCCCCACTTGAAGAATAAATATACATCATAAAGATAGCTCCCCAATTAACACTCCACAGTAAACTTTTTCTATTTTTGCAAAAGTAGTGTAGTCAATATATTTAGTACTCTGATCTGCCAAACTTGAATGTAAAGCAACAACTTATTTGTGAATTCTTCTTTTCGCTTCATATCACTTAACACTTTTTTTCTTTTTTGGCAACAGAAACCATGTTTTACATTATTCCCTCTCACGTTTGTATGCCCATCATAGCATGTAGCAAGGATCAGGTTCAAGTGAAAATATATCTTTCTCATAAAAAAAAAATTGAAATAATCTTAATCATATCGTCCATCCAACATAATTGAACGGACAATATATAGCTGAAAATAAAAGAAAAAATATCGTAACATTATTGAATAATTATTACGAACTTTGGGCGTGCATTGAATAAGTTTGATGGTATATTAATAGTTCACTCAAGATCTCAAAAGAGTCCAATCAAGTTTGTTGCACTGTAACATATTAGAGCAACTTACAATGCAACAAACTTGAGTGCACTATTAGTTATTAGTGGATGCACTTTCTGTTTGTGATCGATTATACCTGAGAAAGTCAATACGTATGACAATTGGGATTTACAATTGCCTGCAGGGGTGGGGGAAAATCAAATCCTTAAATGAGCTTGAAATGGTTTGACTCATGTGCACTTGTTGCTGGTTTGTAGGAGGGGGACGGGGGGCCTAGGAATGACTATTTGGTATTATAACACAAAAACTATTTTTGAGTGCTTGGGAATAGCTAATACTAGGGAGGGGGGGGGGGGGGGGGGGGAGGGGAGGAGGTGCTAGGAATGACTATTCCCCCTGCAAAGCGAATAGCTCATTATCTCGGGAATGGTATTCCATTCCTGATATATTCCATGAACGTAACCAAACATGCTATAAGTGTTTGATCAATCTATTGTTCTAGTTCGGCAAAAGCAATATAGCTTGAGTGCTCAACTATATTGTTGCAGTCCATTCTATCTTAGGAAACTAACACTACAACGCTCCTAGCTAGCACTCTCGAAAGGTAGCAAATCAATTTTAAGAAAAATGTGTCACACGAATTGAATTTTCCTTCTTCTTCCCATTATATGTACCATTATTTTTACGGGGTTATTTCTTATTGTAAATCCCAATTGCACATATTGACTTTCCCCCAGGTATAATCGATCATAAACAGAAAGTGCATCCACTAATGTCTAATAGTGCACTCAAGTTTGTTGCATTGTAAGTTGCTCAAATATGTTATAGTGCAACTAACTTGATTGGACTCTTTTGAGATCTTGAGTGAGCTATTAATATACCATCAAACTTATTCAATGCACCCCCAAAGTTCGTAATAATTATTCAATAATGTAATTTAATATAACATATAGTTGTAATTTAATGTAATTTAATAAATTAAACTTTAATTATATTTTATGTAATTTAATTTTTAATTAAATTATATTCCGTATTAGTCTTGTTTTAGTCGTCTTGATGAGATTTTTCAAATGATATATTTTTTTAATAATATACGATTTATGTTTAAATATTTAACAAAATATGTAAATATATATTAAAAAAAAAAGATACAAAAGGAATTATAAAAAAGATTAAGAACAAAGCAGGGGAAAAGATTAAGGATTTGATTTTTCCCCACCCCTACAGGCAAGAGAGAGCTTGACTCGTTTTAGGCTCATTTTAGGTTCAACATCCTATGATGCACACCCCCAAAAATCACAGATTTATCAATAAACCTAATCAAAAGAATATTCCAATGAACCAAAAAAAAAAAAAAAGAAGAAGAAGAAGAAGAAGAGAATAATAAATTTGAAGCCATGTCGAGCAGTTATCACCAACTACAGAAAAATCCAAACTGCGAATGAAGGAAAATGAGGACATACCTAGATGGGAACGAAGAAAATTATTGAAAAAACTCCCTAAAATCACACTGCAAACCGTCTAAAAAAACTGCATGCAAGAAAATAACGTGCAAAATTACACCATTGTCCCCGCATATTAAATAAAAAAATGTAATCAAACATAAATTTAATCTTAGCCATCATATCTTGTCCAATGAAAGTCTGAATTTGATCACAATTTTTACCTGGGATCGATTCTCATTTGAATTAGATTCTATATATATTATTGATGATATGGCAAGCATAATAGTACCTATAGTAAACATACAGTAACTAGTTGTACTGTGAGATTAAATACAGTGTTGTTGGGTATCAAAATCCTTAATGAAAAATGAAAATACATCGACCAAAACTAAATACCCTTATGAAAATGTTTGTAGTAGAATTCTAACATCAAAAGCCAAGAGGCTGTTGGTAACTTTTACGACAAAGAATAATACTTATAAGTTTTTTCTAAAGTATTATGTATCGGTGTCAAATTGTATTTGATATAACTAATATCACTTTACTCTTAAGTACTGTTAATACATGGTTAAATTGGGTATAATTCAGCAATTGTGTTTATCTAGAATTTCTCAATAATTATACTAGATTTTATAGTTTTCCATCCTTAATCAATCAAGCTAATAATACAAAAAATGCCTAAAGATAAATTATTAATAACTAATCACCGTGCACATAAATTTTAGAGTTAATTACATTTTTGATCCTAGGTTTATAGGTGAGAGTTCAATTTTAATCTTTTTTTTTATCAGAAAATCCTCATTTGTTCCTAGTATTATTATGGTATGACCATTTTTTGTCATCTATCAATAAAACAGTTTAAATTTCGTTAAATACATGCAAGGGCATTTCAGTCTTCAATTATGATTTTTTTAAAATAAATATAAAAAATATAGTGAGTCAACCTACTTTGTATAAAAAAGATCAAAATATTCTTATATTTAACGATATTTCAACGATTTTGTTGACGGGGGACCAAAAATGGTCATGCCACAATAATACTAGGACCAAATGTGAATTTTCTGATAAAAAATGACTAAAAGTGGACTACCACATATAAATCTTGGATAAAAAATGAAATTAAATCTAAATTTTACTCCTTTAACGGAGACCAAACCGACCTATATATAGTGTTACAAAAATCCCGCATAAACAGCGATTAATCACCGCCTACGTGCCCCCGAACGCCCGAAAGCACCTAACAATTTTTCAACCATGCCTATATATACGTATATCTGCTCTTAGCTCTTTTAGAATCTTTAAGGCATAGGAATACTGTGCAGCACCCATCATGTTTGAGAATAATATCTCAATTCTAAAAAGCTGTTCCAATACATATATAAAACGTATATTCAAATACTTCAAATCATAAAGATAACATAGGTTAAGATATTTTTAACATCTTTTTCTAAAAATAAAAACTAAAATTAAGCAATAGAGTACCTGGTACGTACATACTGATTGAGTAGATTAAAACTAGCAACTTACTTCTTTAAACTTGTATAATTAATTGTTTATAAGACTTTAGTTGAGTCAATATTTTAATTCTGTTTGGATAGTTTTATTACTTTTTGCTTCCAATGCACCAAAAAAGTTGTGTTCTGTTGGAATCATGAGGCAAATTTCTATATGTTTTCCAAGTGTCTTTAGGATGAATAATAAGGTAGTAATTGACCACAATAGATATGGCAAATTATACTATGGATTAGGGTTCATCTTGCATTGTGAACCTAGTCTAAAATAATATTCAAACCATGTGTTTGCACTTAACATTCAAAATACTATAAACTGTTCGTCTTTTCCATAGAAGGCGACCAACTGGTCGAGCCGCCGAGGAAGGCGGCCTGTTGGTCGCCTTCCCTGGTAGACAGCGACCGGCGACAGTTCGACCATCGCCGGCCATTGGATTGTTATCGGAGATAGATAAATTTGATGTTGAAACTCTAATAACATGTAAAGCATATCATTTACTGATTTTTGGACTTCATTGTCTTAATATAACATGTTAGAAGGTGCAATTGCATGAGTTTTCAGGTAAAATTTAAGGCTTACTTGACCTTTTTCTCAAAGAAAAATGGAAAAACTATGGAAAAAGGAAATAAAAAAAATGCACTAAACATGGTTTTATTCTAATGTTTGATTTACATGTGAATTAAAATGAAATAGGTAATATCAAGACCAAAATGTCAATAAAATTGCGATTCATAAGGAAGGATATGAGATTATTATGGATGGATAATTCAATCCTTGGAATTCAACTTTTCTTCCAAATCCATGGAATTGCAATTTTTTCCTACTAAAATGTGAGATTTGTTACATTTTTAAATTCAGTATTAAAGAAATTACAATTTCCCTCTATCAAACATGAAAAGCACTTAACATATTATGTATATGTAATTAATAAAATTTCGTGTGATTATCTTTCGTTTGGAAAGATAACAGTGATGTCATCAAACCACAAGATATTTGGATATTGTGTATGTGTAGTAAAAATATTATGTACTTTATGTATTAGAATAATGAATTTTCCGAGAAAAAATAATATATTATATGAATTAGAATGATGTATTTTATGTGTTTTTCAACCGTGATTCACGGTCCACACAATAATGATTGCCTTTACTCTGCCTACCATCCTTAACGTAACTAAATTAACTAAATTATAGAATTGTTTTATTTGAGTTGGAACATAATTTTGTTCACCCAAAATATGTTGGGTAGGCGAAAGATACTAAAGGCAGTACGTAAGCCTAATTTTACACATAAAAAGATGAGGTTTAAGCATCTCTGGAATCTCTTAACTATCAAGTGTTGGCACATAAATAGATTCTAGCAGAAACAGTGCAAATAAAGAAAAAAAGACAATTCCATCTTTTATGGTTAAAGCCGTAAAGGATCACAATTCTCTACCTTTTTTTTTTTTTAAATAAAAAAAAATTCAATTCCCTAAAATTTTTTAATGATTTAATTTATTGAGAGTAATATATTTTAAAATTTATTCCACTTTTAATTTATTCTCCTCAACTATCAATATTTTCAAATCAAGTACGTACATCCACTACTATAAAAGATTGATCAATTTTTATTTTATTTTTTTGAAAGGAGATTGATCAATTTTATCACACTTGAGTTGTATAGCAAGTTTTCTTATATTATCAGTCCAACGTACTAACAATTTAAATTAGAAGCAACCCGTATGGGCAGCTCAACTGGTCACAGAGGTGAAACTTTGGAAGAATGACCAGGGATCGAGTCTTACTAGCGGCAGTGTGGGAGCAACCTCTCAAAGGGAGGGAGGTTCCTTTTGCGCAGTGAGCACCGGTCTAGCCTCTGATGTTCAGTTGAGTTACCATGATTTACATCCTCCCAAATGCTCTGTCGGGTGGGGTTCAATCTTTTGGAAGAATTTAAATTAGAAGCAAAAGAAAATGTAACCGGAAAAAAAAAATTTGTTTGTATTAGTCTCACCAAAGATTTTTATTTATATTTATAAACAAATTATTAAGTATTCATATTAATTTAACTTTCATTACAAATATTGATTTTTAATTTAAATTATTTTCATTAATTTAATTAACTTAATTCATTAATTAAGTTAAAGAATTAAGCAGTGTCTTTCAGGTTCATCTCTAGATCAATGAATAAAGCCGTTCATGCCTTAGTTAGAGCTGCTGGTTCTCAAACTGGTTCTTTTATGTGTTTTTATCTATTTCCTCATCTATTGAACATCTAATTTAATGACGTTTATTTGGTTGGTTTAAAAAAAAAAAAAACAAAAAAACAAAAAAAAAAAACTTAATTCATTAATATGAATGATTACCAAGTGGCTTGTGGTCCACTGGTATCGGATTGCTCCCTTATGTGGGAGGTTTAGGTTTTGAGTCTTATTGTAGGCGTAGTTTGTATGGGTATCCCTCTTCCTTGTAATAAAAAAAAAAATTAATATGAATGATTAAGAAGGGTTGTATTCGGTAACACACTTGCCTATCTTGTCATTCCAAATAATTTTTTTTGAAAACATCATTCCTAATTATTACTTCAATACTTCTATATGCATACACGAAGTATGTAATTTGCATATTTTTTTATTTTTTATTTTTTGGGTATGCCTTATATTAGATTACTAACAAATCCTAAAATCATCTACTCCGTATTTTTGAATGAAAGAGGAACTCTCTCAATATTTATAAGACTTGAACTTGTGATCTTATTTAAATGAAATGATAATTCTTCAACTTAAACGACGTGTCATTATATTCATATAGAGTATAATTTGTTTGCTTATTTTTGTAGTATAATACTTGAACAACAATATAATTGACAAGCTAATGCATGCGTTTATTACTCCATTTGTCATATTTTAATTTATTAATTTTTATATGTAATTTTTAGTGTATGTTAAACGAAATTTTTGTTTATGTATTTATTTCTTGATTCCATAAATCTGAGTTAATTCTTACTAATTAAATTAGATATATAAAATGACATCGATAAAATATTAACAATAAAATCGTCATATGTCTAGTTATTATTTGAAGGCAAATTATGCTGTGGATTCGTGTCCACCTTGCAAGATAGACACGGTTCCAAAACTCTCATAATTGTGAATATAGAGTTCAAAAATTATAAACATAGAGTTGTATAATTATGAACATAGAGTTCTATAATTATGAATATAGAGTTCTGTAATTGTGAATATAGAGTTCAATAATTGTGAATATGAAGTTTAAAAAGTATGAATATAGAGTTCAGTAATTATGAACATAGAGTTCTGTAATTGTGAATATAGAATTCAATAATTGTGAATATGAAGTTCAAAAATTATGAACATAGAGTTTTATAATTATAAATTTAGAGTTCAATAATTATGAACATAAAACCGTGCCCACCTTGCAAGGTGGACAGGGTTCCACACTTCCACGACATAACAATTGAGAATGGACTAAGCTAGTCCCGTTAAAATATGAGTTTAGTTGGATTGGGCTAAACAATAAAAAAAGTAAATATCGAAAATGCTTCATTATATTGACTATAGTATAATATAATTCATAAATCATTTATCAACTATCAAGTTTAGCAAATTAATTTTTTAACTATTCATTGTTAAAATAATTAATTTTTATAAAAAATAATTTTGTAATCAATTTATGTTCATGTTTTTAAAAATGAACTTAACAAAAAAAAATACAATTTTTTCTTTCAACCAAATCGAAAATGACTGTGTTCTGACTTTTAGTCAAACGCTAAAAAAATGAATATATTTTTCACAAAATGAATCATATTTATTATTATTATTTTCTAAACGAACCATTAATTATATATTATACATACAAATAACATAATATTAAATTCATATTCGAAAATATAAATTTTTGTATTTTGTGAGAACTAAATATTTTTCTTGAGTACTATCTATTTATATACAGTAACTAAAGCACAGAGAGCAAATAACATCTTCTTCACTAAGACTCGAATTCACAATCTTTTATATGGGAATCCAATCTTAATACCATTAGACCACAAGATCTTGCCATCTATTCATACTCTTATTTGAACTTAATTTATTCTTTGGCTTTGTTGACAGTCAGTCAATTAATTAGGTTAAAAGCGGTTAATAGGAAGAAAGAAAGCAGACATGAGAGTTACCTCAAAGTTCTCGATAACTTGCTAATTTGTCCCTTTTTCATCACTGCAATTCCCAACCTGCAAATAGCAAATGTAAAATTAGTTTGGAGAGAAGAAAAGTTTAAGAATAAGGGGTTAATATTATTTTTAATGGAAAATGGCACTTTCTTATATAGCATTTTTTTCCCTTGAATTATTTAAGTGATACTTTTTTCCTTAATATGTTAAATGGACATATTTTTCTTTAAAATAAATATTTCATTTATTTTTCTTCTCCAACAAATTATAACTACGATTTGGTTCAAACCGAATCGATACTATAGTATGTTAGAGATTTGTATAGTAATGAGAGTTAATGGTTCAGATGAACTACCATGAAAAGCTTAAATAATATTTGGTGTTGTGGAGTTATAAATATTATTTTAGTTTGGTAGAAAGTAAGTTGGGAAATATGTTTTCGTATGGTTGAAGTTTCGGCTATATGATGAACTTTCGTATGATGAACTTTCGGCTATTTGGCTCCTTTCGGCCAAATGAAAATAATGAAAGTTCACATGCATAACAAGTATTAATATATACATTAACGAAAGATGGCTTTCACTTCTTTCTTTTGTTTTGAATGTACTACATGCATGACTAGTTTTATATATATATATATATATATATATATATATATATATATATATATATATATATTTTATATGTTTATTCATTTTGCATGTTAACATGCAATGAATAATGAATATATATAATATATATATTTAACGTTGCTATTTTGTATGCAGTGCATGAACCTACGAAGGTCCGTATCATATGAATATATATAATATTAAATTATATATTTCTCATGCTTGATATATCAGATAAGATATATCTTATGGAAGTTAGAGTTTTTGAAACTTTCATGTAACTTCTCCTAACTGCTATATTTATTTTATATAAATATCTGGAGAAACATCTGAAGAATACAGAGAAAAAGAAAATAGGCAATTGATGGAGGCAATCAACTTGCAGGAAACCAAGACATTTCACAGGCTTACAATTCTACAGGGAATTCTCAAACAAAGCAACTTGAGAATTTCATTCATCTTCTTGTATCCCATAAGATTAAATCTTGAACCTTGTTGCTTTTATAGAGGGAAATTTAAAGCTTATAGGAAAGTGATTACACGCCTGAAGATATCAAATGATCCAGTTTTTGTTCCCTGTTGTATTCTGTATTATTGTTGTATCTCAAATGTATTACAGATTACAAGCACTTTTTCTAACATAGTAACCAAACGGAAAGGTTATGATGCCAATTTAGAATCAGAATCTGATATTTAGAGTTTATTAAAATCGCGAATCGAAACTACCAGTTCATGTTCTGAATTGAAAAATAAAATACATCAATTGTTGAATTTAGAATATTTTAAAAATAAAAAATAAAATTTTAACAGAAAGTTTGAACCAATAGTTCAAATTGGATCCGAAATCGTGAACCGACGGTTCAAAATCAAAACCAAATCGCGGTTATATATACATATATGTGAGAATCAGACTAAATGCGAAAAAGAACATACACTATTTGTAAATATTATAATTTTAATTTTAAGCTAATGCTAGTAGTTGTTCTGATTCGAACCTCCGGTTTACGGTTCAAGATCCAATTTTTTTTTCAGTTCACGATTTTAATATACTAAAACCCAAATATTGGGTTCTGGTTCTGAATCATAACCGAAAATTTTTGATTTGATTGTAAATTATGGTGTTCGGTTCAGCTCGAACCGAACCGTGGTCATCCCTATGTATAATCAATAATTTGTTGAAGAAGAAAAATAAATAAAATATTTATTTTAAGGGTAGAAATGTCCATTTAATATAGCAGGGGGAAAAAATCATCACTTTTATAATAATTGAGGGGCTAATGTGGATACATGAATAATTCAGGGAGAAAAATGCTATAAACATATAATTTAAGGGGAAAAATTGTCATTTTCCCTATTTTTAATTTATGAATTATTACTTTTTTTTTTTTTTTTCAATCCTTTACTTTAAAATCGATAGGATTTAATACTTATTTTTAAAAAAATTGTTGCTTTTAATCCTTTAAGAAACCAAATTTGGTATTTGATTAGAATTAAAAGGCAAATTTACAAACTCATGTATTGAATTTTGTTAATTTTAAACTTAAGAATTAAAAGAGAAAAAGTTTTTAAAAAAGTTGAAATGCTACACATGAAATTAACTCAAAGTATTACATTTTCATATTGATGCGACTCAATTCAGACCCGTCTCACACGAGTGTGACCCAACATTTTCTAGTGACTACTAACAAACATAGAGATGAATGTTGAATCACTTTAAAAAAGTCTAAATTTTATTATTTATTTAAAAAAAAAAATCAAACAATACTTTTACACTCGATATCTCAAAATCAAAATTTTTTATCGGTCAAACCAACTGAGCTAATCATGAGGAGCTGGTTCACTTTTCTCCATTACTACAAGTGAATATCATTATTTTTATGGTAAAGTCTAAAACTACTACCTAATGATGCACACTACATGAAACCCATCCTGAGACCTTGGTTGACAAATGACCTTGATTAGGTAAACCAATTTAGGCAAGCCCTGGCCAACCGTCTCAACTAAGAGGCCAATAAGTAGCTCCCAATTGGGAATAGACTACAATTGTAGATCTAATTTATCAATAAATCTTATGTCACATCATATTTATTTTTTGGAGTAAATTTTACTTTTACAGGGCGTTTGGTTGGAATAGGGGAATTACGTGGGAAATGAATTGCAATTCCATGGGAGATGAATTACTGGGAATAAAGTGAGAATTTAAATTTCAGTGTTTGGTTGACAGGAATAGAATTACTGGGAATTTCAATTCCAATGTTTGGTATACATGGGAATTGAAAGGGAATAAGTAGTATAAAGTCCAAAATGTCAATTGTTGTTGTGGTATTAATTTTAAGGTTAAAAAAAGAGAGGGATAATTTTGTCTCATCACTAGCTTTTTTCTTCCTAAAATCCCAGGAATTAAAATACTAGGGGGGACATGAGATTTTAATTCCATGAAAATAGGGAATTGCAATTCCTTCCAACCAAACTAAGGAATTTTATGGCTTTTGAAATTAAGTGGGAAGGAAATTTAAATTCCCTCCAACCAAACGCCCTGTTAGTTCTTAGCTATTGTGACATTGTTATATTTAATTTTTTTTCTTTTAATTTTGTTTCATAAATCATTGACTTTTATTTATCTGTCACAATAAGTTATCTATATAAAATTTTGTGACAATAACATGATAATTGAAGACTGAAAGTGAAAATTGTTCTGTTTTTTCACCTTGATTTTTAATAACTATACCCATTTATGAATTTTTCTTTTACTCGCTCTGTTGAAATTCTTCAATTTTTCGCCTAATTTGATAATTTCATACATTATTTAAGAGTTAATTTTATTTTTTTGTCCTAGATATATAGGTGGTAATTTATGTTTAGTCACTTTTTACTTGGTTTACCTAATCAAGGTCAATTGTCATTTAAATTTCGTAACCATTTTTATTGTGATATAACCATTTTATCCTCCACAAATAAAATCGTTTAAATTTCATAAAATACAAGAGCATTTAGATCTATAACTATGAATTTTTTTTCAAGAAATAAAAATAAAAATATACCGAGTCAATTATGTTCACAACTCTATATTCATAATTATCAACTATATGTTCATGATTTTTAAACTATATATTCATAATTACGAACAGTTTTAGAACCGTGTCCACCTTGGGTTCCACAGCATAATTTGTTATGTAGGCTTTTTAGATACTTCTTTTATTTATTATAATTATAGAATTTTTACTCGGTTAATTGGTCATTGTTATAACATGGACCATGATTCCTCAACCTTTACTTAAAAAGTTAATTGGACCCTTAGTGACCTATGATAGCATGTTATTAAGGTTCCAGCAATCATTTGACACTATTTATAATCATAAATTGACCGGCGACGAGCACGGATCGCAGGTCAATTTGTGGTTGAAAATAATGTTGAACCAATAACTATTCGGGTTCACATGAAATTTAAAATTCTATTTGAGTTTCGAGTGTTAGTTTGGATAAACCAAATTACATCCACCCATAATTTCATGTAGACAATTTCTATAGGGCGTAGGCCTCCCAAAAGGTAACAGAGACTTGTAAAGGTTTCATTGGGTGGACGGAAATTGACCCTCGAGTGCAAAGACAAGGGAATTTGATTGCAAGTCTACCTTATTGATCTGATTGTGTCGAGTGGAAGGACGGTTGCTCAACGGATAAAAATTACTCTATGAATAATAAGTTGATCTTCTCTAAGAGCTCACATCGTTGGGCAAATTATGCTGTGCATCCGTATGCACCATGCATGGTGCATACGGATGCAAAAACGAAGTCGTTTTGTTAAAAACGCGCGTCTTCCCTTAAAAAAAAAAATTCAGGTTCGATTCCCAGCAACAACATATGAACTAAAATTCCATAATCGATGAACTATAATTCCATAATCGATGAACTATAATTCCATAATCTATGAACTAAAATTCCAGAATCTAATCTATGAACTAAAAATTCCAGAATCTATAAACTACAATTTCAGAATCGATGAACTACAATTCCAGAATCGATGAACTAAAATTCCAGAATCGATGAACTATAATTCCATAATCTATGAACTAAAATTCCAGAATGAATGAACAACATAATGTTGTTGCTGAGAATCGAACCTGAATTTTTTTTTTTTAAGGGAAGACGCGCGTTTTTAATAAAACGACGTCGTTTTTGCATCCGTGGTGCATACGGATGCACAACATAACTACTCACATCGTTTGACACCTCGAAGTCGACTAGCAAATTATTGTATGGACCATGGTCCACACAACTTGTGTGGACCATGAATATATGGTACATTTTTAATATTTTAAAGGTACATTATTTGTGTACTGAAGGTACATTATTTGATAGTATATATAAAATAATGTACTTTTAGTACTAAAATAATGTACCCTCAAATAATGTATTTTTAGTATACAAATAATGTACTTTTTATTTATGGTCCACACAATTGTATGGATCATGGTCCATGAATCATGGTCTAATGATTGATGTCGACTCACCTTGTTCATCTCCCTAATGGATTTGGGATTTGGGCCTTGACCCATTAAGTATCTAACGAATTTGTTAAAAAAAAGAAGTTTGTTATGGATCATTACCAAGATTGGAAGTTAAAACCAATATCAAGATATAATTTAATCTCTAATTACTTTACTCCGCCACCTTATTGTAAAGCGTTTTAAAAATAAGAGGTAATTTCACTTTTAGTCTTTTTTTATCCTTAAATTTTCATTTGATTTTAGTATTATTGTAGCATAATCATTTTTAATCATTTATCAACAAAATTGTTGAAATGACATTAAATACAAGAAAATTTTGATCGTTTTTATACAAAGCAGGTTAAGCCGTTATATTTTTTTTATGTTTATTTATATTTTTTGAAAAAATTCATAATTGAAAACTAAAATGTCATTGAATTTAACAAAATTCGAACTGTTTTGTTGATAGAGGACCAAAAATGGTCGTGACACAATAATACTAGAACAAAAAATGGATGTTAAGAAAAAAGGACTAAAAGTGAATCATCACCTATAAATCTAAGATTAAAAATGGAATTAACTCTAAAAATAATATAAAAACGATTCCTTGCCATTGATATATTTTTCTAATTAACCCTTTTATCTTTGCGGTTGGAACTAGAAATCTAGAATCATCACACATAACACACCAAAATAAAGAAATAAAAAGGGAGACATGCAGATAGCAGGTTAGGAGGCAGCTGCAGAGTCCTAAAAATAGATACTCCGCAGAATAGACAGATGGACAATATAATGCACAAAAATACACACATACATAGTGGAATTCATTGAATGTCATCCAAAACATTTCAAAACCAATTAACATTAATTAATCATTATTAGCCTGGACACGAAATATGTGAAGTAAGGTGAAGAGTCAAATTCAACACAAAGTGGTTAGGAAGATTGTTAATTTGGTGAAGGTCTAAAGGATTGAAGGATTAAGTCCAGCATCATGCCTCTCGAAAATGTAGCTATATAAGAAAATAAAACTATTCAATTGCTACTAGTTATAACTTTTGACGTAATGGTAAACATTTGATCATAACAGATAGCATCATATTCATGTTATTCGTTGTTGGGTTTAGGCACGTACCCGGGGCGAGCAGTATTAATTATGAGCTAGCAGGCTTGAATTGGCTCATAATGAATTGAAGATGTTAATCATCACCATATCAGCTCTCAATTCAACCCACAATGAAAGGCAGAAAACATGGCCGGAAATCGTCGCTTTCTCAGTTCATCGTCAGATCATCACTAATGAAATATATCAGAGAATTGAAGATTGTGATTTCTCATCATTAGTGTTTTCGTTTGCTTTTTGCTGTGGGATACAGAGCTAGCGGGGGGATTAATTTGTTTGTTTGGGTGACTTGTGCAAAGTAGTTTACATCTCACCAGGCCACTTGTTCCGCTCCCAACTCATTATATAAAGAGAGATGTATTTAGAATCTTGACTACTCTAAACTATTATAAGATCATTACCGAAAATGTTATGGCTGACCAACATAATCTTATACTTTTAGATAACATATTATATATACTTTTACACAAGTTATGGAATAAATTAATCTGGGTCCGTGATCCGAAATAATTAAACCAATAATTAAAGAATAAGTAAATAAAGACAAGATATTAAGGAAGAGAGGTAATACTTTGTATTAATGGTATTAATGACTTGTGTAAGATGATTACAAGAGAGACTGCATGTGTGTCTTAATAAGACAAATAGTGATAATTTATACTCTTTTTAGTCCTGTAACCGCTCGCGAGAAAAAGGTGGGGAGTTAGGGCCTTCTTGACCAAGTCTGCATACCCAATCCGGCCTCAACCCCAGGCCTAAACCATAGCCGAGGCCAGGCACCTGGGCTCAGCCTCGGTTGCCTGAGGAAAAGGAGCTAGAATTAATTGAGAGTTCTAGGGATGGTAGTTGATGGGATTGTAAGAAACTAAGACTGAGAGCTCGAGATTTAAAGGTATGGAAAAGGGGCTAATTTGAGTCGCTATGGGATTTTATAGTGAGTTAGAGTGCAGTTGGGAATCCCGAGAGATTGGGAATGAGACCCCTGAAAGGGTGGGAAATTGAAGTCCGCAAGGATTGAGATTGACGTACTGGTAGAGAAAGGATGGTAATTAATTCAAATTTTGAATGTGTACAGTTAGCAGATAGTATGAGCGGCTGTGACACGCAGTGGGGAAGAATTCAGTGAGTATACCGAATTAGTTCCACGTACTTGGAGCCGGGGAGGGGGGGGGGGGGGGGGGATAATTGGCTTTAATTCTAATACTTCATCTGCCCATCCAGATGGCCAGAAGAAGTTGGAAACTCATGATGGACCCTAGGGGTACAACCCAAAAGATAATAAAAGAGAGAGGTGGTTTAGTCCAATTAGGAAAGTGGAGGTAGATTTTTTTTTTTTTTTTTTTTTTTTTTTTTTCTGGAAAGAGGGCTAAAGGTGTGTTTGGCAGTATGGTATAGAGCACAACTCGGGAAATCAAGCGGCGGGGTAGAGCGGTTGGCTTGGGCTGAAAGAGTGTTGGTCGGCGACATCGACATGCGATCTCAGTCCACTGACGAGTAGCGGACCCCATGGGTATCAAGCGGACGGTTGAACCACTCCTCCGTTCGAGGCCTTGGCGCTTTGTTAGTCCTTTGCTGGAGCGCTTTGGCCGTTCATCTGCGACTAGAGAGCCTCAACTTGGTTTGGCTAGCTATGATGGATCACTTAGGTGAGTGGAAGGCCATTCGGCAGAAGGGCAGACTGCTCGGATTAACGGATCTCTTAGGCAGTTGGCGATGGCCAGAATGTGGTTTACGACATGGCGTGAATGGAGATATTTGGCGGGAGATCAGAGCACAGAATCTAGTGGGATACACGTACGATGGAGGAGGGCAGTGAATTGTGGCCCGCGCACCTGTCCACAATGTGCGACCCTAGGAAAACGAGGGGGCGGGGGGTATCTCCGTTCCAAGGCATCATCATTAGCTCTTCTCTCTTTTGACTTCTCCCTTGTCAACGACGTAGTAGTCCATCCCCTGTAGCTAAGCTTAGTAGTTGGGCCCATTGGGTCTTCATTCCCTTTGTTTATCTAGTACATTTTCACAAAACGCCGTCGTTTCAATTGCTGTTGACGGGGATTGAGATAAAGGACGCCACTCCGTCCGTTCAAACGGACCAAACCCCATTATGTGTATTCAGTTAAAAGTTTCTGTGTATTGTGTTATGAGTTTATGTGTATTATGTTAAGAGTTTATGTGTATTCAGTTAAGAGTTTATGTGTATTATGTTATGAGTTTATGTGTATTATGTATTATGTTAGATTATGTGTATTCCGTTATGAGTTTATGTGCATTCAAAACAAATATATATATATATATATATATATATATATATATATATATATATATATATATATATATATATATATATATATATATTTGACAATGCACCCAAAGACGTCATTTTGGGTAGGGCGGGGCACACAATGCATTGTGCGCCCTGGTGCACGGTATAACGATTGCTGGGCCATGTCAATCCAATACACTTTTCATGCCCATTACTCGATATATACTCAGTTTTGTACATTATGCTATAAAGGTTGTACATTAAAATATTTTGGACAAACATACCCCTACCGTTATAACTTCCATTATCTTTTCCACTATTGTTACCATGCATATGTATCCACCATGTATTTTCTTATCTTCTTTATTAATAATAATATATACACATTAAATATTTGAGTTATATGTTAATTATTATAAATATCAAATTTATAAAAATGATTTACATTATTATTATTATTATTATTATTATTATTATTTAGAATAATTTAAATATCTAAAATTTAAATAAATTTAAAATTTTAATATAATGTATTACTATTGGACACCTATTTTTTGCGCAACGCGCATAAAAAATACTAGTATATATATATATATATATATATATATATATATATATATATATATATATATATATATATATATATATATGTACTTAATGTGCGTGAGTGTGAAATGTTTAATGTGTGTGAGTTTTGTACTTAATGTGCGTGAGTCTTGTGCGTAATGTGCGTGTTTTGTGCTTAATGTGCGTGAGTTTGTACTTAATGTGAATTGTTGTTGAAACTTTAAAGTGCATGAGTTTTATGCTTAATGTGCGTGAGTCGTGTGCTTAAGGTGCGTGAGTTTTGTACTTAATGTGCGTGAGTGTGTACTTAATGTGAGTTGTTTTTAAAACTTAAGGTGCGTGTGTTTTTGTGCTTAACTTGCGTGAGGCTTGTGCTTAACATGCGTGAGATTTGTACTTAACATGTGTGATGCTTGTGCTTAACATGCGTGACGATGTGTTCTGAAGGTGTTTAGTTTGTGTGCTTAACGTGCGTGTGTTGTGTACTTTAAGTGTGTCAGATTAATGCTTAACGTACGTCCACCCACACAATCGCACGAGAAGCCTCAAATGCACCTGATCTCTTCCATATATATAGCAAAATTACCAATTTGATCCTTGACTATTTTTTTGACAGAATAAGCCCCTCAACTTTAAAAATTTTAACCAATTTGGTCCTCTATTAGTTTTGATGTTAGACTTCCGTTAACTTGGGACTAAATTGGTAATTTTACTATATTCAAGGGACCATTTCAGTAATTAACTTTAAGGGTGGCATTTCGATTCAGTTTTTCCGAACCGAACCCTACCGAACATTGAAATAATTAACCGTACTGAACGATTCTGTTAAAACCGACAGAAAATACCATTTGATTTTATTCAAAATATAATAATAATAATAATAATAATAATAATAATAATAATAATAATAAAGTAAATCTAAGTCCCTTGATGCCTCTTTTACCGTTCAACCGAACCGTATAATAATAATAATAATAATAATAATAATAATAATAATAATAATAATAATTATTATTATTATTATTATTATTATTATTATTATTATTATTATTATTATTATTACTATTATTATTATTACATTATTATTATTATTATTATTATTATTATTATTATTATTATTATTATTATTATTATTATTATTATTATTATTATTGTTATTGTTCTTATTATTATTATTATTATTATTATTATTATTATCATTATCATTATCATTATCATTATCATTATCATTATCATTATCATTATCATTATCCCTTGATGACTCCTTTACCGTTCAACCGAACCGTATTTCCTTTTTTATTATTATTATTATTATTATTATTATTATTATTATTATTATTATTATTATTATTATTATTATTATTTTTAAAATTTTAAATAAAATCAAACGGTATTTTCAATCAGTTTTTAACCGAATCGTTCGGTATGGTTTAATTACTTTAATGTTCGGTACGTTTAGTTTGGGAAAACCGAACCGAATTGTCCACACCAAAAGTTAATTACTGAAATGGTCCCTTGACTCTAGAAAAATTACTAATTTGGTCTCAAGTTAATGGAAGTCTAACGGCAAAACTAACGGAAGACCAAATTGGTTAAGATTTTTAAAGTTGAGGATTTAATTGGTCAAAAAAATAGTCGAGGACCAAATTGGTAATTTCACTATAGTCAAGGGACCATTTTGATAATTAACTCTATTTTAAATATAAAGTCTAAAAATCACTCAAAATGAAGCGTATGTTATTTTATAATGTAGCCTAAAAAAAATAATTTGAAAAAATGGGAGACAAGTTTCCTAAACAAAAAACAAAGAATGAAAATTGAACAATTAGAATACAAAAAGTAGATAATAGTTTTCTAAAGTGAAAAGACCTTAATGTCTCACTTAATTGAAGGAATATAATGGATTTATATGTTGTTTAACGATTAAAAGATATACAAAATTTGTAAATATAAAATATAAGTAGATTTATGACTCAGTTAAATGTGTGATTTTTTTCTTTAATTTATTCAATCGTGTGTCATAGCAAATTAATAATATGACTTTTTAAAATCATGTTAAAGACTTATACAATTATCACTCGTATTTTTATTAGATACATCGATTTCTTATTAACTTAGGTGATGTCAGCTCATCACCAATAACTCGTCTTTTATTGATATAGATTTCTTATTAACTTAAGTGATGTCAGTTAACTCACCAATAGTACTGAAATTAAATAGTTTTTAATTTTTTTATTTGGAAGTGAGTAATAGGGAGCGATAATGTAATGGTAGGAGTGAAAAGTTTATTTATTTATTTAATCTATAGAAAGCAAGATATACAACCAAAAATCTTATAATCTAATAGTTTAAGGGAAAATGACACTTTCTCCCTGGATTATATGCTTATAATACTTTTCTCCCTTGAGTTATTCATGTATTCACATTTTTCCCATCAGTTATGTTAAAAGTCGTGATTTTCCAAATGTTATATAGACATTTTTACTCTTAAAAATAAGTATTTTATTTATTTTTTCTTCCACAATAAATTATTGCTGGTATGTATGGATTACCACGGTTGGGTTCAAATCTAACCGGACATTGTAGCCAAGGCTGACGCACAGGGCCCCCAAAATTTGGGGGCCCCTTATCTTTTTTTTTTTTTTTTTTTTTTTTTACGTATATATATAGCGATTCACGAATTCAGCGTGAAGTTTCAAACAAAGCCAAGCGGTGTAGCCGACAAACACAAACGGAAATCATATTACCCTAGTGCTGTTAACGAACCGAACATAAACGAACGGAGGTTGTTCGTGTTCGTTTGTTAAGAATTTTGGAGTGTTCGTGTTCGTGTTCGTTTGTTAAGGTTTTTGAAAATCCTGTTCGTGTTCATTTGTTAAGCGTTCATTAGTGTTCGTTAACCTTCGCGAACACGTTCACGAATGTGTTCGTTAACGTTAATAAACACGTTCACAAACATGTTCGTTAACAAGCACGTTTATGAACATGTTGGTTTACGTTCATGAACCTTTAATAACCAAACACCTGCACATGATCACAATATAATCTATGTATATATATGTTTGTGAACATGTTTGTTAACATTATTAAACAAACACTAAACGAGTTTGTTCACGAACATTATTAAACGAACACAAACAAGCTTGTTCGTGAACATTATTAAACGAACACAAACGAGCTTGTTCACGGTCTCTTAAGAAACGAGCATACAACTGTTCAAACTCTGTTCGTTTATTAACCGAGCTCTAAATTTTGTTTGTTAATGGTTTGTTTACCTTAACAAACGAACATAAACGAACGCCCACCGAACACGAACACAAGTAGTTTGTTGAAAACTCTGTTCGCTAACACCCCTACTAGTGGCCTAGTCCCTAATTAGCGCACAAATTATCAGTTACAACAGAGATGGAAATTGGGGAAGTCGTGTGGAATTGATGACACACGAGAACTACAGACTCTACAACAAATAAGGTATTTGTCTATTTTAACTAATTCAAATATTTAATTTGAGTTTTTTTTGAAAGGATTTAATTTGAATTTTTAATTTGAGTATTTGAGTAGACGAGTAGTGCTGTTTGCGAGTTACTGATTATGCAAAATTACAAATTAAATTTGTCAATTTGGGAATTCTAAAACTTCAGTAAATAAAAAGTTATCAAAGACGACAATTTGCAGGCATCACACAATTTAGTTTTATTCTTTGTTCAGGTAGTGCAATTTAGTGAATTGACACAAAGACGACAGATTCAGCTCGTGTGCTACTGATTCTTCAATTTTTTTTTTTTTTTTTTTTTTTTTAAATCGTATAGCATTTTATACTCCTTGTGGTAGTCATAGTCTTAACTTGACTTTGTGTGACGTTGCAAATAGTTGTGGCAAAGCAAGAGATTTCTTTGGAGTAGTGCAACGTATTTACACAATATTTGCTAATTCCACAAAGAGGTGGCATATCTTGAAAAGTAATGTAACAAATCTAACTCTTAAGCCATTGTTATCTACTCGATGGGAAAGTTGTGTGAAAAGTGTTAAAGCAATTAGATATCAAGTCAGTGATATTCGAGAAGCCCTACTTCAAGTGGCAGATACAGACATTGATTCTAAAATTCAAAGTGAGGCAAGATCTTTAGCTACAAATGAGCTTAGTAACTTTGAATTTTTATTGGCCAATCATTCGGCTTGAAATCTTATATGCGGTTAATTTAGTTAGCAAGCAATTACAGACAAAAGATATGCTTCTTGATGTTGCTATTAATCAAATTAAAGGGTTAGTTTCTTTCTTCAAGAATTATAGAGAAAATGGTTTTTCTACTGCCATGGATACTGCAAAGGAAATTGTCACTAAATTAGAAATTGAGCAGTGTTTCCTCAAAGCCAATTTGATGTGAGTGCTGATGATACTTCATTATCACCAGAAGAATCTTTTAGGGTTTATTATTTTTTATACATTGTAGATTAAGCTATTATTTCATTGACCCAAAGGTTTGAGCAATATGAAGGAACTTTTGGTGTGTTTTTTTTTTTTTTTTTTTTTTTTTTCACAAATTACAGTCGATGGTTGATATGGATTTGAAGTCTTGTTGCATTTGTTTAGAAGCAGCTCTTAAGAGAGATGAACAGTGTGGTGATATTGACAGAAATGAATTGTATATTGAGCTAAAATTGCTTAGAGAGATTTTATCGAAAGAAAATATAGGAGCAGTGAGTATATTGAATTCATTGAAATAGATGAGTTGTTTTCCAAATGTTACTATTGCATATCGAATATTGTTGACTATCCCAGTTACTATTGCCTCTGCAGAAATGAGTTTTTCAAAGTTAAAATTGTTGAAATCTTACTTACGATCAAGTATGTTGCAAGAGAGATTCAATGAATTAGCTTTAATCTCTATTGAAAATGAGATTTTGGAAGAAGTTGATATCAAAAGTTTGGTGGATGATTTTGCGTCTAAGTGTGCATGGCACATGTCACTTATGAAATAAAATTTTAGATGTATCTTTTTATACAATATGTATATTTTGAATTTTTGACACAACTTTTTGAACAACTATTATTTATATATAAAAAATTACTTTAAAAAAAGTGGGCACAAATAAAGATATTGCACAGGACCCCAATTTTGATTGGAACGGCCCTAACTGTAGCAACCGAATCGAAATAGTAGAGAATTTATCATTTTCAAAAATCGTGAACCGGAATCGAACAGGCGGTTCAAACTGAAACTGGAACCATCCTAAACAGTTCTTGTTCCGATTTATCATTTCTTAGAACTGTGAACTAGAACTGAACTACAGTCATATCTACTTATATGTGGAATTAGAATAAATGTGAAAATGATCAAATACTATTGGTAAATGATAAACATGTTCAGTTCTAGTTTCGGTTTTGAACCGCCGATTCAAAATTTATTTATTTATTTATATATTTTTATAAATTCTATTTCTTATTTTTAAAATAGTCTAAATTAAAAAATTATTTTATTTTGGTTCTAAATCGTAACTAAAACCGTCCCTACTGTTTTGGTTCGATTGTTACAGTGTCCGGTTAGGTTCAAATCGAATCGTAGTCATCCCTACATATTAGCAATACTTTGTTAAAGAAGAAAAATAAATGAAATACTTATTTTTAAAGGTAAAAATGTACATTTAACAATAAAAGGGGAAAAAACGCCACTTTTAACATACCTGAGAGGACAAATGTGGATACATGAATAACTCAGAGGGAAAAAGTGCTATAAGCATATAACTCAGAGAGAAAAAGTGTTATTTTTCCTAATTTTAATGATCTAATTTAATTTTCATCCATAACATATAGTAAATATTGCCAACAAGAAAAATTAAAGATCTTTACCTGCTAGACCATCTCCAACCAAGGCGTCAAAGCACCAAATTTGGAGGAAAAGATGACTTATCAGTACTCCAACCAACACGCCATTGCACTAAATTTTTGGTGCAGCATGAATAGTGTAGCACCATATTTGGCACTACACTATTCATCCTACCCCTTCGCCATTTTTTGGTGTGGATTTATTTTCTCCATTTTTCCCCTGCTTTGTTCTTAATCTTTTTTATAATTTCTTTTGTATCCTTTTTGTTTTATATTTTATTTTATATATTTACATATTTTGTTAAATATTCAAACATAAATTGTATATTATTAAAAAAATTATATCATTTGAAAAATCTACGATTAAAACAAGACTAATATTGAATATAATTTAATTAAAAATTAAATTACATAAAACATAATTAAAATTTAATTTATTAAATTACATTAAATTACAACGGTATGTTATATTAAAATAATAAAAGTATAAATATAAAGTTTTATTTTATCAAAATATAAATTATTTTAATGTAGGAATAAAATTTGATTTAAATGGGTTGAAAGTGAAAAAAAAAATTAGTGTTAAAATATGCTAGGAATGACTATTCTCCTTGCGAAGGTAATAGCTCATTCCTAGGCATGCTATTCTCATGATAAAATGATCCAACCAAACTATGGAATAGGTCTATTCTAAAGAATGTTATTTCATTCCTGACCTATTCCATGAACCAAACATGCCATTAGTGTTTTGAACGGGAGATGTCGTAAGCTAGCTCAACTCCCTATACACGCATTCCTTTAGTATCTAAACTTTATGGTAGTTTGATGAGCATACAAGAATCCACTTCTTAGTCTCATCTTTTATTCTTCAATTCCAAACTTTTTCTTAAATTAAATTCCACTTTCCATAGAACATTTGACCAATGACCAGTCTGGACAGGAAAATCTCAAGATCACTCATTATTCCAACATGCATGTACGGATATATATATATATATATATATATATATATATATATATATATATATATATATATATATATATTTCTTTCTTTTTTTTTTTTTAAAAAAAAGAAGCAAAATCTCATTTGAGACTGTCTCATGAATGCTTATCCGTAAGGTGAGTTTAATTTTTAATAAGTATTACACTTTTAAAGTATTATAGTTTCCCTTACATATTACTTTTTGATTTTAAAGTATTACATTTTTTTATATATCAAAAGTATCACATTTTTCATAGTAAGATAGTTAATTTATCTCTAATTAGTACGGAGTATCACATTTTTCACCATAAGTATTACATTTCTACCTAAATCTGACCCATCCTATGGAAAGAGTGTAACGTTTATCCGTTACTATTATTATAACATTAGGATAAGTTATGATAATATTCAGTATTTGATATGTGGTGCAACACTAATAACCTAATAGCTAGACTACCATTATGATTAGAAGTCTAGTTAGGGTTTAGGAGACCTAAAGACAATCAACCACAATGATGGCCAGTGGTTATATAAGGTCAATAGTCCTCTCACTGCTCACAATACAAACCTCATACACCATCTAGAGAGAGCTGAGTAAAGTGAGAGACAAAATACTCGTTATCTCTGCAGCAGTCCGGATCACTCAACCGTATCAAGAACTATGGCTGGAGGTTAGACGATCCTATTATCACATATTATATGATGCATGTGATACTTTAGTCTAACAGTTGGTATCAGTCGCCATAAATAATCTCTGCCTAGTTCTTTTTAATTGCATATATTTTTTGAATATGTTGTATACTTTGTATAATTGAGATACATATTTAAATATTTGTTTGCAATTATATTGTCTGGGCTGCTGGAATATTAAGATTTATTTCCGCATTAAGAAATTAAAAAAAAAAAAATCAAATTGGATAAATTTTTGGAATCTGCTTCGCCGTTTCTCTTTTTGGACTTCAAATCGCCGGCGGCTCATCGTTGACGGAGGAAAACGCCGGCTGCTCCGGTCATTCTCCTTCAGTTGCCGTCGACATTGGAGCACCGGTGATGGAGCTCCGGCGACGCAAAGGAAGCTTTTGGCCGGACTGTTTTCGCGACATAGCTACGGCGGACGGACGGTGGCGGCTTTAGCGTTGCGCGGAGGCCAGGTGGTGGCGGCGGCGCTGGGATTCTGGCGTCGTTGCTGCTATCTACTTCCCTAATGGCGACGTTGGAGACTCCTAGCTGATTCGTCCTCCGGCGTCGCTGGTCTGCGCTAGGTCCCTGGTTTCTCACGAAGAAGATGATGATGAATGATGGGTTTAAATTAATTGGGTTTTGGGTCAAATCTGAATTGATATTTGGACTACATCAATTCATTCAGATTAACATCTTCATCATATTTGGACTTCTTCTAATTAAATTATCCAATTGAATTTTTTTTATTAAGTCTATTATTAAATTATTGTTCAACTTTGAATAATTATTCAGTTTTAATTCTTCAGTTGAATTTTAATTTAATAATGTTTTTCAGTTTAAATTGTATTAAGTGTTGCAATTTAATTGTGGAGTATTTGTGAGTAATGTGCATAATCTGAGCATGCTATTTATGTCTTTATTGCAATAATTATTTGACTGTTATAATTATGCCTGTAGAAAAGCATGTTCATTAAGAAAAATTTAGAGCCTTTTAGGTCTGAATTATATGCTTTGCATGATTTAGTACCTTTAGGTGAATTAGTACCTTTCAGGTTAGATTATGCATATTATTACTCACTCTTCAGTTATTACTCCATTCGTGCTCTTATAAAGTTCCTAAAGCACATAAAGTACATAAACAAATTGTAGTTTACCCTATTCAAAGCCTTATCCATAGGTGAAACTACAACTCTTTAGATCTCTCAAACGATTTTACTTCAAAAATGAGAACACATTAATTAGGGAAGTTTCTTGGGGAGGAATACTTGTTCTATGGCCCTGACTTAAAAGCCTTGTTGCTACTAGTCCCCTTGCGACGCTACTCTGTCTAAGGAGTTGGTTTTTAACCGAGCTTCGTCTCGACCAACTTTCCTGGGAGTATACCTAAGGATTGTCTATCATATTTTGGTTTAATCTGTTTGTTTATTAGGCTTTCTTGCCAATGTGATTATGTTCTTTGGTTAATTAAAGAGTAGTCACAACATCTTTAATTTATCAAAATTACATATTAAGTTTTACTCACATAAAGTTAAAGGCAAGAATATTGTAGTTAACTCTGCGTGATATGGCAAAATTTAGCCCACAGGCAATTTTGTTATATTTGTAGGGTTAATTAGGATGAAATACCATACTATGATCATAATTTGCCCATAGGGATTATGTATCGGCATATAGTTTTGGTAGTTTTGTCATTAAGGGTGGAAAAATTAAAATCGCACCCATTCCGTTTCCACCATTCAGTTTTGGTAAATTCATTATGCGTAAAAATTTAGCCCACAGGCAATTTTTATGGCATCCGAATTTATCTTTCGCATAATTTTACATTGGTAATATTATGTACTTCAGTATCTCTCTCTAATTTTTGTGCCTCGAAAATTCTAACCAAGCATTAATTATTATTCTTTACAGCAACTCATCCTGGCACCCAAACACAAATTAATGTTCCAATCCTTAATGAAGATAACCACAAAGAATGGAAAGATGCTATTCTCTTGCAATTAAGATTATTAGAGTTGGATTACGCTGTTCTCAATGAGGAACCCCCTGAGGTTACTGAAGAAAGCACTGGCGAAGCCAAGCAGCTTCGCGCACAATGGGAGAAATCCAATGGATTATGTGTGCTCTTCATTAAGTCAAGAATTTCCACAAAAATTCGTTTTTGCTTTGAGGACATTAAGAAAGCGAAACCCTTGCTCAAAGCTATCGATGATAACTTCATTGAATCAAAGAAACTTTTGGCAATGACTCTAATCATGAAGTTGAGAAATTTGTGTCTTTCCACTGTCAAGGGAACGCGTGAACACATTATGCAACTCAGGGATATTGCGGCTCAATTAAAGGAGTTGGAAATCATTCTACCAGATGATTATTTGGTGTTTTTTGCACTTGATACCCTTCCTCAGGAGTACAATCCTTTTAAGATTTCCTACATCACACATAAAGTGGACTGGTCTATCAATGAGTTGATAACCATGTGTGCAATGGAGGAACAAAGGCTTGTGGCTAAGCTTGGGTATTTTCCATCTTCTTTTGTTTGTTTCGAATTTAATATGTCAGAAGTTAATACTAATTCTTGGTGGGTTGACTCTGGTTCAACAATCCACATTGCAAACTCTTTGCAGGATTTGACAAAATTGAGACAGCCAACGGGAACTGAGTGTAGCATCTTCTCTGGAAACAAGATTGCGTCACCAGTCGAAGCTGTCGAAGTTTGCAATTTAGTTTTGGACAATGATTTTGTGATGGCGTTAGAAAAGACAGTTTATGTTCCTAGTTTTTCTAGGAACTTAGTTTCAGTATCTCGACTTGTACCCTTCGGATATACTTTTGAATTTAATACCAATAATATCAAGTTATTTCGTTATTCTACTTGTGTTGGTACTGGTACATTGTCTGATGGTCTTTTCCGTCTTAAATTAAAGAATGATTCAGTTTACAATTCTTTACATGTTCAAAACGGCACCAAACGTGTAGTATTAACGTCAATTCCTCAATGTTGTGGCATCGGAGATTAGGTCATATCTCCCTTGAGCGTATTAAAAGGTTGGTAAAGGATGTAGTACTTTCTACTCTAGACTATACTGACTTTGAGACTGGCGTTGACTGCATTAAGGGTAAGCAGACAAACAAGTCAAAGAAAGGTGCCAATAGAAGTTCAACGTTGTTGGAAATTATTCATACTGACATATGTTGTCCTGATATGACAATACCTGGTCAGAAATATTTCATCACCTTTATTGATGACTTCTCAATTTTTTCCTATGTGTATTTACTTCATCATAAACATGAAGCATTGGATGCCTTTAAATCATTTAAAGCTCAAGTTGAAAACCAATGTAACAGGAAAATACACATAGTTAGGTCTGATAGGGGTGGTGAATACTATGGTAGATACACTGAGAATGGACAAGCACCTGGTCCCTTTGCTAAGTTTCTTCAAGAGCATGGGGTTGTTGCCCAATACACCACGCCTGGTTCTCCGGACCAAAATGGTGTAGCTGAAAGAAGAAATCGGACCCTTCTGGATATGGTGCGAAGTATGCTTAGCAACTCTAAGCTTCTTAAGTCGTTGTGGGATAAAGCGCTTAAGACGGCAACGTATATATTAAACCGTGTTCCAACCAAGGCTGTCCCTAAGACACCATTTGAGTTATTCAAAGGTTGGAAACCGAGTTTGCAACATATGCGTGTTTAGGGATGTCCGTCTGAGGTGAGGATATATAACCCACACGAGAAGAAACTTGACCCAAGGACGATTAGTGCTTTCTTTATTGGATATGCACAGTCCTCTAATGGTTATAGGTTCTATTGTCCATCTCATACTACTAGGATAGTGGAATCAAGGAATGCTAAATTTCTTGAAGATGACTCGATTAGTGGGAGTGATCGGTTTAAAGACTTAGTTCCTTCCTTCGATCATACTAACTCTCGACCTTCTACGTCATCTGGTGGAGTTGTACTTATCCGCAGTGCTCCTTTAGTTCTGCCTGCAGATATACCACCTACCGTTGAGATTCCACAAACTGTTGAGGATCAACTTTTGGAAGAACCAGTTCAGGACTTACAGCAACCGCCTGAACTAGATTTCGAACCAATGGTTGAACCAACTCAATATATACAGCAAGATTCTGAGCCGATGCAGACTGAACCAATTTAAGAACTGCCACCAGTTCCTGAAGAGGTAGTTGCCCCGCAACCTGTACAAGGTGATGAGGGTCCAACTTTAAGACGGTCTACTCGGATAAGGCGATCAGCAGTTCCTAGTTATTATGTTTCGTATCTTCAAGAATCTGACATAGGGGCTGAAAATGATCCTGAAACATTCTCTCAAGCCACAAATTGTGCACAGTCTAACTTATGGTTAGAAGCCATGAAAGATGAAATGAATTCCATGAAGGACAATGGAGTTCGGGATCTTGTTGAGTTGCCTAATGGGGCCAAGGCCATTGGCTGTAAATGGGTTTTTAAGACTAAAAGAAACTCATTAGGCAACATTGAGAGATACAAGGCCCGGCTTGTTGCCAAGGGATTTACTCAAAAAGAAGGAATCGATTACAATGAGACATTTTCTCCTGTACCAAAGAAAGATTCACTTCGGGTCATTCTGGCATTAGTTGCACATTTTAATCTTGAGTTGCAACAAATGGATGTGAAAACCGCTTTCTTAAATGGTGATCTAGAAGAGGAGGTTTATATGAAACAACCTGAAGGTTTCTCTTCTAGGGGTGGTGAGCATTTAGTATGTAAGCTTAAGAAATCCATATATGGTTTAAAACAAGCCTCCCGTCAATGGTATATCAAATTCGATGGGGTAATTTCTTCATTTGGTTTTGTTGAAAATCCCTCAGATAACTGTATATACCAAAAGGTAAGTGGGAGTAAAATTTTTTTCCTTGTTTTATATTTGGATGACATCTTACTTGCCACCAATGATAAGGGGATGCTTCGTGATGTGAAACAATTTCTTTCTAAGAACTTTGATATGAAGGATATGTGTGATGCCTCTTATGTTATTGGCATTAAAATTCAGAGAGATAGGTTTCGGGGTATACTGGGTTTATCTCAAGAAACCTATATAAACAAAGTTTTAGAGAGATTTCATATGCAAAATTGTTCACCAAACGCTGCTCCCATATCTAAGGGGGATAAATTCAGTTTGGACCAATGTCCGGAAAATGACTTGGAGAAAGAATCCATGGAGAACGTCCCTTGTTGGATGTCTTGGATATATTCAAGTCTGTACAAGGCCGAACATTGCTCTTGCGGTTGGAATGCTTGGGCGTTACCAATACAATCCGGGGTTAGACTATTGGTGAACTGTAAAGAGTGTTCTAAGGTATCTAAGATGAACCAAAGGTTACAAGCTTGGGTTTAGGCAGACGGACAATTTAGATGTTGTCGGTTATTCAGACGCGGACTTCGCTGGCTGAGTTGATTCTCGAAATCAACTTCAGGGTGCGTCTTTATTATGGCCAGTGGGGCTATCTCATGGAGAAGTGTTAAACAGTTCTTAATAGCTACTTCTACCATGGAAGCCGAGTTCATTTCCAATTTCGAGGCAACTTCATAGGGTGTTTGGCTAAAGAATTTATCTCTGGGCTTGGAATTATGGATTCTATATCTAAGCCATTGAAAGTCTACTGTGACAACTCAGCTGCAGTCTTCCTAGCTAAGACCACAAAAGTGGGAGTCGAATTAAGTACATCGACATCAAGTTCTTAGCAATTAGGGAGTGTGTCAAAAATGAAGTTGTATTCTTTGAACACATTCATACTGAGTTGGTGTTAGCGGATCCCTTGACTAAATGCATGCCTTCAGTTAAATTCAAGGATCTGGTTCAGGGAATGAGACTTTCATCTACTTTATGATTTGTATATACATTCAGTTTCAATAAAATTCTTTGGCATTCAGACATTTTCTCAATTAGGTGTGTACACCTTCATTTGCTTCATACTGATGAGAAAATGTACTTCAGGGATTTGGAATAAACATAAGGTTTATTTCGTTGGATTTTGTTTCCTAATTAAGTGCCCAATGGCAGTTTGCATTTGATCATAATGGATACTACTCGTGCTAATGAGAACATATCATTATGGTTGGTGTTTTTCTGTTATTGAGTGGTAGTGCTTGCACCAAGTGGGTGAATGTAACGTTTATCCGTTACTATTATTATAACATTAGGATAAGTTATGATAATATTCAGTATTTGATATGTGGTGCAACACTAATAACCTAATAGCTAGACTACCATTATGATTAGGAGTCTAGTTAGGGTTTAGGAGACCTAAAGACAATCAACCACAATGATGACCAGTGGTTATATAAGGTCACTAGTCCCCTCACTGCTCACAATACATACCTCATACACCATCTAGAGAGAGCTGAGTAAAGTGAGAGACAAAATACTCGTTATCTCTGCAGCAGTCCGGATCGCTCAACCGTATCAAGAACTATGGCTGGAGGTTAGACGATCCTATTATCACATATTATATGATGCATGTGATACTTTAGTCTAACAAAGAGATCTATGGGATGGTTTTACAGGAGACACGTGTTGTTAAAAATAACAATATTAAAGCAACAATTTCATTAAAAATTAAATTAAGAAGAAAATAAGTTATTTTTCCATCCTAATTTTACCTTCAATTTTAACTTCCTATGAGAAGATGTTTGGCAAAATAGACCGAAATACCCTCATGTTTTTAACACCATTTAAACATATTTATTGATAAAACACCAAATATGGTTGTGCTACATTAGTGTTAGGACCAATGGGAAATTTTATGAAAAAAAGGCGATACAATTAAAAGTAGAATATCACCTATAAATCTAAGACCTAAAACGGTATTTAATTCTTTTACTTAAACTGTTGGATTTAATATGTTAGACATGTATGCCCTAGGAGCCAACATTTATTTCTTATTAAATAAATATAATAAATAAATATTTTTATTTATTTTATTTTGACTTAAATAATATTTGATATTACTCCGTACAATCTTCTTAATTCTTCATTCTTAAGAGTTAAGAATATATGAGTGACGAAGAATTTATTAATTAAGTATTGTAAAAGTGTTCCTATTCATAGGAATTCTAATTGGGCATTAGAATTCAATTACGACTAACACATTATCCTTCTTATGGTGAGTCTAATGCTTGTATGAGATACGGAGAGCGGAGATGCAGATGCTTATTAGAGAATAAGTCATTGAACAATGACTGCTTACAACGTACTGCAGATGTTTACCTACGTGTCATCGGTATGTTGTATTACAAGTATGCAATAGTTTTTGACTTGAGACGACATGGTTGTCTCGTACATATGGTGGACTAGTTTTTGCTAGTATGCGTCTTTTGTTCCTTATGGGACTATAAGTGTACTTGGTAACCTAGTTCAGTCTTGAACGAAGACATTTGTGCGTTCAATAGAGGATCCACCGTCTTGAGGTTACAAGGTTGGTCTAGTGTATTCAATAATCTTACAAAAAAAAAAAAAAAATCTCTGGCCAGAGTATAATGAAGTTGGACTTCATGTTAAGAATATTTAATAGACGAGAAAATTGTAATTTATGCCCCTCCATAATATGTCAATTATCAATGTCACCACTGAATTATTATTGGTGTAAATGTTGCCCCTCAATTTTCAAAACAGTAAATATATTGCCCCTCCCGTACTGTACAGGAGGGGCAATATATGTACCGTTTTAAAAATTGAGGGGCAACATTTACACTTGGGAGGGGTAATATATGTATCATTATGAAAATCGAGGGGCAACATTTACACCACTAATAATTCAGATGTGACATTGATAATTAACATATTATGGAGGGATATAAATTACAATTTTCTCTTAATAGACATATTGACTAGGTTTATGTGTTTGACCATGAAATTTACCTGGTTTGGAACAAGTGTTGTGTGGAAGGAATGTTGCGTGATAATTGTAACGGAAAGGTTCATTATAATATATACATATATTTCATTGTCAACTAGGTAGTCATGATGTACTGCTTGGTGTCACTCATGACTTACAAATTATTTAATAATAAGTTATTAAATATTACTCGGAGCTAGTTTGTCTATGAACCTAGAAAGTCACACCTTAATGATTTGTGGTAATGCAGAGAACTTTAAAAGAAATCAATAACGAGATATCGATATTGAATTAATACATGAATACCTGATTAATTAATTAATTCAATATTGGGTAGTTTTGAATTTTTAAAGGCTAGCACCTTTGGGCCCAAACTAGGCTATATAAATAGCGCAAATTATGCCATGGAATCGTGTTCACCGAGAATGGTGAACACAAGGCAAAACGACGTCGTTTTTAGGCAAAAAAAAAAAATAATTTCGCGGATGTGGAGTTAACGGCGCGCGTTTGATCAAATTATGAATTTTCTGTTATGAGATTATGAATTTTATGAAAATTCATAATCTCATAACAGAAAATTCATAATCGCATAATAGAAAATTCATAATCTCACAACTGAAAATTCATAATCTCATAACAGAAAATTCATAATCTTATAACAGAAAATTCATAATCTCATGGTTCCAAAGTGAATGTGCAGGCATGGATTCATAATTTATGAATGTCCGTGATTCCGGACGGGAATATGTAGGCATGGTTCCAAAGTGCGCAAATTATGCCATGGAATCGTGTTCACCGAGAATGGTGAACACAAGGCAAAACGACGTCGTTTTTAGGCAAAAAAAAAAATCGCGGATGTGGAGTTAACGGCGCGCGTTTGATCAAATTATGAATTTTCTGTTATGAGATTATGAATTTTATGAAAATTCATAATCTCATAACAGAAAATTCATAATCGCATAACAGAAAATTCATAATCTCACAACTGAAAATTCATAATCTCATAACAGAAAATTCATAATCTCATAACAGAAAATTCATAATCTCATGGTTCCAAAGTGAATGTGTAGGCATGGTTCCAAAGTGAATGTGCAGGCATGGATTCATAATTTATGAATGTCCGTGATTTCGGACGGTAATGTGTAGGCATGGTTCCAAAGTGAATGTGCAGGCATGAATTCATAATTTATGAATGTCCGAAATCTTTGTTCACCTCAAATTAAAGTGAAACCGCAAAATGTGAAAATAAAGAAGAAAAGTCACGCAATTAATTAAGAAAAAAAAAAAAAAGATAACGGTGTACTAACACCGTTGGAACCGTGTTCACCATTCATGGTGAACACGGTTCCATGGCATAACGTCCCTATAAATAGTCTAGCCCTTTTTCTTAGAGAGAGAGAGAGAGAGAGAGAGAGAGAGAGAGAGAGAGAGAGAGAGAGAGAGAGAGAGAGAGAGAGATTTGTCAGAAGGACAAACATTTTTTCACTCAAGGAGTTTTCGCGTGCCCGATTTGACGGTTCAAGATTTGCTTCTGTCAAAGTACACTTCAAGGATAATATTACTCAATTCCCTCTTCAAACGTAGAATATAAGAAAAATGATTGATGCTTCTGATGCGTGTATGAATTTTCCTAACATAATATACATGCTATACATACCCCGATCAACATATACTACTAGTTTTATCTATCATTTTGTTTAGTCATATACGACCGTAGTATATGTTTAAATAACCATTTGTCCAAAATCAATACCCCGTATTTAGTTTGTGATCAGTCAATCGTTATATTGTGGACTAGCGAACACCACCATTTTGTAATTTATATAAACGATTCCTTTAGTGGGGCCCTTTTTTATTTTTTTATTTTTTTATTTTTTTCACGCGTAATCAGCAACAACGTTGATACTACATGTACATAATTTGTAACTAAATGTACAAAATATGTTAATTGTAGGTAAGCAATATGTTAACTATCTATTTATAATATCAATACCTTAAGTCAATAAAAACTTATTAATTTTCAACCAAATATCTCTTAAAATTATACCATGATCATAATTACATGTCAAAAACTAAATTTATGAACCTTTAACTTCAAATTTATTTTTTGTAGCTCACATACACGGTTCATTTAGTAGTGCCTCTTTTATTTTTTTTTTGTTTTTTTTTTTGAGTAACCAAAATCAACATTGGTACTATAAGTGCATATATGTTAACTACTTTATATCTACTCTGTTACAATGCAGTATTTGTTCATTACTTTCTCCACCTATTGCCTCACTGAGACTCAAATCCATGACCTCTCACTTAAAAAAGTCACTTCATACCACTAGACCACAAAATGTCATTAACATAATAAAAACTTGTTAATTTCTGTCAAATATATCTTAAAATTATGCCATTACATGTCAAACTAAAAAAGCAATTCGAGACAAGAATGTTTGTAAATTCCGGCGATGACTCAAGAAGAGTCGGTCACACTCAATTTATGAACCTTTAACTTTAATTTTATTCTTCTTCCCAAAACTTTAATTTTATTGGCTATTATGAACTTAGAATAAGGTTAAAATTATTTGACATGATACTACTATATACACTTATAGTTAAAAATTATGTACATACGCCTATTATATTATGTTCATATTGTTAACAGATTATGTATTTACTGCAAAAGTAAATGTTGACCAAAAAAAAGAAAAAAAAAAGAAGAGATTGCACTGATTCAAACAAAATGACATCTTTTTAGACTATAATTCCCATGGTAAAGTGGACCCCATCTACCATATAATTTGCGGTGATTAGTGAAACAAAGAGGTCAAACTACTACTCCCACAAAAAGTGAAGAGAAAATGGAGCACTACGCAAGTCAAAACATGGTGGCTACTTCCAAATGGCCGGAGCAAAGGTCATCATCAAGATTATATATGAATCCTGTCTGTCTTGATTTTAACTTAATTCAGTTGTGTTTAATTTACTTGGTTGCATTGTTGACTTCTAATTACAATGCACATAACACGATCAAGCTTAAGCCACGTGCCAAAAAACATTTGCAGTGCCCTTCAAAAGTTAAGTTGCAGATAGATAGATTGAATACTTTTGCAATTCTGATCTTGAGGAAGAACAACATCTCATCTTATCATGATTAAAAGAAGCCGACCAACTGTCAACTCACCAACACCATGTTTAATATACGAGTTTCCAATGGTTAACGTTGTGTTAATTAGAGCAAACCCATTAGTTGGGTCTTTAATTTGGTTTCTGTCAGAATTTTTTATTTTTTTATTTTTAAAGAAAAAACATAAAAGAGGGTGTTCGTCAGTTGGCGACCAATGTCAACACGCTCAGTGAGCGCATGTAGTACACGCGCCCACTGGACACACTATTGGTGCGCTCCAACAATTGTTTATTTATTCATTTTTTAAATTTCTTTGGTGGGACTCCATTATTCAGACAAAAAATCTCTCTTCTTACAAGAACCTCGTAACTTCTGTCTCCACTTTTTCTCTCTTCAATTCCACATCATATTTGACCTCAAAAAAACCTCTTAAAATCTACAATTGGGGATGCTCTTAGTGTTAACTCGCCACGTAATGATTATACTAATCATCTCCATAATGAATATTGTATATATGTGAAAATTATGGGGAGATTTTCAACACTAGCTTGATTGACATTTTTGATAGCTTCTGATTTGATTGAGAAATTCATTGATTCAATAGACAATATTTGAAATAAGAAATTAAGATTCAAAATTCGGCAGTGATAGTGTAGATATTATGCTCAAAGTAGGCAGATCTCTTGTGTGTAACGTTTAATCTACTGAGTCATTGTGGGGACCTTAAAGTTGAAAATTCAACATTTTAACATAAAAGAAATGATTATATTTACGGGTTGTCTTCTTTACTAACTTTTATATGTGATCTATCTCAAGCTAAGAATTGTCTAAGCACTGAGAAAATGCTAATCTTCTTGTGGTTTATTGGCATGGGCTTTAGGTGGCCATTGGTTGAGGCTAATTGGCTCCGCAAGAAAACATCTCGAATAGTCAAAAGGGACTTTATAGAGTTTAACCTTTTTTCTTTATGCGACCTCATTATATTAATCATAGGTACTCTAGCTAACTAATAAAGTTTCATCTTGTTACCTTTCAAAAAGTACAAAAAGTGTTAGAAAGGATTAATTTCACATTTGGTCCGTCTTATGATGAGATGCAGTGTTTAAACTTTTATTAATGATTTTTATACTTGTCAAATTTAGTAGACGATTTAAATAACTGTTTCAAATGTAATCTTTCCTACCATGTTAATTATGGAAATATTTTTTTCTTTTTCTCTTTAATTTTTTATCATCAAGTGGTAAGAAATTTTTATCATTCAGTGATATAATACAGGTGTCAAATACGGGAGAAAATTTGGAGTCTGATTAGGGTTTAGGAGACCTAAAGACATACAACCACAATAATGGCCAGTGGTTATATAAGGTCACTAGTCCTCTCACTGCTCACATTACATACCTCCTCTCACTGCTCACATTACATACCTCATACACCATCTAGAGAGAGACAAAATACTCGAGACAAAATACTCGTGTTATCTCTGCAGCAGTCCGGATCACTCTATATTTAGTCGTCTTGTTATCACATATTATATGATGCATGTGATATATTTAGTCTAACAGTTGGTATCAGTCGCCATATATAATCTCTGCCTGGTTTTATTTAATTGCTAAATATTTACATATGTTATATTTTTTTTGAATGCTACTAGCTCTATTACATTGTAATATCTGTTCATATACTTTCTCAACCTACTAAAACACAAAGAGCCAATAACACCTCCACTGAGGCTCGAACTTATAACCTTCCAAATGGAAGTCCAACCCGGATACCATTAGACCACATAGTCCTGATATTTACATATGTTATATACTTTGCTGTATAATTGAAATTACATATGTGAATGTTTTTTTAGTATGCAATTGTGTGTCTGGGCTGCTGGAAATTAATTTTTTTTCCGCATTAAGAATAAAAAAAATAAAATCAATATGGATATTTAATGGAGGCTTCCTGCTGCTTCGCCGTACTTTTGGAACTCCAGTCTCTTGAATTTGCTGGTAATAGTTGTTGATGGTGGAGAACGCTGGCAATTTACATAACATATCCGTCGTTCTCCCTTCAGTTGCCATCAACAACAGCATTCTGGTGATAGAGACGCAATGACGGCGACGCAAAAGGCTTGGGTGGACTGCTTCGCGACATGGCTACGGCGGACGGATGACGGCGACTTTGGCGTTGCGCGGAGGTCAGGTGGCGGCGCTGGGATTCCGGCGACGTTGCTTGCCATTTGCTTCCCTATAGGCGCGTTGGGCTTCCGGCGATTCGTCCTCCACGGCCGCTTCATACACTGCTTCTGTTCGCTGCTGTAGTTTTTTAGACGAAGAAGATGATGAAGGTCTAAAGCATTGGGCCGGGTATGGCCCAAATTCGGCCAGACCTGGGCTTTCTAATAATAAAAAAAATTATTATTATTTTTTTAACTGGGCCTGTTTTGGTTTTGGGCTAAACTTGAATTGATATTTGGACTACATCAATTCATTCAGTTTAATATCTTCATCATATTTGGACTTCTTCTAATTAAATTATTCAATTGAATTTTTTTTATTAAGTCTATTATTAAATTATTATTCAACTTTGAATCATTATTCAGTTTTAATTTTTCAGTTGAATTTTAATTTAATAATGTTTCAGATTAAATTGTATTAAGTGTTGCAATTTAGTTGTGGAGTATTTGTGAGTAATATGCATAATCTGAGCATGCTATTTATCTCTTTATTGCAATGATTATTTGGCTGTTATAATTATGCCTGTAGAAAAGCATGTTAATTAAGAAAAATTTAGAGCCTTTTAGGTCTGAATTATGTGCTATGCATGATTTAGTGCCTTTTAGGTGAATTAGTGCCTTTCAGGTTAGATTATGCATATTATTACTCTACTCTTCAATTATTACTCCACTCGTGTTTTATAAAGTTCCTAAAGCACATAAAGTACATAAACAATTCTACGTAGTTTACCCTATTTAAACCCTTATCCATAGGTGAAACTACACTCTTTAGATCTTTAAAACAATTTTACTTCAAAAATAAGAACACATGAATTAGGGAAGTTTCTTGGGGAGGAATACTAGTTCTATGGCTCTGGCTTAAAAGCCTTGTTGCTACTAGTCCCCTTGCGATACTACTCTGTCTAAGGAGTTGGTTTTTAACCGAGCTTCGTCTCGACCAACTTTCCTGGGAGTATACCTAAGGATTGTCTATCATATTTTGGTTTAATCTGTTTGTTTATTAGGCTTTCTTGCTAATGTGATTATGTTCTTTGGTTAATTAAATAGTAGCCACAACATCTTTAATTTACCATAATTACATATTAAGTTTTACTCACATAAAGTTAAAGCAAGAATATTGTAGTTAATTCTGCGCGATATGACAAAATTTAGCCCACAGACAATTTTGTTATATTTGTAGGGTAAATTAGGATGAAATACCATACTATGATCATAATTTTCCCACAGGGATTATGTATCGGCATATAGTTTTGTCATTAAGGGTGGAAAAATTAAAATCGCACCAATTTCGTTTCCACCATTCAGTTTTGATAAATTCATTATACGTAAAAATTTAGCCCACAGGCAATTTTTATGGCATCCGAATTTTTCTTTCGCATAATTTTACATTGGTAATATTATGTGCTTCAGTATCTCTCTCTTTTTTTTTTTTTTTTTTTTTTTTTTTTTTTTTGTTTTTTTTGTTTTTTTTGTGCCTCGAAAATTCTAACCAAGCATTAATTATTATTCTTTACAGCAACTCTTCCTGTCACCCAAACACAAATTAATGTTCCTATCCTTAACTACGATAATCACAAGGAGTGGAAAGATGCTATTCTCCTGCAATTAAGATTATTAGAGTTGGATTATGCTGTTCTCAATGAGGAACCCCCTGAGGTTATTGAAGAAAGCACTGGCGAAGCCAAGCAGCTTCGCACACGATGGGTGAAATCCAATGGATTATGTATGCTCTTCATTAAGTCAAGAATTTCCACAAAAATTCGTTTTTACTTTGAGGACATTAAGAAAGCTAAGCCCCTTCTCAAAGCTATCGATGATAACTTCATTGAATCAAAGAAAGTTTTGTCAATAACTCTAATAATGAGGTTTAGAAATTTGCGTCTTTCCACTGTCAAGGGAATGCGGAAACACATTATGCAACTCAGGGGCATTGCGGCTCAATTAAAGAAGTTGGAAATCACTGTACCAAATGATTTTTTGGTGCGTTATGTACTTGATACCCTCCCTCAGGAGTACAAACCTTTTAAGATTTCCTACATCACACATAAAGCGGACTGGTCTATCAATGAGTTGACAACCAGGTGTGCAATGGAGGAACGAAGGCTTGTGGCTAAGCTTGGGTATGTTCCATCTTTTTTTGTTTGTTTCGAATCTAATATGTCAAAAGTTAATACTAATTCTTGGTGTGTTGACTCTGGTTCAACAATCCACATTGCAAACTCTTTGCAGGATTTGACAAAGTTGAGACTGCCGATGGGAACTGAGTGTAGCATTTTCTCTAGAAACAAGATTGCATCACCAGTAGAAGCTGTCGGAGTTTGCAATTTAGTTTTGGACAATGGTTTTGTATTGACGTTAGAAAAGACATTTTATGTTCCTAGTTTTTCTAGGAACTTAGTTTCAGTATCTAGACTTGTACCCTTCGGATATTCTTTTGAATTTAATACCAATGATTTCAAGTTATTTCATTATTCTACTTGTGTTGGTACTGGTACATTGTCTGATGGTCTTTTCCGTCTTAAATTAAAGAATGATTCAGTTTACAATTCTTTACATGTTCAAAACGGCACCAAACGATGCAGTATTAACGACAATTCCTCAATGTTGTGGCATCGGAGATTAGGTCATATCCCCCTTGAGCGTATTAAAAGGTTGGTAAAGGATGGAGTTCTTTCTACTCTAGACTATACTGAGTTTGAGACTTGCATTGACTGCATTAAGGGTAAGCAGACAAACAAGTCAAAGAAAGGTGCCAATAAAAGTTCAACGTTGTTGGAAATTATTCATACTGACATATGTTGTCCTGATATGACAATACCTGGTCAGCAATATTTCATCACCTTTATTGATGACTTCTCAAGATTTTCCTATGTGTATTTACTTCAACATAAACATGAAGCATTGGATGCCTTTAAATCATTTAAAGCTGAAGTTGAAAACCAATGTAACAGGAAAATACACATAGCTAGGTCTGATAGGGGTGGTGAATACTATGGTAGATATACTAAGAATGGACAAACACCTGGTCCATTTGCTAAGTTTCTTCAAGAACATGGGATTGTTGCCCAATACACCATGCCTGGTTTTTCGGACCAAAATGGTGTTGCTGAAAGAAGAAATCGGACCCTTCTGGATATGGTGCGAAGTATGCTTAGCAACTCTAAGCTTCCGAAGTCGTTGTGGGATGAAGGACTTAAGAAGCCAACGTATATATTAAACCGTGTTCCAACCAAGGCCGTCCCTAAGACACCACTTGAGTTATTCAAAGGTTGGAAACCGAGTTTGCAACATATGCGTGTTTGGGGATGTCCGTCTGAGTTGAGGATATATAACCCACACGAGAAGAAACTTGACCCAAGGACGATTAGTGCTTTCTTTATTGGATATGCACAATCTTCTATGGGTTATAGATTCTATTGTCCATCTCATACTACTAGGATAGTGGAATCAAAGAATGCTAAATTTCTTGAAGATGACTTGATTAGTGGGAGTGATTGGTTTAAGGACTTAGTTCCTTCCTTCGATCATATTGACTCTCAACCTTCTACGTCATCTGATGGGGTTGTATTTATCCGCAACGTGCCTTCAGTCCCGCATGCGGTTGTGCAACCTACTGTTGAGATTCCACAAACTGTTGAGGGTCAGCTTTTGGAAGAACCAGTTCAGGACTTACAGCAATCGCCTGAACTAGATTTCGAACCAATGGTTGAACCAACTCAGGATATACAGCAAAATTCTGAGCCGATGCAGACTGAACCAATTCAAGAATTGCCACTAGTTCCTGAAGAGGTAGTTGACCCGCAGCCTATGCAAGGCGGTGGGGGTCCAACCTTAAGATGGTCTACTCGGATAAGGAGATCAGCAGTTCCTAGTTATTATGTTTCGTATCTACAAGAATCTGACATAGGGGCAGAATATGATCTTGAAACATTCTCTCAAGCCACAAATTGTGCACAGTCTGACTTGTGGTTGGAAGCCATGAAGGATGAAATGAATTCCATGAAGGACAATGGAGTTTGGGATCTTGTTGAGTTGCCTAATGAGGCCAAGGCGATTGGTTGTAAATGGGTCTTTAAGGCTAAAAGAAACTCATTAGGCAATATTGAGAGATACAAGGCCCGGCATGTTGCCAAGGGATTTACTCAAAAAGAAGGAATCGATTACAAGGAAACCTTTTCTCCTGTATCAAAGAAAGATTCACTACGGATCATTCTAGCTTTAGTTGCACATTTTAATCTTGAGTTGCAATAGATGGATGTGAAAACCGTTTTCCTTAATAGTGATCTAGATGAGGAGGTTTGTATGAAACAACCTGAAGGTTTCTCTTCTAGGGGTGGTGAGCATTTAGTATGTAAGCTTAAAAAATCCATATACGGTTTAAAACAAGCCCCCCGTCAATGGTATATCAAGTTCGATGGGGTAATTTCTTAATTTGGTTTTGTTGAAAATCTCTCGGATAATTGTATATACCAGAAGGTGAGTGGGAGAAAAATTTGCTTTCTTGATTTATATGTGGATGAAATCTTACTTGCCACCAATGATATGGGGATGCTTCGTGATGTGAAACAATTTCTTTCTAAAGAACTTTGATATGAAGGATATGGGTGATGCCTCTTATGTTATTGGTATTAAAATTCATAGAGATAGGTCCCGGGGTATACTGGGTTTATCTCAAAGAAGCCTATATAAACAAAGTTTTAGAGAGATTTCAAATGCAAAATTGTTCATCTAACATTGCTCCCATAGCTAAGGGGGATAAATTCAGTTTGGACCAATGTCCGGAAAATGACTTGGAGAAAGAATCCATGGAGAACGTCCCTTGTTGGATGTCTTGGATATATTCAAGTCTGTACAAGGCCGAACATTGCTCTTGCGGTTGGAATGCTTGGGCGTTACCAATACAATCCGGGGTTAGACTATTGGGGAGCTGTAAAGAGTGTTCTAAGGTATCTAAGATGAACCAAAGGTTACAAGCTTGGGTTTAGGCAGACGGACAATTTAGATGTTGTCGGTTATTCAGACGCGGACTTCGCTGGCTGAGTTGATTCTCGAAATCAACTTCAGGGTGCGTCTTTATTATGGCCAGTGAGGCTATCTCATGGAGAAGTGTTAAACAGTTCTTAATAGCTACTTCTACCATGGAAGCCGAGTTCATTTCCAGTTTCGAGGCAACTTCATAGGGTGTTTGGCTAAAGAATTTATCTCTGGGCTTGGAATTATGGATTCTATATCTAAGCCATTGAAAGTCTACTGTGACAACTCAGCTGCAGCCTTCATAGCTAAGAACTACAAATGTGGGAGTCGAATTAAGCACATCGACATCAAGTTCTTAGCAATTAGGGAGTGTGTCAAAAATAAAGTTGTATTCATTGAACCCATTCATACTGAGTTGATGTTAGCAGATCCCTTGACTAAATGCATGGCTTCAGTTAAATTCAAGGATCTGGTTCAAAAAATGGGACTTTCATCCACTTTGTGATTTGTATATACATTCAGTTTCAATAAAATTCTTTGGCATTCAGACATTTTCTCAATTAAGTGTGTACACCTTCATTTGCTTCATATTGATGAGAAAATGTACTTCAGGGACTTGGAATAATCATAGGGTTTATTTCATTGGATTTTGTTTCCTAATTAAGTGCTCAATGGCAGTTTGCATTTGATCATAATGGATACTACTCGCGCTAATGAGAACATATCATTATGGTTGGTGTTTTTCTGTTATTGAGTGGTAGTGCTTGCACCAAGTGGGAGAATGTAACGTTTTATCCGTTACTATTATTATAACATTAGGATAAGTTATGACAATATTCAGTATTTGATATGTGGTGCAACACTAATAACCTAATAGCTAGACTACCATTATGATTAGGAGTCTGGTTGTGGTTTAGGAGACCTAAAGACATACAACCACAATGATGGCCAGTGGTTATATAAGGTCACTAGTCCTCTCACTGCTCACATTACATACCTCATACACCATCTAGAGAGAGATGAGTAAAGTGAGAGACAAAATACTCGTGTTAGCTCTGCAGCAGTTTGGATCGCTCAACCATCTCAAGAACTATGGATGGAGGTTAGTCGGTCCTGTTATCACATATTATATGATGCATGTGATATATTTAGTCTAACAGGTCCATGTAGTAACATCGACCAAGAAGCAATACAATGTCGTTTGAAGTAGTTTTAGAAAGAAAAAAAAAAAAGAAAAAAAGAAAAAAGCGTTACCATTATTGGTGCTCTTGTTGAGAGCGGTTGTACAAGCTTAAGCACTCTCCCTACTATCATTCATCCACAGGGATGACGAGATCTGGGTCGACACCCACAATTCGCATGATTCGCGCAACACTTGCGACCTCTCCCTCGTCAATCACCCTAATGGGACCACGGCAAGTCGGCAGACCGTGCTCGTAGGGACGGGAGGGGACCTCAGAGATCAGATCAATGGGAATCGGCAGGGGATGACGGAGGACCTCCGGGGTCGGCTCAACAAAAACCACCCTCACGGCGGGTCGGCGCCACCCATCTCGCCCTCGGTTCCGATTCCCTAAGAGGAGGCGGCCGCACTCGAGCAACCGGCGACCGCGCTGAATCGCATCGCGGAAGGGCTCCGGCGAGGTGCCCCGATACCTCCACCCCCGCCCCTTCCGAGGGGATGCGGTGGTCCGAGCACCCACGTGCCCCGAGCACTTGGGGCGCTGGCAGACCGAGAAGTCAACTCGCCGCAACCATCGGAGAGACGAGGCGAAGCGGAGACCAACAGAGGCCAGCAAGAGCAACGGAAGGAGAGGAGGACACGGTTGACCCAGATCACATCCGCGCTTGGGCGGTTGGGCCCAAGGGTGCCGGCACGAGACCGCCTGAGGCCGAGGCCGGTCGCAAACGCTCGACCGGCGGAACTATGCTTTTATGGTTAGAATTCTCACTTTACCCAAATCCCCAAATTAAATCATCTTTTTCCCCAATTCCTCCCCAAATCCCTAAACCCCCAAATTCTTCTCTCATTCTTTCCCCTACCCGTGTGCAGCCGAGACACCCCCTCCCCACCCCCCGTCGACCTGCCGTCGCCGATCAACCGCCACCACCGCCGCTTCGCCGTCGACCTGCCGTGCTGCCGCGAAGCCGAGCAGCAAGAGAGAGAGAGAGAGAGAGAGAGAGAGAGAGAGAGAGAGAGAGAAGGAGAAAAGAAGAGGAAAACTTTGGGTTCTTTTGTTAAGCTTTGGGTCCCTTTTGTTGAGCTTTGGGTCATCTCCAATCATGCCTAGGAGGTCAAGTTTGGCAAGAAAAGCGGAATGGGTGGATGCCCATTATCTCGTTCTTGAAGGTAAGGCTTTTGACCCGGAATCCTTTTCTAGTTCCTTGTTGGATGTGCTTAGATTTCAAGGTTTGTTAGATGGGTTTCTCACCATAAGGGCCGAGACTTACCCCAGTTTGGTTAAAGAGTTTTACTGTCACATGGTGGTGACAAAGGATGGTGGTAAGCTTGAAATCACCTCTAAGGTGAGAGGTGTGAAAATGGTTTTGTCTGAAAAGAGGCTAGCTCAGCTTCTGAGTTTATCTGCTTCGGGAGTTGCTCAGTATAGTTGTAACTCATGGATTAGTACGGATACCATGGGGTACCGGGACTATTTGAGTTATTTGTTGGGTCGCACGAGTGGTTTCACTCAAGCTTCAAGACCGGAGAAGAAGTGGTTGTCCGCCGAACAAAGGATTTTGGTTATGCTGGTGTCAGATTGCTTGTTGCCCAATAACAACGAAAGTCGGTTGTTGGGAAAGTTGGAGTGCACCTTTGCTTTTTGCCTTAAGAACATGGTAATGTTCAACCTGCCGGCTTTGATGTTGCAACATATGGTCTTCTGTCGTGATCACAACCGAAAGAGCCTACCGTATGGTATGGTGTTGAGTTGGATTCTTGTCAAGAAGGGTGTGAGCGTTGATGGTTGTATCCCGAAGCCCGTTGGAAATATAGTATTGGATGCCATCAGTTTGCGAAGTTGCAACTTGTTTCAGTTGGACGATGGTGATTATATCACTCTTGAAGAGTTTGCAAGGAAGGCTCTCGAGGAAAGAGCAGAATTGGCAGTTGAGCTCAAGATCCCTGTTGGTAAGTTGAAAATTGCTGTCCAGAGCTTGGGAGGTGATGTAGAAGACGACGGTGAAGCAGACCAAGAAGAGGAAGTGGAAGCGCCAGAAGCTGCCGAAGTCGAGGAAAGCGATCCGGAAAGCGAGGAGAACCGAAGGAGGAGGGAAGCCCGAACCAAGAGGGAGCACGATGCTATGACGCACGAGGAGCGTGTGGTCACCTTGCTACGTCAACAGAATCAGATGATCGAAGAAGGCTTCGCTTTCATGAAGACGAAGTTTGTTGCCGTTCACCAGAGGCTAGATCAGATTGAGGCCAGCTCAAGCCGAAGAGGAGGAGATGAAGAAGAGCCCAAGGAGAGCACCGACAAGTCGGAGAGCGAGTCGTTCTAGCTTAGTGTTGTGGTAACCTCGTTCACCCTTTTTCTTTAGCTTGTGTTATCTTTTAGTTGTGCTATCGTTGCTAGTTGTTGTGTTTGCTTCGTGTGTTCGTCTTGCTTGGTTGGTTGTTAGTTTGTGATTGGTGCTTTGAGCTAGTTGTTTAGTTCTTGAGGGAGTGGGTAGAAGTTGTTGGTTGTGTTTGGTTTAGAGTTTGATATGCTCATTATCTCCGTTGATTATTTCTTTCAAACTCTTGAATGTGATGACTTCTTGCATATTTTGAGTACCATTTTGAATCCTTTGAGTATTGATCAAATAAGGATGTTCTTGATACTCTTGTCACATTGTTGTTCCATTTAATCGTTTGATCTAACTCGTCGTACCCAAACTTCTGGGACGAAGCTTTTTTGAAGGGGGAGAGGATATGACACCCCGTAATCCAAATTCAATAAAGGGATTAATTAAGTAATTAATCATAATCCAATTGATAATTTAATTCCTTGAATTCCTGAAAATTCAACAGTCGGGGACTAGTAATTGACTAGTCAACCCAAAGTCAAATGTTGTACCTAAAGCTTTGTGAGTGGTTCCCTTGTTCCCTTACACCTCTTCATTTTAGTAAGGGCAATAAAGACATTTCACCCTATGTTAGAATTGCAAGCTAACCTAGAGGACACTCCTCATTCTTTCCCCTTACACTTTCTAAACTTGAGCTCCTCCTTCTCTCTAAAAGTTAGATAGCTTTTCTTCCAAGCCAAGTAGGAGCTTTACCAAATCCTAAAAGTTTGTCTTCAAGGTTCCACCTTTCCTACCTTTGAGCATCTAGGAGGGTAAGATCTATGTTTATCTTGCGTTTTATAAGGTGTCTTTCCTTAAAGATAGAATCTTTATGATTTTTTGGTGTGTTCTTGAAGTGGGTGTGGAAGGTGAACCCTATTAGGAGCTTGGTGAAGTGTTAAGTGAAGGCTTTTGTCTACAAGAGGTAACCCATGCTCTACAAAATCTATTTTGCTTACCTATATGATGATTTATTGGATTCTACATATGATTTTGCTATGAAATGTAAGTGTTGATGCATTGTCTTGTGAAAATGCATATCTAGAGCTTGTTATTAGGGTTCATGTATGCCATTTCTTGGCTATTCCTTTGATTCAACTCATTTTGTTGTATTTGGTGAGATTTGGCATGTTTTGGACTTGAATTTGAGCTTGGAGTTGAAAATCCCCGAAGGGATTATTTTGGTACAGGAGAGGTACCCGCGGGCGGAACGGCGGGCAGTGGCCTACCCGCCGCCCCACTCGCGGGGTACACACTCGTGGGAAATGGTGTTCCCGCGGGCGGAACCACGGGTGGTGGTCCACCCGTGGCCCCACCCGCGGGTACATATATGGAGTTGGGCGGGGATTTGTTCCCTGTGATTCTTTTGACTCGGTATTTGGTCTTTTGACTTCCCGATGTTCTTTTGTGGAACTATTTGAGTGTCTTCTTGATGTTTCATATGTCTAGAACTATATGGTAGGAATCCATGTAGGTTTTGGTGTCTTGAATCGTGTTAAGTGTTCAACATTGTGATTCGTTGAACCGTGATGAGTCTTGTGTGTTCTTCAGAACTATGTTTGGTTTACCCGTTTGATAAGCATGCTAGTTCGGTGTTTAAATGCTAGCGTGTGTGTTGTTTGTCCTTTCCTATTGTGGATGATGACTTGTGTTAATCATCGTTGGAGTCGGATTGTGATCCATTCCTTGATTGGGTATGGTTTCATATCTTCGTTGTGATTCGTTGATTGATTCCTACGATGGTGTTGTGTGTGTGGCTGTACTTGGATTGCACGATTAATGGTATGGGACATTAGTCACTAAGGTACGGCAGTGGTCCTCGTGGTGGCCATGACGTGATTATGGAGTTTGTGACCTGTGTGTCGGGTTCACGTATTTCTTGGGAGGCATGTGTTGCCATGTGTGTGATCGGTACCCTCGTGTACTATGAAATTAGTGGTTTTGTTGGCGGTCGTTGGCGGATGGGGATGACGGTCCTCGGAGGGAAAATGTTGGACTTGGTGTACAGGGGTCCTGGAGGTAATGGTAGGAACTAGACATAAGGTTGGGGATAGCCATAAGGTTGGAACCGGGCATAAGGAAGGCATCTCAATTCGTGATTCGCGATGTCACGAAGGCTTGTGTAGCCGTTGTTGTGTATTCCTCTATTTGTGACATGTGTTGTCACAAAGGCATGTGTTGCCAATGGTCGTGTCCTTATTCTCTTGTGTTATGCATGTCGGGTGTTAATCTACTGTGTGATGGTAGATTATGCCTTGAGCCCAAACCGTTCTTATGAGTTGTTATTGCTTCTTGTCGTATTGGGATGTGTTCCCTTATCTTTATTGTGAGTGCAAAGAGTCTTGTGTTGAATTCTATCTTGGCTTTGAAATTGATATATATACTATATCCCGTTTCGCAAATGATTTTGTATATATATACTATCTACATATGATATTTCACATGTATTGGTGGATTACCAGGATCATTCGCTGATCGGGCGTCGTCCCATATTTTATGTGTTTCTTTCAGGTGCTGAGTAGACGAGAGCGCGGTCTAGAGACTATTATATTAGACCCCTTGAACTTTGTTATGTTTTGGCCTGTGCTCCGATGTTAGACTTTAGTCCTTCTGTCCTTGACTTTATTTTGGATAATGGATTTTGTGCAGATGTTTACGCCTGTGCGTTCACTGTTGAGTGAGCGTGGCATAGCACTCTACGTTTTCCATATATTCCATATCTAGTCTTCCGCTGTGTATGCTTTTATGGTTAGAATTATCTGCATGTTTAAGTTTAAATTGGTATGGAAATCGGGGGTGTTACAGTCGTCGTGTTCGCGAAGGTCCCAGAGCCATGAACCTCATGCTCCAGGGCCGCGGGAGCCAACCCCACCACTGGAGCGCTCGGGGGAGACCAGAGGCCGACCTCCAAGCTCCCAGCGTGACGAGATGGAGCAACTACGCAGGCAGATGCGCGAGTTGCAACGCAAGATCGAGGCGCACGCGAGTCACCGGATCCTCGAGATGCTCTAGCCACACCTTTCACGGAAGGCATCATGGCCGAGCCCTAGCCTCGAGATTCCCGATTCCAGGCCATCAAACCCTACACAGGGGCGACAGACCCTCGGGATCATCTCAACAGGTACAAGGTGGTCATGATGATGACAGGTGTCAATGACGCAATCATGTGTCGCGACATCTGCACAACTCTGGACGGTCATTCTACCAACCCGAGGATTTTGTCGAATGTTCGAATCCATTCTTCGAGGATTGCGAGGTCCTCTTCTCCTGCGAAGATGGGTGGCCGATGATTTGAGACTTATCTGAGTTCCCATTTGGTGGTGGTGGGGGTCGGTTGTTGTTACGGAGGGCTACGTCGCTCAGTGTCTGGGCGACCTGAGTCAGTTGCTGTAGAGTCTGAGCCAGAGGGTCGTGAGTGGTGGGTTCAGGGGTCCTTGATTGCCTTTTGTTTGGTGCCATGTCGTCGGTCTACATGACCAATATTTATTGTAATGATGAGCATGGTTGCAATAGGCGCTAGGCGCTAGTCGGGCGGTAGACTAGCGCCTAGCGCCTAGACGGCCTAAGCGGTCGCCTAGGCGGCTAACTGAAAAAATGAAAAACAATGTACGTGTGTAGGTGCATATATGTCATATTATACATACATACATACACACATACATACATACATACACACACACACACACACACACACACACACACACACACACACACACACACACACATATATATATATATATATATATATATATATATATATATATATATATGAAAAAAATTGGCAAGGTCGAGTCGGCCGGGTTAACTCGGCTAACTCGACAGAAATTGACGAATTAACTCGGCGTAATCGGCCGAGTTAGGCGCTAGGTGGCCAAATTAGGCTCTAGCCGGGTGCCTAGGCGGCTGGTCTCCTAAGAGGGAGCCTAGGGAGGAAATCGCCACGGCCTAGGGGCGCCTAGGCGCCGATTACTCGGTGCCTAGGCGGGATTTTTGCAACCCTGATGATGAGTTAGTGTGTTGCACCCTTACCTTGATGCGATAAGCAAATGGGAAGTTCTTTAAATTAATGAAGGATAAAGTGAGGGAAAGTTATGTGATGATAGGTAGGCTCACAATCTCACCGCGCGTCCTAAGATTCCTGAATCCTATGTTCCTAAATACCTAGAGTTCAAGCCTAATGTCCTAAAGTCTGGTATTAAGAGTCTTATCCTAGGGTCAAACTTAGGCTCTGATACCAATTGTAACACCCCAGATTTTTTGAAACTTTTAAAACTTATATAATAAAGGTAATACTATTATTAATACCAAAATAGAGCATACTAAACATCAGAGTTTGGGGTGCTATGCCACAACTGAGCTGGAGAACTCAGATGCACATGCTACACTAACTAGATATCTTCAAATTAATGTCAATACATCATCAAGGCACGCAGGCCGAAAGGAAAACTAACTATCTAAGCCTTGGTCTGCTAGCGCGCTCCGGTAGCTAATCATCTGTGCCTGAAAACCAAATATATCTGTTCAGCGAATAATGCTGGTAACCCACTCCAACGCGTTAAAATACAACCATTTTGAAGCAGGAAGATATATACTTAGGAGACTCTAGCTTTAAAACCAGGAATATACTCGACAATTAGGGAAAGCACATTCAGCAGTTATAATCAAGCATATAAAGACACTAGCATATATCCTAAGGTCACAGGTTAATTTCACATCATTCATATCATCATTCAATCAATATCTTATAATATAAGCACACTTTGGTGGCGCCACAGGACCAATCGCATGCCCATTCATGAGGGTTAGCGCATATAGCGCTAACACGGCCCCGCAACACCCTGCCTCGTACCGCAGCATGAAGGGGTTGACCGCAGCCAACCGATGAACCGCAGCTCATCAAAACGTTTGACCACAGCCAAACGGTGGACCGCAGCCCAAAAGTGTATTTCTGACCGCAGCCATCTTATGAACCGCAGCTCATGTAAAACGTTTGATCGCAACCAAACGGTGGACCGCAGCCCAAAAGTGTATTTCTGATCGCAACTAGATTATGAACCGCAGCTCATGTATAGCCAATTTGATCGCAACCAAATTGGGGTATTATGCACACATAACAGATAGCATGCACATGCAATCCATATTAGCACATTGGGAAAGGGGAGAAAACGTATAATGAAACCTATGCGTGGTCATCCACATACTAGGAATAATCCTAAGGGGCTCATACATCTTTCACCTAGGTCAACGTGGTACCAATTCAACTAGCATGCAATACACAAGAGTCTTTTATCCTACGAACGGTACTCGAAACATCAAACTAGACTCAAGCACGATAAACGGAGTCCGTTGGGACACCACGAGGGTCGGGGAAACATCAAACGGGGAAACCACCTATCCACACTGGGATTTTCCAGCGGGTGGGGGACCACCTGCCGGCGGCGAGTCGCTAGGCAGTGGGTGCCCGGTGGGCAGTCGCCTGCCCGCTGCCGGCGATGCCCTTTAGGGGCAGCGGGTTCCCCTACCCCCCACTGACTCTTTTTCAATATATTGGTTCCGGGATCTTTCGTGGAACCCGGAACCATGTTTAGACACTTTTAAACATGAACGACGACACCACATAGTCAAATAATGGATCAAAACCAAGAATAGTATTGAACGTATCCTAACATGACTTATAAACATAATTTACACCCGAACATGCGAAGTCCCACCCAAATATATCAAGAATATCACAATACAAAAATTTCCAATTTTAACCTAGGGCTTTAATCATATTCAAGTCATCAAAATCATAGTTTATCTTTAAAATCAAGAATATCAAGATTTATCAAGAACATCACACAATTATCAAGATCTTCTATAATCATCAAGATTATCAAGATCAACACATAAGATCATCTCATCAATCATCAAGATCATATCATCATCATCATAAAAGATTTATAAAGACACAAGCATAGAGAAGGAGCTAAGGAAGAAGATTATAGCAAAGAAAATAGGTTTGTTGAGACATGGGTTACCTCTTAGCCTTAATTAGATCCCTTGGCTATTAAGGTTCTTTCTCTAAGATCTCCTCTTCTTGATTTCTCCTACGTTGGTGATAAGGGGATTCTTGGTAATTCTTGTGTGGTGATATCTATTGTGGTGTGACTTCTAGGTGCCTTCTATGTCCCTATTTATATATCTAAGAGTCCTAATTAGGGTCTGAATAGTATGGGTTTGCTAATTCTATTTCTTATAGGACTAAGGGATTGGTTTAAGGATAAGGGTCCATGGTCTATGGTGGACCCTTTCTAATTAATTAATGGAATTTAATTCTCTTTTTAGGGTAAGTAGTTAAATAATTAGTTTGGGTTATAGGCTGTAACACGGGGTGTTATAAGGAAGGCCGGGACCGGAGCGACAAGGCACCTCAACCTCAAGAGGACCGCCGCTCGTCGTGATCACTCCGTGATCGGGGTCCCCATCTAGCCCAGTACGACACCTAACCCCGCTAACCCAGCCCATGAGTGTCATTCTGGAACACGTGGACGACATGGGCATCGTGTCGTTCCCCGAGGAGTGCTTGAAGATCTCCCCCAAGGCTGACCCGAAGAAGTACTGTCGTTTCCATCGGCAACATGGGCATGACACAGACGAGTGTATGGTCCTTAAGAGGCTGATCGAAGAGCTCATCCAGTGGGGATACCTAGGCTAATACGTGAAGAGATCGGGGCATGACCAAGCTAAAGGCCCTGACAACGCCCGGAAGAAGAAGGATGGTGCCAGGCCATCCGCCTCTGCCCCGCGCAAGAGGGAGTTCGGTTAGCTCACGGAGGATAAGGAGACCGAGCCGGGCAGCCTGCCAAAGAAGAAAGTCATCCATGTCATCTTCGGGGGCCCGGAGGGAGGAGACACACCCGCGAGAGGAAGAGGTGGGCACGGAGCCTAAACGTAGGGGAGATCGTCCGATCACCCCACGAAAAGAAGCCACGTAGGGGGCCTATAACGTTCAGCGACGAAGACATCCTGGACGGCCCGTTGCCCCATCGGGACGCATTGGTAATCAGGTTGGAGATCAAGAACATCATTATCCACCGAGTGTTGGTAGATATGGGTAGCTCCGTGAACGTCATGTATTACGACACGTTCACGCAGCTCGGACTGTCAAGGAAGGACCTAGGGCAAGTGGGGACCCCGCTGTACGGGTTCACCAGGGATTCCATTGAGACGGAGCGCTCCGTCACCCTCGAAGTAGAGATCGGCACCCCACCACAGGTCAAGAGGTGGGAGATGGAGTTCGTGGTGGTAAAAATCAGCTGGGCGCACAACATCGTCTTTGGCTGACTCGCCTTGGAGGACCTCAGGGGCATAATATCAATGGAGCACTTGTGCCTCAAGTTCCCCACTCCATCCGGGGTGGGCGTCGCTCGGGGAGATCAAAAGATCAGCCGGAGTTGTTACCTAAAAGCATGCCGCCAAATGGGGAAACAGGACCCGCAAGTCCACACCATTGCCAAAAAGGCCCTTCAAGACGAGGAGAGACAGCCATGGGTCGAGCCGGTGGTAGAGACGGAGGAGGTAGTCCTAGACTTCAGCCGACCCGACAGGATGGTGAAGGTGGGTACGGGCCTCCTGGCCAACCTCCGGGGTCGGATCATTGAGGCCATCCGCAGCTACAAGGACGTATTTGCATGGGGTCCCGTGGACATGCTGGGCCTCAGCGGAGAGGTCAGATGGGCAGTAGACCCCAAATCCAAGCTGATTCAGCAACGAAAGCGATACCTCGCCGCGGAAAGGCGGGAGTTCGTGAGGAAGGAGGTCGACACCCTCCTCGAGATCGGACACATAAGGGAGGTCATGTACTAGGAGTGGCTCGCCAATGTGGTCCTCGCACCCAAACCACCCACGTGGAGAATGTGTGCGGACTACATAGACCTCAACAAGGCGTGCCCGATGGACCCCTTCCCGCTGCCCAACATCGATCAGCTGGTAGATGAAACAGCGGGGTGCGCGCTCATGAGCTTCCTGGACGCCTTCTGGGGGTACCACCAAATTTTCATGCACGAAGAGGACGAGGAGAAGACGGAATTCACAACCCCGGAGGGAGTCTTCTGTTACCGGGTCATGGCCTTCGGGCTCAAGAACTCGGGTGCCACATACACAAGGATGGTCGCGAAGGTCTTCAAGAAGGTGCTCGGCCAGAACTTGCAAGCATACATCGACGACATGATGGTGAAGAGCACCGAGGCCGACCTCCATATAGCCGACCTGACCGAGGTACCCAGAAACCAAAACGGGGATGCGAATTTGCTCTCCAAGGTCGGCCTCGGCGCCCCGAAACACGTCTCCAAGATAGCACGGATCGAAGACCTCCAGAGGTCCAGCTTCGAGGACTACCCGGTCCTCTCCATACAAACCCGCCCCCCGTGCTAGTTAGACTACCTGGTGGAGTACAAGAAGACGGGCACCCTACCAGCAGACGAGGAGGCAGCCAAGGCGGTCAAGAGGAGGTCGCCAACATACATCCTCCTTGGCGATACCCTCTACAAAAGATCCTACAACGGCGCCCTCCTCCGGTGTTCGTACCCGGACGAAGCTAAGTCCGTCAAGGAGGAGATACATGAGGGCACATGTGCAGCATGCCAAGGTGCCTTCACCATGGCAAGGACGACCCTATTGCAAGTGTACTTTTGGCCGAAAATGGCCAAAGAGTGCGCGGACTACGCCCGGAGCTGCCCGACCTGCCAACACTTTCACGCCGAACTAGGTCGGACAGCCACCATTTACACACCCATCAACACGGTGATCCCATTCTCAAGGTGGGGAATCGACATAGTCGGGGCCCTACCCATGGGGTCCGCGAAGAGAAAGTACATAATAGTCGCCATAGACTATTTTACAAAGTGGGTTGAAGCCGAGCCCTCGCCACCATCACAAGCACCCGATGCAAGGATTTCGTACGAAAGAACATCCTATACCGTTTTGGATTGCCCATGCAAATCATCTCCGATAATGGACGTCAATTTGAGAGAAGAGTTCAAGGAGTCCTGCGACCAAAGGTACATAAAGCACACCCGTGTAGCGGTGGCGTACCCGCAGGTAAATGGACAGGTGGAGAACATCAACAGAACCATTTTGGACGGCATAAAAAAGAACCTGGACGCAGTTGGAGGAACATGGGGGGAGGAGTTGGACACCGTCCTATGGGCATACCATACCACCCCAAGAAAAACCATGAGGGAGACACCATTTGCGCTAGCATACGGGTTCGAGGCACGGGCTCCTGCCGAAGCCGTGATACCGTCCCACCGGGTCGAGGTGTACGACCCCGACCTCAATGAGGAACACCACACCGCCGATCTCCACCTCATCGACGACAGAAGGGAGGACGCCATGGTTCGCGCAGAAAATTACCAACGTCAAGAAAAGGCGTACCACAACAAGAGAGTCCGACCTCGCTACTTCAGATCGGTGATTACGTCCTCCGGAGGAGAGAGGCAAGCCGACCCCAAGATGGGAGCAAGTTTGCCAAGAAGTGAGAAGGGCCATACGTGATCGAAGCCATAGTACGCCCGGGCAGTTATAAATTGAAGACCCCATCGGGCAAGACGGTAGACAGGGTATGGAACTCGGAGCACTTGGTCAAATTTTAATAGTAGAAGCACATTTGTAAGGCGGCCCAACCCCTCAATAATTTTTTACTCGTAATGGAATAACGAATTTCGTTGTGCAATTATCTTACCCCGAGTTGAGAAAGAGTACGGGCGCAATCAACCTGCCAAGTCCGACCTCGTGGGCGAGAGAACACCACAGCTGCCCCAAGGTCGGCCATCCCGGGGTCGGCCCCCCAGGAAGTCGGCCGTGTTCGCAGGCAATTGCAATAGCCAGCTTAGACTTATCGCACCTAGGGGAGATACGAGGTCCGACCTCGCATATCGCCGAACGAAAGAGCTTATGGGCACGAGTCGGAGGACTCCAACCCATAATCGCTACATGCCCTGGGGCGATACGAGGTCCGACCTCGCCTATCGCAGAACGAAAGGATTCGAGATGCGAGTCAAAAGACTCCAATCCAAGAATCGCTAAAACGTCCTAAGGGCAGTACGAGGTCCGACCTGGTCTATCGCTGAACGGAAGGATTCGGGATGCGAGTCAGAACACTCCAACCCAAGAATCGATAAGACGTCCTAAGGGCGGTACGAGGTCCGACCTCGCCTATCGTCGAACGGGCGTAACACAATCCAGATACCCTAGGGGTGGTACGAGGTCCGACCTCGCCTATTGCTGAACGGAATGAGCTTAACGGCCCAAGTCCGATGACATGGAGTCGAAGGGCTACCCTAAGGGGAGCACGTGGTATGATCTCGCTCGCCACCCGACGTAAGAGCTTAACGGCCCAAGTCCGGTGGCTTGGGGTCGATGGGCTACCCTAAGGGGAGCCCGAGGTCCGACCTCGTTCGCCACTCGACAAGGTCTTGGCCGAATTCTCAGGGAGGTCTCGACCAACCTCTCGAGGAGGTGACGACCGACCACTCGGGGAGGTCTCGACCGACCTCTCGGGGAGATCTCGACCGACCTCTCGGGGAGGTCTCGGCCGACCTCTCGGCGCCACCCGACGGAAGAGCTTAATGACCCAAGTCCGGTGGCTTGAGGTCGAAGGGCTACCCTAAGGGGAGCCCGAAGTCCGACCTCGTTCACCACTCTACAAGGTCTTGGCCGACTTCCCAAGGAGGTCTTGGCCGACTTCTCGGGGAGGTCTCTGCCAACCTCTCGAGGAGGTGACAACCGACCTCTCGAAGAGGTCTCGGTCGACCACTCAAGGAGGTCTCGACCGATATCTCGGGGAGGTCTTGACCGACCTCTCGGGGAGCTCTCGGCCGACCTCTCGAGGAGGTCTTGACCGACCTCTTGGGAAGGTCTCGACCGACCTCTCGAAGACGTGTAGTTGATGGAATAATTACGAATAGATCGAGGGTGAACCGAATCCGAAGCAACAGACCCGGGCAAGCGACCAACGAGGAGCATGCACCCCCCCGTGGGATCAGTCACCCGGTCTCGGGTACCATGGGGTCGGCCTCATGGGGTCGGCCTCACGGGGTCAGCCTCCATGGGTCGGCCTCCAAGGGGTTGGCCTCCACGGGGTCGGCCTCCATGGGGTCGGCCGGGCTCCAAGTGGCGTGGTACACGCACGGAGCGCGTCGCGCGGTGAGAGTTGAGGCACCTCCGCGTCTTCCAGGGTTGTTATGGCGACATGGGCTATAAAATCCATCCTTGATGTCCTAATCAAGGCATCTTCTACTTTCTTACTACACTTGTCTCGTTATTACATGTTCTGAACCTCTGTAATAACGTTATACATCTAATTAATACAATATTTCTACCCCTATTATCATTTTATTATTCGTTCTTTATATTCAATCATATACACGGGTTGTATAATCCGGACCGTCGGGTTCATATAATCACTCAGTAGTTATGCAATTCTGGATGTGTAGTTATGGATGCAATTCTGAATGTATAGTTATGAAGTTATAGTTTCACATTCTGAATATATAGTTATGAAGTTATGGATGTGTAGTTATGCATGCAATTCTGAATGATAGTTATGAAGTTATAGATGTGTAGTTATGCATGTAATTTTGAATGTATGTATAATTATGAAGTTATGGATGTGTAGTTATGCAATTCTGAATGTATAGTTATGAAGTTATGAATGTGTAGTTATGCAATTCTAAATGTATAGTTATGAAGTTATGGATGTGTAGTTTTGCAATTCTGAATGTATAGTTATGAAGTTAATGGATATGTAATTATGCAATTCTGAATGTATAGTTATTAAGTTATGGATGTGTAGTTATGCAATTCTGAATGTATAGTTATGAAGTTATGGATGTATAGTTAAAATTGTGCACAACATAACGCCGTTAACGGCAATCGAAACTGATTTTTTTTTTTGTTAAGTTGGACGTCAAAACGACGCCGTTTTTGCAACCGTGTGCACCATGCATGGTGCACACGGTTGCACAGCATAACTACTCTTTGCTCCGCGCGCGTTAGAATAATGAACATTTTAGGGTAAGATAATGCACTTTATGAGTTAGAATAATGTCTTTTATGTTTTAGAATAATGTACTTTATATGTGCTGGAATAATGAAATGTGTAGGGTAAGATAATGTATTTTATGAGTTAGAATAATGTACTTTAATTTATGTGTTAGAATAATATATTTTATGAGTTTTTTTTTGAAGGTATATTTTATGAGTTAAAATAATGTATAATGTACTTTGTGTTAGAATAATGAAATTTTTGAGGTAAGATAATGTACTTTATGAGTTAGAACACTACTGGAAATTATGGAATTTCCGACCACCTGAAAGTGATCTTAAATCAAATTGATACCAAAAAGTGGTCGGAAATAGCAACAAAGGTTTTTCCGGATACCAAAAGTGGTCGGAACAATGCTTTTGACTTGATTTAAGATCACTTTCAGGTGGTCGGAAATTCTATAATTTCCAGTAGTGGAATAATCTACTTTATGTGTTAAAATAATGTATTTTGTGAGTTAAAATAATATATGTGTTTTTGAATCATGATCCATACAGTTATGTGGACCACGGTCCATGCAATAATGATGGCTATAAATGGGACCAGGTCAATTTTATTTTTTATTTTTTTGCTATTCAAATCGGACTATTCCATACTGACATTTATCAAACCCAGGTCATGTTGGTCTAAACAACAAGCGGGTCAATGACACGCTGAACTTGGTCAGCCCAAGCCCTCCTATTTCAATTGTTATACTATGAACTAGGGTCAATGTTGCATTGTGGATCTAAATTTTTTATTTTTATTTTTTTGGGAGGGGAGGGACGGGGAACCCAGCTAACTAGATGCTACTAACAGGAGTAGCCATTAGCTCACAATCCTGAGTAAGGATGTCTCTAATGTTATCCAGGAGAGCATAACACTCAATCCAGTCACATTTTTTTCATGGAGCCACCTTGGCCAGCCAGTCTGCCACGCCATTGAGCTCGCTTGGTATGTAGTTAATCATTACTATCCATTGTGGATTTTGGTTCAAAATAACATATAAATTATGTACATGCACTAAAAATATTATGTACTTGCAGTTAATAAATTATGTACATATTACAATTAACACATTATACAATTATGTACATATTATAATTACTACAATTAACATATTTTATATACTTGCAGTTAATATATTATTTGCCTTCAATTTATTTATACGTACATAATCTCTTAATTAAATGTAATTAATATATTAACTAAAAAAAATAATTTGAATATCATTTTGGATCAAAATTCACAATGTATGGTACACTCTAGTCCATGGCTCATAGTACAACGGAGAGACGTCACAACCATTATTGCGTGTAGCCGTGGACAGTGTGGACCACGGTCCAAAAACACATAAAGTACATTATTTTAACTCATAAAATACATTATTCTAACACATAAAGTACATTATTTTAACTCATAAAATACATTATCTTACCCTTGAAATTTTATTATTATGACACATAAAGTACATTATACATTATTCTAACACATAATTAAAGTACATTATTCTTGGTAGGAAATACCCCGACTGACATAATGTTACCCCGACCCCTGTGCCTTTGTCCTTTTCTTCTTGTCTTTGCAGGTTACAGGTCGGGTTTCTTGTGAAGAACCCGGTCGGGTAGTGCCCGATTAGCGTTGCCGACCACCGAGTGGTAGCCCTTTAGCGAGAGAGCTGGTGAGAAACACGTGGCGACTCTACGCGTTGACAGGCAGGGCACCCGGGAAGGCGACACGTGGTTGCTACGTGGGCGACATGCCGGACGGCCGGATTTATGTCTCCGGCTCCGCGGCTATAAATACCCGCGATAGCGACAGTGTGAGGGACTTTTGGACGATCGATAGGTTGTTGTTAGAGAATCCCGACCGCAATCAGTCGGCACTCAGAGCAACCATTTAGATTGTACTTAGGGCCTTCACTGTGATCAATAAGAGTTATTTAATTGCTTTAATTGGTCTCGTGTTTATTTAATTACCGCATTACGTGGCAATTAACACTATCATTTTGGCGCCGTCTGTGGGGACCCGTGCAAGCAAGCCAACGTTTGACGAGCACCCGGTCTCTTAGCAATCATGTACCCGTGGGCACAAAACCTTTTCGCCGATAATCAAGCGGATGCGGCTAGTTCATCCGATCATCAGCAAACCTAGTGATGCGTAGTATATTTGCAAACAAATAATTCTCGGAGTACGAGTTATCGATCCACAGGGAAGTGATTGTATCAAGCACTAGTTACTAACTTATTCATTAGAGCTAATCCTAACAATTACTTAGATGATTGATTGGCATAAAATAAATAAAATAAAACAGAGGTTCATGATTTTGAAAACAATTAGAGAGAAGTTGAGATTCATGGGATTCAAGTATTTAATCACCTAGTGCCAATTATCGTTTGCAATATTTAGTTTGGAATTAAGATTTGTGTGGGAATGCAAAGTGGAATCGAATTACTCCTGTAATCTCTATTCCTAGTGAATTTCCACTCCCATGGCTTAAACACCCAATAAGATCAAAGATCAGCATTCAATTATTCCTAATTACTACCATCTCCCGATGAGCAATAATCTAGAATAAACTTCCCCTAATAAGTTCCCCTTTCCCAAGGACCAACCATTAGGTGCAATCGTGTGTGCCCTAATTTATGCCCCAACTCCCATTGGTGACACAAACATGGCTATGAAGCTAGTAACTATGGCCATTAATTACAAGCATCAAACAATATTATCACGATTGCAACACAAGTATTAAACCTAAATAATAATATATTAAAGAAAGTGAGAGCTCAGGCACATAGGTTCATAAACACTTTTACCCAAGAATCGTTAAAGAATTTAGCCAAGCATGACTAAATTATACATAGCAAATATAAATAAAGAATTACAAATCATCAAAAGAGTACAAGAATTAACCAGACGATTTTCCCAAATCTCCCTAGTCTTCTTCTTGCTTTCCAAGACAACTTGTGGCTCTTGATTTCTCTCCTTCTTGTCTCCAAGAATCTCTGAATTCTCTCCGTCTCTTATTAGGGTTGAGGAAGGAGGGATTTTATAGTGGGTACAAAGTTGAGATGAAATAGGAATCTTGTACAAAATTGGGCTCAAATTATAATTCCTATATTTAAATAAAGAAATTGGAAGTTGAAGATGCTGAAGCCAACACCCTTTTGTAATTAAACTGGCAACTTCGTGCGTCGCTCGACGCGTCGAGCCAAGTCTCGACGCGTCGAGCCAAGTCTCGACGCGTCGAGACCAGCAGGTCTCGATCACAAAACATTCTGGAAATTTTCGACGCGTCGAGTCCTCTGGGCCCCGAACTTGTCCAAAATTGCTCCAAACTCATCCTTGAACTTCCCTTGCTCATAGAATTGACCTACAATGGTTCAAAAACACTAACAAACACCGTAAAACATTCAAAACAAGTGTGAACCATAATTAAATGATAATAGCAAGGAAAATATGTATTAAATAAGCAAAATTAAAGAACTTAGATACTGAGATGATTCAAAATAACTATAAAAACAAGCAAAGATGTGATAACATCACCCAGCAGCAAGGTCAGACAGTGGACCTCAATCTCAATCTCTCACCACCCCATCCATCAAATATATACCCGGCCGCCCAACAGCCGGTTAACTACATCCAGCCGGGATATCCTCCGCCCGGTCAACAATTTCAGCAGCAGATCCCGCAGATCCAGTACCCCGGCCAGTACGCATATCCGACTCCACCTCAACCGTACGGGTACAGGCCCGGCCAACCGATGTACTATACACCACCGGTTTGCTACCCACCCTACACGCCTGCGTACACGGCTCCAGCCGCCGCCCCTCCAATATACCCGACTGCTCATGTAGAGCCGCAGCATCAGCCTGCTTCCCGGGCTCGACGCTCGGCTCGTTCGCGGTTGGGGTCGGGGGTGCTGATGCGATGGAGGTACCACGATAGGCTCCTCAAGCACCGGAGGTTCCGACCCGGGCGGAGGACCCTGAAGAAGTTACTCGAGCGGTAGCTTTTGACCGTCTCCGACCGGCGATGCGACAACGCTGGAAGATGTACAGATGCAGGAGGCTAGCCAGGAGGCTTCATCCGGGCATAGCGGGTCGAGATCTCACCGTCGACGACGCGCTCGGGAGTCAGCCCAAGCTGCCCAGACGGCCGAGCTCAACGAGACCCGAGGATTGCTCTATAACCTCCAGCGGAGTTCACTAGGTTCAGGAACGAGCACCCCGTGACACCCCTGGTCGACCAGTCGTCCTTACTGAGAACACCCTTCACAGCGGAGGTAATGGCTAAGCCATACCCGCTTGACTTGAAGGTCTCCGGGGAGAAAAGTTATGATGGCCGTACGGACCCTGAGGTCCACGTCAACGATTTCTACGGCAACATGATGTTGAAGGGCGTATCAGACGCCGTAATGTGCAGGGCTTTCTATTCCACACTCACCGGTCGGGCGGCGGAATGGTTCTGAACTTTGCAGCCGGGCTCAATTTCTGATTTTAACGCCCTAGCGATCAAGTTTGTAAGGAAGTTCATCACCTCCAAGGTGGTGAGAAAGCCCTATATGTACTTGGAGAAGGCCAAGCAACTCGAAGGGGAGAGCTTGACCGACTTCCTTATCAAGTGGAAGGCAGCGGTCGGGGAAGTCGAGCCAATGGACGACGCCACCGCCACCCACATGCTCCACATTTCTCTCCGGGCGGGTTACCTGTATCAGGATTTCATCCTCCACCCCCCGGCAACGTATGAAGAGGCCCTCCGAAGGGTCACGGATTATGCCAACGCCGGCGAGGCAAATGCCGTTAAACGCTCGCAGGAGGTCGGGTCCTCTTCCCGTAAACCGGCCGGCCGGGCGGAACATCGATCGGGCGATGATCATCCCCGATCCCGCACCAGGCCTGGTGAGTTTACGTCCCTGAACCGATCCGCGGTGGAGGCCATGCAGTACGCCCAGTCCTGCAATCTCATCAAACTCCCCCATCCCGATCAAGATGGCCCTGACAAGAGTAAGCACCGTGCTTACCATCGATGTGCTGGGCATGACACTGAGGAGTGTACCCACTTGCGCCAACTGTTGGAAGATCTGCTCAACCTTAGGAAGTTGGACAAGTGTGTGTGGAAGAGAGAAGAAACAAAGAAAAATACCGATCGGAGAGATCACCGGCGCTCTCATCATCGTTCCGATCGCTCTGATCGTGATGGACGCTCTGATCGGTCGGGTTAGGACAGAAGAGATGATCGAAGAGACGATCGTCGAGATGACCGGCGGGACCCTGACCCCCCATCAAGTAGCCGACCGGCAGGAAAGCCGACCATCCACGTAATCTTTGGTGGATTAGATGACGCTTCCTGACCGAGGGATAACTGCCCGGTCACCATAGTGGATTCCCGAGACACCGGGAAGAGGCAGAAAATGGAACCCATAACCTTCTCCCTCGAAGATCAACCTAGCAGCGGTGACCACGGCATGGAGGCACTCGTGGTCACCATCGACGTGAAAGGGACGGACGTCCAGAGGGTTATGGTAGACACTGGGAGCAGTGTCAATGTCCTTTATTTGGACGTGTTTGAGAAGCTTGGGCTCGACAAGAGAGAGCTGACTTCGGTCGGTGTACCATTGTCGGGATTTACCAGGGCCCTTATCTACCCCGAGGGAAAAATAATGCTCCCGGTTGAAATCGCCGCCCCACCGAAGTCGATCAAGACTGAGTTGGAATTTGTTGTGGTTAACCTGCACTGCGTCCACAACATAATCTTGGGCCAACCCGCGATTATGAAGATCGGTGAGATTATTTCAATGCCCCACCTGTGCATGAAATTTCCCACCCCTGATGGGGTCGGTGTGGTCCGTGGCGATGTCCAATCCGCCCAGAAGTGTTACACCCGAGCGGTCAATAGACATTACTCCGGTTCGTCTTCTCGGGTGAACACGATCGCCAAGGAGGAATCCAAAGACCGGAAGGAACAACCCGAGCCTTCCGAGGATATAGAAGAAGTTCCCCTGTCCGAGGACCGACCGGACAGGAAAATAAAGATAGGCCGGGCCCTCACCCCTGAGCTCCGAGCGGAAGTTCTGGCTATACTCCGAGAGTATGCTGATATCTTTGCATGGGGCCCAAAGATATGCCCGGGATCGACCGAACGGTCATTTGTCACAGATTGGCCGTCGATCCTGTAGCTAAGCCGGTCGTGCAGAAGACCCGGCACCTCTCATCCGATCGCCGCGAGTTTGTCAGAGAGGAGGTCAAGAAAATGACGGCGATCGAGCACATCCGACCGGTGATCTATCCCGAGTGGGTGGCTAACATCGTTCTTGTTCCTAAGCCCCCAGCTCGGAGGATGTGCTTTGACTTCACCGACCTCAATAAGGCCTGTTCGCTCGACCCGTATCCGTTACCGAGTATCCACCAGATGGTCGACGAGACGGCCGGGGCCGAGTTGATGAGCTTCATGGATGCATTCAAGGGATATCATCAAATAATGATGCACCATGAAGATGAGAGCAAAACAGCCTTCGTGACCCCGGACGGGCTGTATTGCTACCGAGTGATGCCGTTCGGCCTCCGCAACACGGGAGCGACCTATCAGAGGATGGTCAATATGCTCTTCGCCAATCTGCTAGGCCGGACGATGGAGGCGTATATTGATGATATGCTGGTCAAGAGTCGGGACCGATCCGGCCACACTCGGGATCTCCAGGAGTGCTTCCAGATCATGAGGAAGTACCAGTTGAGGTTGAACCCAACCAAGTGCACATTTGCGGTTCAGACCAGGAAGTTCCTCGGCTACATGATGACCAAGAGGGGTATCGAGCCCAACCCGGCCAAGGTTAAGGCAATTCTGGACATGCAACCGCCTTCAACCGTTCGGGAGGTCCAGCAATTAACCGGTCGGTTGGCAGCTCTCAGCCGGTTCCTCTCCAAATTAGCCGAGCGCGCTTTACCTTTCTTCAAGGTATTGCGTAAAGTTAATGGGTTCGTCTGGGACGATGAGTGCCGAGCGGCTTTCGACGAGCTGAAGGAGTATCTCATGTCACCAATTGTGCTGTCGAAGCCCGAGCTCGGGGAAGAGCTAGACGTGTACCTCGCCGCATCCGATCAAGCAGTAAGCGCAGTATTGTGCCGAACCGATCCGGAAGGGGTCCAGCGACCGGTGTACTATGTAAGCCACGCGCTACATGGTCCCGAGCTCCGGTACTCCCGGCTTGAGAAGGTCGTCTACGCCCTATACATTGCCGCGAAGAAGTTAGCTCCCACCTTTCAGGGTCGAGCGATTCGCGTGTTAACGATCAGCTGATCGGGCCAGTCCTCCGAACTGCTTCATCATCCGGTCGCCTAGTCAAGTGAGCGTTAATGCTGACCCAATACGCGATTGAATACCGACCGAGGCCGGCCATCAAGGCCAGGCCCTTGCAGATTTCTTGGTCGAGTGCACCGCCCGGGACACCCGACCCCCCGAGGTCGCGGACCCTGAGGCCGAGTGGTGGTCGCTGGCTACTGATGGGTCAAGCAGCAAGAAAGGGGCTGGAGGAGGAGTGGTAGTCACGAGCCCGGAGGGATTCAAGGTCTACTTTGCCCTTATGTATCAGTTCCATCCAACCAATAATGAAGCCGAGTACGAAGCCTTTGTCAATGGCCTACAGTGTGCTCGGGACTTGGGGGCTGAGTATATTCGGGCTCAAACGGATTCCGCGCTCGTGGTCGGGCAGGTCCTCGGTGATTATGAAGTGAATGGAGAACGACTGCAGCTATATTGAGACCTAGCCATGGAAAAGCTTACCCAGTTCCAGGGGTACACCGTCCGGCACATACCCCGATTGGATAATGCCGATGCGGACATCTTGTCCAAATTGGCCCAAGACGCCCCAGAACACATGTCGAATATTGCTCGGATTTTGGTGATTCCAAGACACAGCATCCACCGATTGCTGGTCAATCCTATCCAACCGGTAGAAGATAATTGGATCACCGATCTGAAGGAATTCCTTGAGCACGGTCGACTCCCAGACGACCCTCAGCGTGCTCGGAAGGCCAAGCTTAGAGCCCCGAGGTTCCAAGTCTTGGACGGTCGTCTCTACAGACGATCGTATGGAGGCCCTCTTATGTGTTGCTTGACCGCATTTGAGGCCGATCTTGTCATGAAGGAATTGCACTCGGGTATCTGTTCCTCACATCAAGGAGGTCGATCCTTAGCTCGTCGAATCATGCTGATCGGGTATTATTGGCCGTCCCTCCAGCTGGACTGTGAGAAGTTAGCTCGGGAATGTGAGACGTGCCAATTATTTGCCCCGATGCCTGGACGATCGGCCACCTTTTACCAACCGGTCACGACTGCAATTCCCTTCGCAAGGTGGGGGGTGGATATCTTGGGACCCTTCCCTCAGCTTTCTGGCCGAAGAAAGTTTGTTATTGTGGCCATTGATTACTTCTCCAAGTGGATTGAAGCCGAGCCGTTAGCCACGATCACCTCTCAGCAGTGTTCTCGGCTCTTATGGCGCAATGTGATTTCCCGCTTTGGTGTGCCCGTGCATCTCATCAGCGACAACGGCCGCCAATCGTAAGCCAGTATTTCCAGAATTTCATGGCCACGATCGGGACGACTCACGTCCGGTCGTCGGTGGCTTACCCGCAGGGAAATGGACAAGTGGAGAACGCCAATTGGACAATTCTAGAGGGTCTGAAAAAGAAGCTACACTCGGCTGGTCGTAGTTGGGCCGATGAGTTGCCATATGTTTTGTGGACTTATCGGACGACCCCGAGAGAAGCGACTTTGGAGACTCCATTCGCCCTTGTCTACGGAGCAGAAGCCCGACTCCTGATCGAGGCATGGATCCCGACCGACCGAGAACGAACCTACAATGCAGAGGAGAATGAACACTCGATGGTCGTGGATCTCGATGGGGTCGAGGAAAAAAAAGAGCTAGCCGCTCGGCGTATGGCCGAGTATCAGAAAAGAGTCAAGAGTTCAAAGGACATTCGGGTCAACCCTCGGTATTTCCAGGTGGGAGATTATGTTCTACGACGACGGGAGGCCAGTCAACCTTTGGAAGGCGGGAAGCTAGCTCAGAATTGGGAGGGGTCGTACATCATCAGCGCTATAGTGCGGCCGGGAACATACCGACTGGAGACAACAACCGGTCGGGTAATCGAGGGGACTTGGAATTCCGAGCACCTCGTTATGTTTAGGCATTAGCCTATTTTTTGTAATGTTAGACGAAGTGGGGGCTCGGCCTGCGAGTCGGCCTCGTTCGTCATTTCATTGTAAATTACGAATATTTTCTTAACCGCCTGCGAGCGGGAATGTTCAATGTATATACGATTGGTGATTGCTCGACCGTTTGCACACGGCGGCCCGATCGGTTTTTTCCTTACCTTCGTTAAACGCAGGTTAAGTCATTATCACGCTACCTCAACCGGGCGAATCCATCGACCGGTCAAATGCGCTCCTCTTCGGCGAACATCTGGGTCACGCCACCAATCGGGAAAGCTAGAGCTCCCAGCATAATTCCCCGATCCATCCAACATCTTTACACTATCGCACCCACTCGTGCCTCGAGGGCACAATAGTGTGGGGGCTAGGATGAAGGAAGTGCTATAGGTCCGTCGCTCGGGAACACCCCGACCGAAGAGGCTTAATAGTTTTCAAAAATCGACAAGGCCAAGAGATCGGGTAAACCTGATCGGGTAGGCCATCAGAACGTCGATGTTCCGATCGAAAAATGCACGACTAAGCCATAAGGCTGCGAGGTCGGGCATTAGACCGATCAAAAGATGCACGATCGGGCCATAAGGCCATAAGGTCAGGTGTTGAACGAGTCGAATGATGTACGACTAGGCCATGAGGCCGCAAGGTCGAGCATTGGATGTTCGACATGTATGTAATTGAAAGTAAAAGTGCAAGGATAACGTTTGGCACAAGTTGGACAAAAAACAAGTTTTATTAATTCAAAAGGTGCCCGGTACAACTCGGGACCGGGCTCCCGATCAAGTTCGTTACAAAAAGAAGAAGAACCTACATCTACTTCCTTGCACGATCTGCCTCGCTCTTTTTCGAACGCTCCGCTTCGCTCGGGTTGGCTGCGGCAGACCCACTCGGCTCGGCCGTCCTCGGCTTCGGGTCGAACGGCGCTGGCCCGGGGTCGGGAAGATCTGGAGGAAGTGTGGTCAGGACCAGCTTAAGGTCTTCTCCTTCGAGCGCCTGTTCCTTGATTTTTTGAGTCTTCTCGCGCATCTTCCTTTGGCCGGTTTTAAAGGCCCACCGGCCAAACGACCAGATCAACTCGTCCCCGACCGTTGTACCCCGGACCGCCGTGAGGAACTGAGTGCCCGATTCGTTGTCCCGGAAAAGGAACCATGCCAACTCGTCCGGGTTGTTCAACCGGGCCTTCAATTCCGCGATCTCCCCGGTCGCCTGTTGGACCGCCGTCTTCAACTCGGCGACCTCCCCGATCGCCTGTTACGCGACCTTCTCGGACAGCTCCCGGTCCTCCCGGCTCTTCTTTAGGGCCTCCTGGGCTTTCGTCAGCTCTTCCTGGAGGTCCTTGACTTCTTGAAGTCGCCGGTCAGCGACCTTCTTCAGGGCGACGGCCTCATTGGCTTGCAGAGCCCGCCGTTGTAGAAGTTGGGTTGCTCGGGAGACCTGCAAGTACGAAAACGATCGGGGTTAGCCCAAACGGGGTTACTTGCATAAAAAGGTTAAAGGAAGGAAACGTTTACCTCAGCCAAGTCGTAGCCGATCTTCTCGACCACCTGGGTCGGGGTCAGCTTGCCCAGGTCTTCCTTGGCTGGCCCGGCGGTTCTGATCCGGGCAAGTATGGACGAGCCGTCCTTGCTTCCCCCGGTCGAGGGGCTCGGGCTGCGCTGTTCCCGCCGGCGCTTCAGTGCGCCACTATCAGTTGCCCTTTTCTCGGGCACCTTTTCTTTACCCTTGGCAACAGCCACACGGGCAACCAAGACATCAGCCGCGTCGACTACATACCCTTCTGGCGTAGTGACGGTCGAGGCGCCCATTGGTCGGGCAAGCGGGATCACCTTCTCCCCGGTTGGCTTGGACTTTGGCTTCTTCTTGCCAAGCACGATCTTGGCCACCGGGGGTAGAGGGGCGTCATCATCACCAAAACCGGCCATCTCTGCAAACAAATAAAAGAAGACAGTTAGATCGGGAATATAGGGCGTTCGGGGTGCTAAGGTCGGGGAGAATTGGTTAGTGTTAGACATTTTCCCTTCCGCTTGCCCCGAGCGAGCATCCTTGCAATTGTTACGCCCGTTGGCTCGGGCTTATACTTCTCGGTCAGATCGTAGACCGGCTCGGGTAGCTGAGCCGCTTCGTAGCTCTCGGCCGTCTTGAAGATCCTGTACTCGTAGATCTCGCTCGAGATCTTGGCGACCGCGTCCTTAAGGGCCTTCGTCTCGACCAGAATGACTTGCTTCCGAAAACGCTGGCTCCAAACCCTTTCAACCGGGAGGATCCAGGGGTCGTACTTGACCGAGAAAATCCGGTTCTTCCACCCCCGGTTGTTCCCGGGTAGGCCCTCGATCGAGCACATATCTGCTCGGGATTGGGTCATCAGGAACTCGCCCCTGTACGTGGCTGCTAAAACCTTCACCTGGTACACGAAGTTGAAAAGCTCCATGGTGCAGGCCACGCTGTGCCGACCGCATATCTGAGGGAAGCACGCGATCATCCGGTGCGCGTTCGGGCAGATCTGTCCGGGCACGACCTGGTAATAACCCAGGAACGCGGTGAGAAGGCCCGAGAAGGGGAAAGAGATCGCGGCCATCAAGGAGTCGTAATGCATCCCGAGCCACTTTCCCCGATGCCGCTCGATGATGTTCCCGAGCTGGCGGCTGGTGTCGAACTCGACCCGACCAGCCAGTGTTGCAGCAATTCTAGCTGCCTCTCCTTTCGTCAGGAGGCTCGTCTGGTTTTCGACACTTTCGCTGTTGAGGAACTCAAGCCCATCCCCGGCCGGCGCTGCCTGCTCGGCCGGGTCTTCCTCGACTGGTTCCGCCTCATTTCTTCGATCGTCTTCTTGAGGCTCGGCCTGAGGGTAATCCCCAATTACCCTCGTAGGCGTTTCCCGAACGCCTTCGGCCGGGGAATTCCGTCCGCTCGTGGACGTTTCCCCGCTCGAACTCCCCGATCCGCTGGAGCTTGATCCCGACATCCCAGACGAGCTCGATGACCGTTGTTGCTTGGGGGCTCGCTCGGGAGTTTGTTGTGGTCGTTGAATGACCTCCGGTGAATAGGACATTATATCTACCTCCTCGCTGACCTGCTCGACCTCATCGTCGTAATCCGCGACTGATATATTCTGGCTGTCCGATTCTGACATTCTTTCTACCTAAAGGTCGGTCGGGATTAGTATGGGGCTCGGGACGTTTGGGTCGAGGATAGTCTTGCCCTACCAACCGCTATAGGCAAATATAAAGCAAGTATAAGAGCAGAAGATTAGAGAGCTTACCGATCGAGGAGACTTTGAGAAGCTTGAAGATCCTTTGCTCGACTGATTTGCTGAGGTGCTTCGCTCGGGACTCTCTGAGTATGCTGATCGAATCAGAATATTGAGGAAAGTTCAAATGAGGGCCTATTTATAGGAGAGCGTTTGGGCGGGAAACCAGTCCACTTGCGTGACGCGACCTGTGCTGATTCCGAGACGACCGTTGCAGTCGCAGAGGCCGGCAGTCATCGACACATGGCAAGGAAGGGAATGACAGCTGGCCAATCGGTTTAGCGGCGGACGGTTGGGCTTCTTCATCCCGTCCCGTTTTTTTCCGAACGGTCAAAAAGGCACGGGCTGGGGGGCTCTTGGTAGGGAATACCCCGACCGACATAATGTTACCCCGACCCCTGTGCCTTTGTCCTTTTCTTCTTGTCTTTGCAGGTTACAGGTCGGGTTTCTTGTGAAGAACCCGGTCGGTTCCCGACCGGGTAGTGCCCGATTGGCGTTGCCGACCACCGAGCGGTAGCCCTTTAGCGAGAGAGCTGGTGAGAAACACGTGGCGACTCTACGCGTTGACAGGCAGGGCACCCGGGAATGCGACACGTGGTTGCTACGCGGGCGACATGCCGGACGGCCGGATTTATGTCTCCGGCTCCGCGGCTAAAAATACCCGCGATAGCGATAGTGTGAGGGACTTTTGGACGATCGATAGGTTGTTGTTTGAGAATCCTGACCGCAATCAGTCGGCACTTAGAGCAACCATTTAGATTGTACTTAGGGCCTTCACTGTGATCAATAAGAGTTATTTAATTGCTTTAATTGGTCTCGTGCTTATTTAATTACCGTATTACGTGACAATTAACACTATCAAAAAATGCACGACTATCTTATCTCATAAATTTCATTACTTTAACACACATAAAGTACATTATTTTAACTTATAAAATACATTATCTTATCAAAAAATTCTTATTATTTTAACATATACGTGGAACAAAATTTTTTTAATATCGAAATAGTGTCGTTTTGGACAGTGTCCACACAACCAATCGTTATGCGTTGGACCCGTGTCCAGCATGCTTGCTGGACACGGGTAACAGTGCCGTTAGGCACTGTTATCTCCTTTTTTATTTTTATTTTTTTTTTTCTTAATTTCAGACCGCTTCATTGTAAGAGTATATGTTCATAATTTTATTACTATATGTTAATAACTATACATTCATAACTCCATAACTGTACGTTCATAACTCTATAACTGTACATTCATAACTCCATAACTGTACATTCATAACTCCATAACTGTACATTCATAACTCCATAATTGTACATTCATAATTTTCGAAGCTCTATGTTCACAATTTTAGAGCTCTATGTTCATAATTTTATCACTATATGTTCATAATTGTAAGTTCATAATGTTAGAGCTCTTTGTTCATAATTCGATCAATAACTGTACATTCATAATTCCATACTGTAGATTCATAATCTCATAACTGTAGATTCATAACTCCATAACTGTAGATTCATAACTCTATAACTGTACATTCATTACTCCATAATTGTACATTCATAATCTTCGAAGCTCTATATTCACAATTTTAAAGCTCCATGGTCATAATTTTATCACTATATATGTTCATAATTGTAAGTTCATAATGTTAGAGCTCTGTGTTCATAATTTCATAATTGCATAACTGTATATTCATAACGGCATAACTGTACATTCATAACGGCATAACTGTACATTCATAATCAAAAAAAAATAACGCCGTTAATGCCGTTAACGACAAAACGCGCGCGAATTTCTTTTTTTTAACTAAATGACGCGTTTTTTTTTTTTTAAAACGACGTCGTTTTGGGCCCTTATCCACAATTCAATGTGGACACGGGTCCAGGGCATAATTTGCCCCACACAACTATGTGGATCGAATTTGTCAAGACATCATCAGCCTGTTGTCGGCGCTCATCCTCTCCTCTTCTATCGCTCATCAGTCATCCCCTCCCCTTCTATCAAAAAAAAAAAAAGGTTAATTTGTTGGGTTTTAAAATTTGTAACGTAAAATTGGGCCTCAATTTGTTTAGTATTGGGCTTCATTGCTTCTATTTTGTAGTGTGTTATTTTGTGATAATAACATTTTCATCATTTCAATAATATTTATTACTCTTGCATGTATAATTTTGTTTACAATGCTACACTATAACCTGTTTAAATGATCTACATATTCTGGGTAGATTTGAGGGAATTTAGTTTTAATTCATTCTTTTAGAACATATCAAATTGGTTCAGAGTGAGTAAATAAAGAATTATATAACATTTACCCCCGAAATTATAATGGATCTTCTATTGAGTTGAAAGTGTCTGATAATCCTATCCTTGCATATTTGAATTAAGCTTTCGTAATTTAACCCAATCATCAAAACTTTGTTGCGGTTGTCAAACTTAAGTCCTACATTATTGGTAAAACATGAAAAGAAAGAATGTATTATAACTTAAAGAATGTATTTAACAGTGGCTCAGCAGGATGCTGCTATCGAGTTTCAAATATTGGTCTCTTCTTTTAAATACTATTGACTGAATTAGTGAGTTAAACTTGTACAAACATGAATTTGTCATTCTGAAGCTATATATATATATATATATATATATATATATATATATATATATATATGGGTAAAACTTTAAGGCAAAGTAGACCAAAATGTAGATATCTCATAGCTCAATTATAAGGTTTGAATTAATCCAATTCCATCCATGGAAGGCCTATTATAAAACAACTTCACTCAAAAGGCCCAAGAATAAGACAACGGGAATTTATGGCAATTTATATCCTACACCACAGCGCGCGTTGCACTGTGCGCCCAGATGCAAAACGACGTCGTTTTAAATTTATTTTTTTTTTTTTTAAATTTCCCGCCCCAGTGAATGGCAGTAATTTTTTCTTTAAAAAAAATCCGTTGTTCAAAAATGTACATAATGTTATACTAGAATACACATAATTGTATACATGAATGTACATAATTATATAACAAAATATACATACTCTTTTTAAAAGATAATACACATAATCTAACATAATACATAATAAACATAAACTTTTAACATAATACACATCAACTCTTAACATAATACACACAAATTTTCTGATTCGGATGTACATAATTGTATAAAAAGAATGTACATAATTGTATAAAAAATGTACATAACTGTATGAACAAATACACATAATTGTGTGAACAAATACACATAATTGTGTGAACAAATACACATAATCACAACAACTTCTTACCGCGCCTCCCAAAACGACCCCAAAACGACGTCGTTTTGGGAGGCGCGCGGCGCACAGTGCTACGCGCGCCGTGGTGTAGGGTATAACGATTGGGAATTTATACCATGTATCAGGATCCAACTTACATTCTTGTAATTGTTATCCTATGAATCAGGATCTACATTGCATTATGAATTTTAACTAAAAAATTATGTGTTTACAATTAACATATTATGTACTTTTAGTTAATAAATTATGTGCATGTAAATAATTATTTCTAGAAAAGATAACGGTTAAAAATCATTGTCTATGTGTGTGACTTTCGACCACACTGATTTAACAACACTCAATAGACAACGGTTAAAAATCGTTATTTATGCGCGAGATTTACAACAACACTGATTTCAACAACAAAAATTTTACCCATAAAACAACGATTTTTAACCGTTGTCTATTTGCATTTTTCTTGTAGTATAAAATAATAAATTAAAGGCACATAATTTGTTAATTACAGACACATAATATGTCAACTACAAGCACCCCATGTTAACTACATATTATGCATGTGCTTGCAGTTAACATATTATGTGTTTTTAGTTAACATATTATGTACCTTCAATTTATTTACAAGCACACATATATGTTAATGGTACATAATATCATGCGGTAAATTATACCATGGACCAAGATCCACCTTGCATTATAAATTCTGATCCAAAATGACATTCAGATTATGTATTTGTTGTTAATAGATCGGATTATGTGTCTGTAAATAAATTTAAGACATAATATGTTAACTACAGACACATAATATGCCGTTACAATATTATGTGCATGTAATTAACAAATTATGTATTTGTTGTTAAAGGATCGGATTATGTGTCTGTAAATAAATTTAAGACATAATATGTTAACTACAGACACATAATATGCCATTACAATATTATGTGCATGTAATTAACAAATTATGTGTCTTCAATTTATTTACAAATACATAATTTATTAACTGAATGCACATAATATGTTAATTATAAATCACATAATTTTTGAACCAGAGTCCATAATGTGAAATATAGTATCCTAGTCCATAGTAGTATAATAATTGATATCATAGGCGCTGTCATTATATATGACATAATTATTATTTTTTGCCCGTCCCAAGATTATATCCATATTTCTAAAATAAGCTAGGTTTTTTTTTTTTTTCATTATGCGAATGTGATAATGTCTAATGTTTATTTTTAAATAAATATTTTAAAGTATATTAATACAAGATTATATAGGAGATGTTCATGCATAGGTAATTGAATGTTGAATTTGTTTATTTAAATTGATAATTTAAAGTATATGAATGCAATATAATATATGAGATATTGATTATAATTGTCATTAAAATAAATATTTGTGATTTTGTAAATACGATAGTCTAAATACTTAGTTTAAAAATGATAGTCTAAACAAATACTACTTTTGGTTTGAATTTCTCTAAGTCTTCGTAATTTTTGTTTGAGTAACATTGTCAATGCCTTCATCTTCAGTACTTGTACCTTTCTTTTTTATTGGTAGTTTGTCATGTGCAATTGGGTTACTGGTAGTTGCATAGAGGCCAACGTCATACAATGAAATTATGGTGTAGGAAGCTGTGGATTTGCCTTGTTGTGTATATGACTGAATCTTAGTTGTATTATGAACTCTTGATTTTGCAAGTGCCTGTTGATATTTGGCAGTGGTAGTTTTATCCTCTATATGTTTCATGTGTTGTGATATGTGTGACGTAGATTCTCATGTGAAAGTATTGAACATAATATTAATATTTATTATATTTGTAGAAGGTTCATGAGTAGTATCTCTTGTTGTACTTTCATAACTTGTTTTACTTGATAGTAATAACAATGATTCGGCAAGTAGTCCGAATACTAATGCTGCAGTGCATCTAGTTTCATCAACAATTTCCACATCCATTTTGCACATGTTCATTTAGAAGTTCATATTTTTGTCTTTTTTAAAAAAAAAAAAAAAATAGTACGTATGAATGAGTGTAGTACTTGATTTTGTGTGTGTGCATGTATATGTTTGTGTTTTTTGTAAAATTCTTTTGTTGAATTGATACTAACCTTGGAGTACCCACTGTTGCCATTTCACCACAATGTATGCAGTTAAATAGTTTGTCACTTTGTGCACAAACCTTTTTTAAACACTAGCTACATCTTATATACCAAGTATTTTTGTTATCAAAGTTGATGTTGATTTTGCCTTTAATCCAAGCATGTTGAGTCTAGAATTAAATGAAATGAATTGTAAATGTATATTAGTTATACTATATTTAAAGGATGCACAATAAGTATTTTACATACAAGATCAATGTATGCTACAACAGTGACTATTTTTGAAATTTCTTCATTTTTTGAATTTGCAAAATTGATGCAGCATTGTTGTAGTCTCTACATCTTTTCAATGCGTCAAGTATGTCACGAAGTTCTATTGCCCTACATTGACATTTTCAGTAATGAGTTTCAAATGCAGCTACATAAGATAATGATATAATTACCATTTACATATTATTATCAACATAAAAGCATATCAATCCTAGCTTTAGGTGTTATGCTCGAGGTACGTACTTTTGGTTCAACCATTATTGTTGAAGGAATTCTTGTGGATGGAGATACTCTTAGCTTATTTAATTTAAGGAATAAGATTAGATAAGATAATAAAATTTTATACAAATTTTAAATCATCTTAATAAAAAAAATACAATTTACCTTTAAAGTGAACAATTGTGATGTAGTCCAAAAATATTACAGAGTACACTTCAATTTCTTGAGTTATTTGAATGTCCTCTTTGTCATCAAATTCTTCCCAAGTAGTTAATATAATTGGCTTCAAAGTGTATTTTATTTTTTCCATGGTATTAATAAAATGCTTTTTAAATAGATTGACCTCTAATTAAGAGGGTAGAAATTTATATCATTTAATCTACACATCTAATTAAGAGGGTTGAAATTTATAACAACACTAAAGTGATTTTACTTGCGCTTTTTTACTTATACACCTGCACCAGTTATTTGCACTTTTAATACATGTTACTTGCACCATATTTTGAATTATTTATAAAAATGACACCGCATCTTTTTTTAAAAAAATACATCATTAAATCTGAACACGTGGACGACTGCGATTGATTCTCAGTTCTTTCCTAAGTATCGATTCTCACCTGAGCACACCCCTTTATGTGTGTGTATTTATCTTTTTATATTTATCAACTTTTCAAATAATTAATTTTATCAAACTCTTTTAACCATAATTGATTAGTTTAATAATTCACAACTTTCAATCTATAACTTCTAACTTTTCGACTTTCAATTAATTTTTAACTTTTACATAACTTTTCAGTTAAGTTTCTCATAGCTTAGGAATGAATAACTTAAGAATGCATGTTATTGTGATATTACAGCTTTTGGGCTTTTGCCCCACCTTGCTTAAAGTTATTTGTTCATCTATAATAATCCTCATTCATCAATAATAATGTTCAGAATGACACATTGACACGTGGTATAATCTTTTTTATGTTTTTCCTTCATTTATATGCATGTATCATGATGTGGACAATTACAACAGTCAAAGTAAAGTGAATTCAAAAAAAATGGACCAACAAAGCACATAAAAGATGGTGGTACTTTACATTAAATAACAAACAAAACAAAATTAAAAAAACAAAAAAAAAAAAAAAACACATTGAAGGATAACACTATTTATATCAAATTATATGTTTTCTATTAGTATAATTTTATCTTATTAATTTATAATAAAACCGATTAATTCATGAATAGTTAAAAATTATAAAGGTCCTGTTTGGTAAAATAGTTAGCTTATCAGTCAATTTTCACTTATTTGACCACTATTATTTATTTGATTTGGTTAAACAATCAATATGAGTGTTTGATTAATTAGCTTTTTGTAACAAGTTATTGCTCCAAAATGTTAAAATTTAAAAAGTTGCTCAAAGTAGCTTCTTTTTTTTTTTTTATCAACTTTTTAAGAAAGTTGTTTTGTATGTAATCAGCTAAGGATAACAACTAATTTACTAAACATTTTAATATAATAATCAACTAATGTTTATCAACTAGTCAAACTCACTAATCCAATCAGCTAACAGCTATCAGTTAGCAGTTATTTACCAAACACCTCCAAAGTACTAAAACTCAGCTTATTACTATATTAAAAATTGCAATAATAATAATAATAATAATAATAATAATAATAATAATAATAATAATAATAATAATAATAATAATTAAAAGCTTGTGCAAATTTTGTATTGGGTTGGAGAATGGGTTTGAAATCTTAACTAGCGGAGAAGGTCGCTATCTTTGGCATAGGGTGACCACAATCTTCATGAATAGGCATGTAGCTTAAAGAAATAGGGAAAAAGATAAATAAAAAAGAAAAAAGGGAAAGTGACAATTCCTTTATTTTATATTTTTATTGCATGGGATGACTCATGATTTCATTGTACTAATCCAGTGCTCCATTGCTTCCAAGCTCTGTACGTAAAACATGATGCCTTTTTATCAGAGAAATAATGAAGGATTAGTACGTAGTAAATGTGAGTTTGGTGAATTTCTAGCTAATAGCTGGTTTGTAGGTTTCTTTAGCAAATGTTGCTATGAACGAACTTTATATTGTTGATCTATTGAGGATATGTATTGGAACAATGATCCAATTGCTTTTTATTAGACCATTTGAATAAATTGCAACTGAAGTGAGTAAATTCTTTTACTGCTCTAATCGTTGAAATTTCAACTGAAACAATCAAAATTTGATGAGAATTATACAATTAATTAGACGTACTATTCCAATTTCATTGCTATAGCTTTATATTGTTTCAATTTTTGCACTTACGTACCTAATGTAGCTCAAATTTGGAAGTGCTTATTATCATGTACATTCATTGGATCCAAAATGACTGTTGGGCCCGAAAGAGAAGGATAAAAGTCTATACTAGATGGAATATAATCAATCGTTATACCGTACACCACGACGCACATAGCACTGTGCTTCCCGTACCTCTCAAAACGACGTCGTTTTTTTGAGTTGTTAAAAAAAATCATTTGTTTCAAATGCACATAAATTCATAACAGAATAAACATAATCTAACATAATATATAATACACATAAACTCATAACATAATACACATAAACTCTTAACAGAATACACATAAACTTATAATACACATAAACTCTTAACTGAATACACATAAACTCATAACACAATACACATAAACTTTTAACTGAATACACATAATGGGATTTGGTTAACATAATACACATAAACTCATAACACAATACACATAAACTTTTAACTAAATACACATAACGGGGTTTTGGTATGTTTGGACGGACGGAGTGACGTCAGCAAGAAATGCGCGTGTTTTGTGCCTGGACGCACATTGGTATGTGCGCCGTGGTGCACGATATAAATTGCCGAATATAATAATTCGAAATTACTAGATGGCAAAGTTTAAACACTTGATTATTTTACCAGTGTCTTGTGCACAACAGAATATATAAATATTTGTGTAGTGATTGTGTAGGTGTGTGTTTCACGTGTATGAATGTGCATACAAGGAGTAAATAAATGAAAGCAGTAAAGAACACAAAAAATATAGTGGTTCGGAAGGATGTAATCCTTCTACTCCACTCTAGTCCTATTTCCATGAGGAATTCACTATATCTACCACTCCGGTATAAGATACAATGAATTAATGATCTAGTGCCTTGACCATAAAGCCAACACTAATCACGCCCACTTCAAGATTATGTGCCCTGATCACAAAGCCAGCACCAATCTTACAACCTTAGTGTGTTGATCACAAAATCAGCACTAAGTACACAATACCAAGATTAAGTGCTTTGGTCAGAAAGCTAACACTAATCTTGCCACCGCATTGTCTTGATCACAAAGTCACACTGGGTACAAGATTTCACAACTAGGGCTAAGTCATTTTATAGATGACGAATGTGAGAAAGAAATTAAATGAAAAATGAGTAAAATAAAAAGTTGTAGGAAAGCTTTAAACGTCATTTAAATTAAATGAAAAATGAGTAAAATGAGTATATCATTTTTTTCTATTAAATAAATTTAAAAAGAAAACCCTAAAAAGCAATGTGATCAAAGTAGATGAAGTTGAATATTATGTTGAAGTCCATGAGGCGTCAATTACATCAGAAAGTTGATTTGGGGATTGGGTGACACGTAACATGGGGAGTTAGTGGGAGGGGTACTTGTCCCTCCTAAAAGCAGCTTGCTTTAGTGGATTCATTCATTGGTTACAACACCCACACACACAACAACAACAACAATAATAATAATAAAAGAGTTAATACCATCTGAGGTCCTCCGAGTATAGTGGATTTGCCACGTTTAGTCCTAAACTTTCAAATTGACCATTTGTCGTCCTTCGAATTTCAAATTTAACCATTCGTGGTCCAAGTTAACCACCCATGGTCCTTCAAGTTTCGAAATTTAACCAGTGGTAGTCCTCTTGAAAGGACCATGGTTGGTTAAAATTTAATAGTTGAAGGACCATTGGTGGTTAACTTGGACCACAAATGGTTAAATTTGAAAGTCGAAGGACCGTAAATGGTCGATTTGAAAGTTTAGGACTAAACGTGGCAAACCCACTATACTCGGAGGACCTCAAATGGTATTAACTCATAATAATAATAATAATAACAACAACAACAACAACAACAACAACAATAATAATAATAATAACAACAATAATAATAACAACAACAACAACAACAACAACAATAATAATAATAATAATAATAATAATAATAATAATAATAATAATAATTGATGGATTTAATTAAACCGTAGTAGAATAATAATAATAATTGATGGATTTAATTAAACCGTAGTAGCCCGAATCACTAAACTCGATAAATAAGGAATTATGACAAGTACGGTTTAAACGAATATAAAAGATGAATATAAAAATAATAAAGAACAAATATTGATATGAATGTAAGTCCTGGGGACAAATATTATATTAATCAAGTATTATGCTATTACAAATGTAGAAATTGTGTAATAACAAGACAAGATTATGGATAAAGACAAGTTGTGTCTCAATAGGACATGAATAAGTGTTTTTATACTCAATTTCGACCATAACAACCCCGGCCCGGAGAGGATGGTGGGGGGTCATCCCAACTGCCGTGGACCGTAACCGACGCCGCAAGACTCGAATAACGTGAAGACCCCGTCACTCGGCCTTAGCGGCCGACCCCGGAGACCGACCCCAGAGGCCATCCTCATGGTTGACCTCGGCGGCTCGGCTAGGGTGGTCTGCCTTGGCCAACCCCATGGCCAAGCGCGGAGCTTGGCCACCCGGGTCGGTGGGGTCCGGTTTCGGGTTCCCTCGGTGCTTTGAACTTGATTCGCTTCATATTTTCCCGCTCTGAGTCCATTTGTAATTATTTCATCAATAATAATAATAATAATAATAATAATAATAATAATAATAATAATAATAATAATAATAATAATAATAATAATAATAATAATATTATTATTATTATTATTATTATTATTATTATTATTATTATTATTATTATTATTATTATTATTATTATTATTAAAAGGAGATCCACCTAAGGAAGAAAATAAAGTATTAGTTGGTCATCACAATCTTAGAATGCACCTTTGACAATAATATTGCATTACCATGCCAAAGATTTTGCGATTATATTGTGATGACCATATATAATACTTCCCGTTGTATTCGGCTGAATCACAACCTTTAATACATTATTTTAGAGCAATCTTAATGATTTGAGATTTTTGTTCCTATTAATGTTTTGGATGTCATTATATTAGGATCAATTGTCTTGATTTATTATTATTATTTTTAAAACATTTATTTTCATTATAGGGTCATACACAATCAATTATCAATATTAATAATCGATCATTCCAATTCCACCATACTACCAAACATGCAAAATACTTTCAACAAAATATATTAATATAATATTACTAAGTATTTGATTCCCCATTCTGATTCCAATTCTCATGTGCGAATCAAACACACCCTAAGATTATACACAGAATCATAAACTAAGTTTCTAAAGTTGGTTATGATAGATGAAGACACTATATTAAATTTTATATAACAAAATAAAGTAATTTCTCCATGGTGATTAGCTGAAATGGTTCAAGAGCATCCTGAAAGTCTTGCTCCAACGATTGGGTGGGGTCTTCGATCCCCACTGAAATTATGGGAGGTTAAGACTCCTAGTGCGCAAAGTGTAGTGGCAGGAGTGGAAACTGAGGACTGATTGGGCGATTCGTAATTTATCTCATTCAGCACCGTTGGTAAAGATTCTGGGGGCTTAGGATTAGTCTAGTGTAAGATGAGATGAGAAACGTAATGTATAAAAAATAACAATAATAATAAAGTAATTAGGTAAAGGGTAAAGTAGGGAAAGATTGGAGAGGCAATAAGTGGAAATGATGTGTGGCTATATGAAAGGACAAAGGAAAAGAAAGGGTGTAAAGCTAAGGAAGGTAATGGATGATGATGTAATGATTAATTAAGTTCCTTAGCTTATTCCTCAACAACATCTATATAAGAACACTATCTTGGAACTAACTTCTCTATCCGCTATCTTTTGCAATTAAGATTATCCCAATGCTTAGCTTGCACTCAAACATCACCAAATTAAAGTATAGTAAACATCATCAGTTTCAGTAGTGAATTTGAACTCAAACTTTGGTGCAAAATGCAGTACTGGGATGAAGCAATCCATGGATCTTGAAAAAGCTAGCTAGGGGAAGAACAACTCCAGCTAGCCTGCTCATACTTAGCCATTTTCTTTTTCCCAGATTTGATGCTGCGGGATCTTCATCTGCAGGTTAAGCTAGGCAAAGGGTTTTGGCTAATAATGCATGGTGAAAAACCGGCAAGTCACAGAATGGCAATCGACTCAGCTTTTAGAGTCTACCTTGGCTTTTTTAGTTTTTTCAGTTTCTTGTGTTTTTATGTTATAAAACTATCCATCACAATGTAAGAGTAATAAAAACATATTTGTGGTCTGAAATGCTTACCAGGTGTGTCCAGTTTTGCAGATTTCTCCTGCCACCTTAACTCGTAACATTACATCAAAAACTATAGCTAGTAGTCAATGTGTAATTTTTTTTTTTTCTTTAATACCGTCATATTTTCGAGAGACAAAATACTAGATTTGACCGTTCAGACATTCACCAACAATTCCCTAGCCAATTGTTATACGATGGACTAGGGTTCATATTGCATTGTGAACTCTGGTCCAAAAATTATATCTGTTGTTAACATATTATGTACTTGCAGTTAACAATTTATGTACTTCTAAACAAATATTAAATACGCATAACATGATAACTACAAATACAAATTGTTACTGCATGTACAGAATATGTTAACTAAAGACACAGACACATAAGATGTTGGTTGGTTAACATGTTATGTGTCTGCAGTTAGCATATCATGTACTTGTAATTAATACTTTATGTGTTTTGTAGTTATCATGTTATGTGTCTGCAATTAACATATAATGTACTTGCAATTAACAATTTATGTATTTGTAGTTATCATGTTATGTGTCTGTAATTGTCATGTGATGTGCCTTCAATTTGTTTATAGGTACAGAAACGGTTAATTATAGATATAGAACAATACCTTGTTTTATGATATAATTTGCCGCCCCTAGCCACCTAGTGCTGGGTAATATCTATAACCAAACAACAATTGCAGATCCATCACAAGAAAAAGGATCAAACAAAACGCAAACACGTAATGCAATGCCACTATATAATCCACACCACATTAATGAAGTGGATTCCCTGTTTCCATTTATATAGAGAGAAATTTCATACTCCGTACTAAACATGATGCTTGATGGGATATCACTAAACAAACAAATCTTGGCCTAACACAATCAATATCTTAGCTTTTCAAAATAACAATAATCCACCAGCACTTCCTAGTCATGTAAACCTTTTCCTTTATCACTTTCAGTCCAAATTAAAGCGAATATAAGTGCTAATCAAACGATTATCATTACGTCAAAAGTTATAATTAATAGTGAAGGCATAACTTTATTTTCCTGTACATGCATGCGTATCAGTCAACGCCACATTTTCAAAAGACAAGTGCTGAATTTGATCCTTCAAGGGTCTTTGCACAACAATCCTCTTAGTCGCTTTTGCTAGACTTGGCCCTTCAAACCTCCACCCAACAAACAATCCCCCTAGCCACCTGTGCTAGATTTGGCCCTTTAGACCTCTATCCAACAATCTTCTAACCATATGGTGCTGGACTTGATCCTTCAGGCCTCTACTCAACAATAAGGTATAGCCAAAATCGACCACAATCCACGGTTACCCGAAAGACGAATTTCTAGACAGTTCCAGAAGGCCAAGGAGGTGGAAACAACCAACAGCAATTCCAACTCCAATTTGTATTTTGTTTGGCACATTTACTCTTCTTGTACAGTTGTACAAGGAATAACTCCTGTTCAGAAATGCAAAATTCTTCCTAATCTCCACATCAAATCAAATAAACTAGTCCAGCATAAAGTTGGAGGTAACAAGAAGAGAATGCATAATATAAAATCAAGAATGTTTTATACATTGTATGTGTTACAGAACTACAAAATGATTATCAAACTGAATAAGAAAGAGCACAAAAATGATACATTCTATATATATGGCTTCAAAATGCTAACCAGGGGGGAGAACTTAATAATACATATCAACTAAGATAATAAAATGAAAGAATAGTATATAAAAGCAGGTGGTTCATATCAATTTCCCCATGGACCTCTTCCACTCTTTAATAGAGATGCATAGAGCAGCTCATTCCAAGTATCAGGCACTCCCGGTAGGCACCAGTGACTACAATCTTGAGCATGCACGCCACTGCCACTTTGACCTTCTGGTCTATAAACAGAAGGGTGAGCATCTTTTCGATAGTCTGTAAGCCTACTGATGTTCATGTACATCACCGGAGTTCTCATATCGTGAAGCACATGCTCGAGGACCTTCATCTTTGATGGGTATTTTGCCAAATGTCTTTTGTTGAAAATTGGTTCGGTTTCTTTGTGGCACTGTCCACCAGAGTTCCATTGTCCTCCCCTGCATATTTACAATCAAATTGGAAACCCATAATTTCAGCAATAAGCTTCCCATAGGCCTTATCGAGTGTTGTAAGGAACCAAAGAAACATATAGCAGCTAAGGAAAACAACACAGCCTAACAATGAATATACACCTTCCATAGCCATAGGCCATAGGAGACAAGAATCAAAGTATGTATTTGTTCCAAGATTCCTAGGCAGAGTAAAATGTGTATCATATCATACTCCTTCAACTTCGGCTAGCCACCTGGTGCTGGACTTGGCCCTTCACCGGCCTCCGCCCAACGATCCCTCCCTACATCTTAACTACATAGCTTTTACTCTTGTTGGGACTCGAACCCGTGACCTAGGCCAAAAGCTATAGCCCATAGCGAAGGCGCAACTTTAATACCTTATACTGCCACATTTTCAAGAGGCTGGACTAGGCCCTTAAGGCCTCCGCCCAACAATCCCCCTCCACGCACCTGCCAGCCTTAACTACATAGCTTTTACTCTTGCTGGAACTCGAACCCGTGACCTAGGCCAAAAGCTATAGCCCGTAGCAAAGGCAGCAACTTTATATTACCTTATACCGCCACATTTTTGAGAGACTGGAGTTGGCCCTTTAGGCCTCTGCCCAACAATCCCCCTAGTCACCCAGTGCTGGAATTGCCCTTCACTGGCCTACATAATATAGAGCTTAAAGAGCCCTTATGGTTCAAATAGGATAAAATACCTGAAATGTGTAGCGGAATATCCTCTGAAAATAACCTCAGTTCTGTTTGCATCAACATTCTTATCCACCCATCTAGCCCAAGTGTAAAGTGCTCTCTTGTATGCTTCAAGAACCTTGAGCCTTCCATGCACATGATTGCCTTCCTGGTAATAGTCTTCCCTAAACAATGACCAAGAGAACATAACTCCTTCAATACTTTAAATGCTAACATGTAAGATATATATAAAACATAAAAACAAAAAATGTCCTACAAAGAAACAAAGAAAGTACACTACCCTCTAGAGGTTTTCTCATGAGTCCACCAATGGCCAGTGTTGAAGATTATAACATCAGCATCATTATACATCGAAGTTGTCGGGTCCATTAAATCCAATCTAAGGGTATCGAAAGAACCATTTACACCCTTGAAAGAGGATTCTCTGACAAGAAACGGGGAGCCAACAAAGTCCACAGAGCAGTTGTAATCCTAAAAATGAACAAATTAAAAGCGGCATTTTACATATATACAAAGAAGACTGGAAAATCAGTAATTTTGATGAAAATACACAGAAGATCGATTATGTAGGTTACCTCAAACCTGAATGCATAAAACCCTTTCTTTTTGAATTCACTCCTCCCCGATATCTCAAAAACTCTCTTCTTATCCCGGATGCTAGCACGAAGCATACAAACAAGGGCTTCCCACATATTCCGATTTAAGGAATCACCAACAAAGACCAGTGACCGGCCCCTCAGCCTCTCCAGGAAATCAGTGGCATTGAAGCTGGACGAAACAAAAGAGAAAGAAACTAATTTAATCACTCTTCAGAACTTCAGATATTCAAATATACACTTGCACAGCATATTCCACCCAAATCAAATAAACTCCAATATCAGTGAAAATAACCAGATTTGGGAATTTCAATTTCGAAATTAAGAGACCCATCAATTTGGAAAGCCTTACCACTCAACCTCAAGTTAACAACATTTTTTACAGCTACACAAGTTTTGATTCCAAGGAATGGCAACAGCCAACAGGCAGACAGAATCGAGAAAAACAATAAAATGGCTTTCCTAAGGTTCTCTTTGTTAGGATCAAGCGCTTACCACAACGCCAAAAGCTATAACTAGTAGCGAAGGTGCAAGTTTATTTCCTTATGCCGCCACATGGTGCTGAACTTGGCCCTTCACGGGCCTCTGCCCAACACTCTAAATGGCAACAAGCATCAATATATGTTATAGTGTTTACTATGGAGAATATTACCATACATATCCCTAAAGTGAATGAACACTAGAATTTCTATATGCACATTCTTTATCAGCAACATCTGCATTTTTAGATTTCTGCTATCTAAAATGGCATTACACAGAAATTTTCACAGAATATAACAGTGTAACTCATTAACATTTGGGGGCAGGGCAATTGGTCCTACCTTGGGATGTCACAAGCATAGGGTTGCCATTTCCATTTGACATACTTATCATCTGGCCTCTTATTAAGGTGACAATCAAAATCCCTATCAATGTAAGGGCATGAACCAGGATGATAATATGGCTTTGTATCATCTCTTACCCATTCACCATCATAGATATCACAATCCCCATAGAAACCCCTTGGCTTTCTCAATAACTCACTTCCATTTTGAGCATTTGTACCATTTTCAACCACAAACAAACTCCCTCTATTGTCACTACTGCTATTTTGAGGGGCTCCATCTGTAAGGCCATATAGCCCTTCAAGGGGAATGCTTTCATTTTTGCCAGTTTCAAGGGAACTTCCACTCACATTGCTCTCCAAAACACTTCCTTCAGTAATAACAGTTGTAAAGTTGACACTTTTATCGATCTGTGACACATTCAACTCTCCACTGCCAAAGCTTCCATTATTTTTCACCTTCTCAGAGAAATTCCCAAAATCTCCTGTTCTTCCTTCAATAGAACTAGAATTATTACAACAAGACCTAACACCTGGGAAAGAAAAAGACCAGGCAAGAGGAGTGCTGTTTCTGTGGCTGAAACTGTTAAGCCCCTGAAACACTGGGGCTAAAAATGGAGTCTTTACTGAAGAATTCAAGACCAAAACGCTCGCCACGATAAATGCTGCTGCTAGGCCCAACCCACAGCCGGAAACAACTTTTTTTCTAGGAGTAGATGCGTACTGAGACAACTGATCTGCGAATGCAAGTTTCTTCAAGTCCATGACCACTATTCGACTCGCACCATCTCACAAGAACCCCGCTTCAGGAAAAAAACATTACAAGAACAGAGCGTTTGCAGGGAGTAAGGATGCTCGGTGGTTTCAACAATGGATAACAGGGTAAAGTGAAGATTGATGCCGGGTACTTTAGAGAAAGGCTAAAGTTGGTACTATGAGGAAAGACTTGAAAAAATTTAGACTTGAGAGTACAGTGCTGTTAGAGTTAGAGTTTCTAGTATAGTACATTTAGAATATTAATCTATGCTTCTATCTATACTATATATAAATCCAAAACAGTCCTATACTATTAAGATTTGAGTAATATTGTAAAATATCATAATACAATTTCTAATAGGATATATGGTTTCATACTTTCCTATTCCTACTATAATTCTACATTAAAATTCTTATTCTTATTCTTATTAAAATTCTTATTCTAATATTATAAAATAGTGTTATACAATTCCTAATACAATATATTGTTTCCTACCTTCCTATTCGTACTACAATTCTACATTAAAAATCTTATTCGTAGTACAATACAACAATATTAAAATTCATATTTCTATTCAAGAATATTATATTATTCATTTTCCCATTAAAAATTATATTCTCCATTATTAGTGCTGAAAAGACTTTGGACAAAACCATGGGGGATCTATTGAGGTTCGACATACCGGGTAGTGCTGAAAAGACTTTTGGTGGAAAGACAATAGTTTTGGGTGTCGATTTTAAACAGATTCTACATGTTATTCCGAAAGTAACAAGATCAGTAGTTGTTGGTGCAATTGTTAATTCTTCATACCTGTGTACAAACTGCAAGGTATTAAGGCTTACCAAGAACTTGAGACTACGGACCTTAGCTTCAAAAGAAGATAGACAAACAGTTGATTGGTTTTCAAAGTGGATTGCACACATCGGAGATGAGATTGCAAGGGTTGTAAACACCGATTCATTTGAAATCGATATTTCGGCACATTTTTTGTTGAAGTGTGGGCACAATCCCATAACAACTATAGTGGAAAGCACATTCCCAAGCTTGAGATATGGCATGCTTGATGAGTCACAACTATAAGGCCGAGCGATCCTCTCGCTGACTTTAGATGTCGTTGATCAAATTAATCAGTACATGTGCGACATGAATATTGCAGAAGGACGAATATATTTAAGTTGTGACTCTTTGTGTAAGGCAGAATTAGACAGTGAAAATCTATCAGAAGTACACACTCATGAATTCTTAAATAGTTTGAGATTGTCGAGTCTTCATAATCATTCATTGACATTAAAGGTCGGTGCACCTGTTATGTTATGGCGGAACATAGACCACTCTCTTGGTCTTTGTAATGGGACGCGACTCATCATCACAAGATTGGTAGATCACATTGTCGAAACAAGAATAGTTAATGGGACACATGAAGGACCAAAGTTCTTATCCCCCAAATATCTCTCACTTCTTTTGATACGAGATTGCCCTTCAAGTTACAGCGTAAACAATTCCTGTTGATGCTTGCATATGCCATGATTATCAACAAAAGCCAATGTCAAACACTAACTCACGTTGGGTTATTGTTAAAAAAAACTGGTCTTTAATCACAGACTATTGTACGTGGCTTTCTCCCGAGTCACCCATCCTGATGGCTTGAAGGTGTTAGCTCTAGACAAGGATGAACAAGATTGTGTTGCGACTATCAATGTCGTCTACAAAGAGGTTTTCAATAATGTGTAAATACAATAGATGATATTATGTTTTCTTTTTTCCAAAATGACAAAATTGTTATATATCTAGACAACAATATATCTTTTATGCAAATGAATTAGGATAACAATTGATTATTATAACTAAGTTGATAGAGAACGAGCACATTTGCCCAATTTATAAAAATTCTAAACAATGATATATAAAAATCTCTAAAGTTAAAGCACCGCATGCTTACATCTGCACATTAACTATTAATTTGAGCAATTACTTGTTCGAATTCAAGCAATGATAACATCAACAAACATAAACGATCCAAATCATATCTTCAATTGCACTATATAATACTCCGTATTTGATGTTATAATTTAAATAATTGTATATCGATCCAAATATTCTTAAAAAAAAAAATAACGATCCAAATATTTTGAATATATTATAACAAATCTATTCTGTACATCGCACAGGTGAAAATACTAGTAAATATAAATTTATACAATATCCAATCAATATAAAACCCTATTTCTAAATTCTAACTAAAAATAATTAATATTTAAACTATAATGTAATAATTTAAATAAGTTTTTACATTTTTATTATTTGTTTTCATACAAAATATTTTATTTTATTATAAATTTATTAAAAATTACTAAATATGAGCTTACATATCAATTCTTCCCCATCCCTTATGCCTTAAGTAACTTAGCTTATCGGATTAGCCTATTGAGCCAATCAAAACCTTCCAACATCCTTGGACCCTTTTCCTATATATGCTTCTAGTTCGAACCCCACACTATGGCTTCTCGTCATGACCTTTAAGTTAGGCAATGAATCAACTACGTTAAGCCCTCGGGGTCCAATTCTTACTTCCTTACTTTTACTTCTATGTATACCCAATAAAAGTGTCTTCATCAATATTTTGAGTGTGAAAGTAAAAAATTGAGATTAGAGAATGTGAGTTCATATAGTATTTTCCTATCTGTTGAGCCATTAAATTATCGTGATTTACCTCCTCCCACAGACTTTGTTAGGCCAGGGCATGAAAAACTCTTCGGATTGAGAATTCAACCTTTTTGGGAAAAGTATTTTCCTAACATTACAAATGGTTCCTCACTTTAATAGCAGGATTTCTAAATTTGTACCAAATTTGAGTTAGTTGATGAATGGAACATCATTATAATCATTTTTAAAATTTGAGTGAATATTCAATTTATTGTAACATATAAATATAAAGAGATTTATTATCGTATCTAAAAATGAACACTCGGTAATAAAATCATGAAAGAAAAATAATCATTTAAAAAAAATAATAGTAGAAGTACTTTCAATTTTTAATCTATTTTTATTTTGATATTGTATGTTTTGGTTGATCATAAACAAAAAAGAGTCAAGTTTTTATTTTTTTCTTTTTGAACATGTATGTAAGTTTTACTTTTTCTTTAGAGTATACTTATTATTTTCATTCAGTTTATCTCAAAGTGAATGGGTGTCAAGAAAAAAAAAAAAATACTATTTTGTAATATTCAGTATCTATTCTTAATGGCCATTCATTGTATCATTTATACATATTTATTTGCTTGAAGTTGAAAAATAAAATAAGGAATTATTTTACAACATTTAATATCTCCTAATATCTTCATGAAAGCAAATCTTGCCCACAAATGAACTATCAAAGAAGTATAATTCACAACTAATATACTACACTTCAATAAATTATATCAATAAATTAATAATAAAAAAATAAAAAGAGGATGCCAGGTCTCACGGTTTTGTGTCGGCCAAAATTTGTAGTTTTGTAGTGTTCCCTGAAAATTCGTGGTTTTGTCGGTGCTATTATTTCCCTTTTGGAGGAGCTCAGGAGCATGAAAACACCACCAGATCAGGTTTAAATATATTTTTTTTAGATCATGAAATCTCCTAGCCATAATTTATATGGTGCACACACATATTGCATTGTGCGCCCTGGTACAAAACGACGTCGTTTTGTACTTTTGTTTTTTTAGAAAAATTTTGCTTTCGGTGTTTGCTGTTAACTACTTTAAAAAACTAAAAAAAAAAAATCTCATGTTTTAAAAATATACATAATTATATAATAGAATATAAATAATTGTATAACAGAATACACATACTTTTTTTGAAAAGATAATACACATAATCTAACATAATACATAATACACATAAACTTTTAACTCTTAAAAAAAATCTCCTATTTCGGATGTACATAATTGTATAAAAGAATGTACATAATTGTATAAAAAATGTACATAATTGTATAAAAAATGTACATAATTGTATAACAGAATGTACATAATTGTATACCAGAATACACATACACTCTGTCGCGTCAACTCTCCACACAACTTAACAAAACGACGTCGTTTTGTTAAGCGCGGGGTGCACATTGCTATGTGCGCCGTGGTGCATGGTATAACGATTGGTCCTCAGCAGGCCCTAACTGTAGGAGGCACCTTAAAGCCCGCACCATACTCAGATTAATTTCCAATCGCATCGGGCCGGCCCAATTAAGAGGCAAAGTGTTGGCCAGATTGATTTAGGCAAATTATGCCCTGGACCCGTGTCCACAGTGAATTGTGGACACGGGCCCAAAACGACGTCGTTTTTCAAAAAAAAACGCGTCATTTAGTTTTAAAAAAAAAAAATTCGCGCGCGTTTTGCCGTTAACGGCGTTATTTTTTTTTTGGATTATGAATGTACAATTATGCCGTTATGAATGTACAGTTATGCCGTTATGAATGTACAGTTATGCAATTATGAAATTATGAACACAGAGCTCTAACATTATGAACTTACAATTATGAACATATATAGTGATAAAATTATGACCATGGAGCTTTAAAATTGTGAATATAGAGCTTCGAAGATTATGAATGTACAGTTATGGAGTTATGAATGTACAGTTATGGAGTTATGAATTTACAGTTATGAGATTATGAATCTACAGTTACGGAATTATGAATGTACAGTTATTGATCGAATTATGAACAAAGAGCTCTAACATTATGAACTTACAATTATGAACATATAGTGATAAAATTATGAACATAGAGCTCTAAAATTGTGAACATAGAGCTTCGAAAATTATGAATGTACAATTATAGAGTTATGAATGTACAGTTATGGAGTTATGAATATACAATTATGAAGTTATGAATATACAGTTATAGAGTTATGAACGTACAGTTATGGAGTTATGAATGTACAGTTATTAATAATATAGTAATAATATTATGAATATATACTCCTATAACGAAGCGTCTGAAATTTTATAAAAAAAAAAAAAAAAAAAAAAAAAAAAGAGGAGATAACAGTGCCGCTGTTACCCGTGTCCAACATGCTTGCTGGACACGGGTCCAACGCATAACGATTGATTGATTTATCCATATGAAAGAGGTTTGAACTCCCGACCTCTCTTAAAAGATGAGAGTGCACGACCACTCACACTAACCAAATTGATTAATTAAGTTTAAATTTTTAACGTCGCTTAATTGTTTTCAAAATATGTTTTAATTTAATTATTAATTATATCATAAAATGTAATACAGGATAGAATTTTTATTGTTAAAATAACTCTATCATTGAGAAGATTTCAATTTTGGTCCAATGACTATTGAACTTGTGTTAATTGCAGCACCTGGCTTTTAAAACTGTTAATTTAATACCTTAATTATATAATTTTTATCAATTTTGGTCACTCCGACCAAATTACCGGTCAAATATGACCGGAATTTTTTAAGCCAACATTTAAAGATAATTGTAAGGGGTAAATTTGTCATTTGTAATACGTCTTCCTTTTTTCTCTGTATCTCCTCCCTTAGCTCCGTCGATGAAACCTTAATTTCCTAAACGCTCGGTCGGATTCCAATGTCATTTTACTCCAGTCGTTGGTGATTATTTTAATCACATGTTCGCAAAGAATAAAATCAAATGACAATTGTTAAATTAGTGAATTCTGTAATCCGATTTTGACTGGGTAGGGGTGGGAATAATTTTGTAATTAGATTGGATTGCGTAATCGGAACTGAATTCCACGAGTTTGAATGTGCTATTGTCTGCATTAGGATCATTATTTCTGCTCATGAATTACTTGTTTTTAAGGGTTAATTTGTGCCCCTTCATTAAGGATTGTAGATTGTAGACTAATTCTGATCATTGTGGACCCCACCGTTCTTGGCGTAGCTGGCGAAGGCTTCATTGCTGGAATTGGTGTTGTCGACGTAGCTATAGAAGGTTAGTTCGTAGTTGTTGCCGGCGGAGTCATATGATGCATAGCTCTTGAAGTCGCCGGAGCCGCTGGTCGTAGGAGGTGAAGTTGCCGGCGGCTTTGGTCTTCATCAATGGCTTTACCAAATTGGAGTGAACACAAAATGACGAATTTACCCTTTACAATTCAATTTAAATGTTGACTTAAAATTTTTCGGTCACATTTGACCGGTAATTTGGCCAGAGTGACCAAAATTGATAAAAATTACATAGTCAAGGTACTAAATTAACAGTTTTGAAAGTCAGGTGTTACAATTAACACAAATTCAATAGTCAGTGGACCAAAATTGAAATTTACTCCTCTATCATTTTTTAACAGCTACATATGTCAAGCATATATAGACCCTATTTGATAATGCAAATTATATCGTGCAGATCATGCACCGCGCATCAAAATGACGTCGTTTTGTTTAATGAAAAGAAACGACATCCGTTTCCCGCCGTTCCGCACCCTTCCGCAAAAAGTAACTCTGTTATTCAGTTTCATTTTGTATACATTGCAGTGTCAGTTCAACACAACTACAGTTTCACTTCGATATATCTACAGTTTCATTCTATATTTATAGGCTCAAATATGTGAAAACGTTATTTAACTTTATTTTATATACACTATAGTTTTATTAAAACACAACTACATGATCATTTTGATATAATTACAGTTTCATTGTACAATATGCACTCAAATATGTGAAATGTTATTTAGTTTCATTTTATATACATTGCAGTTTCAGTTCACCACAACTACAATATCATTTTGATATAACTGCAGTTTCATTTGTCGTGAGGCAGTGTCGGTTTAAATATACTATAGTGTCAGTTGGTGTTTAATACACCAAATATGCGGACTCCGTTAACGGTAACGGCGGACCGTTTCTTTACTTAAAGAAACGGCGCCGTTTTTTACCGCGGTGCATGTGCACCGCGGTCTACGATATAACGACTGATTTGATAAAACAGTTAGTCTATCAGTCAATTTTAGCTTATTTGACCATTATTAGCTGTTTGATTTAGTTATAAGTACTTGATTTAATTAGCTTTTTGTAACAACTTATTGCTCCAAAATGCTAAAATTCAAAAAACTGATCAAAATAATTTTTTCGATAAGTTTTTTGAGAAAGTCATTTTGCATGTAATTAGCTATCACCTAACAGCTAATTTACCAAATACTCTTTTTTTACAATCATCTAATACTATCAACTAGTCAAACTACTAACTCAATCAATTAACAACTATTTACCGAACACCCTCGTACTTTAATAATAAAATTTTTGTTTAGCACAATGTGTAGTAACTAATTAATTGTTTAATAAAATAGTTTCACAGTTCATAGTCAATCAATGACAATAATATCAAATAGGACTTTTATCATAGAACATATATATCAAATAGGACTTTTATCATACAACACTAGTTTTTTAAGCGCATTGCGCGATTGAGATAATGTCCAATATTTTTTTTTTAAAATAAGTACTTTAAAGTATATCAAGGCAAGATTATATTGGAATTGTTCATGCATTGATAATTGAATGTTAAATTTGCATATTTAAATAGGCAATTCTAAGTTTACAAATGCAAGATAATATAGTTAAGATTGATTATAATTGTCAATAAAATAATTGTTTAGGTATGGTTGAAACCAAATATGGGACATAAGGAAAAACAAATAAAAATTAGGGCACAAAATATTAAATATATACTAATATTGAAGAGCTAATTGTTGATTGCCAAACATGGACATTGCGAGATAATTTCCTACTTTAATTTGTTGTGTGATTTGAATACTCTTTTTGTCAATAAATCCCCCAATTAGTTAATATTATTGACTTAATTATATTTTTTTATTTTTTAAAACAATTATTATTATTATTATTATTATTATTATTATTATTATTATTATTATTATTATTAAATATTAAATATATGTATACCCTTAGGTCATATTACTTTTTTTTTTCTCCACCAAAAAAAAAAAAGTTAATTTTTTCAAATATCTTTTTACCAACCGTTGATATAATTCGTTGGTCAAATTCTCTAATATAATCCGATAACGCTAACTGCTAACTGCAGATTGTCAAACAAGGACATTGCGAGGTAGTTCTCACTTCAATTTGTTGTGTGATTTGAATACTCTCTTTGTCAACAAATCCCTCAAGTAGTTAATATGATTGAATTTATTAATTATATTTTTTTTTAATTTTTTCATGGTATTAATAAAATACTTGGTAAATAAATATATAGCATTATTTTGTATTATAACTTTGATATTTAATTAAAAATAGTGCACAAAAAAAAATAGACAATGTAGTGAATATAGTTAATTAATGAATTTGAATATAAAGAATTTTTACATTTGAGACTAATAAAATTATTTCTCTTAATTAATTTATTGATAATGAATAATATTTTTTAATAAAGACATTGTAGGGACAATGTAGCGAATATAATCAATTGATGAATTTGAATGTAAAGAATTTTTATATTGGAGAAAATAAATACAATATAACTAATGAAATTATTTCTCTTATTTAATTTATTGATAATGAATAATTTTTTTTTGAATAAAAACATTGTAGACACATAATTCTAAATTAAAGAAATGCATATGTATTATTTTTTTGTTGTAGCTACTAAATTATTATTTAATTGAGTAAAATAGAGTACTAATTATGCCAACTTTGATTGGGATGGGGTTCGAACCTAAAACCTTTCTTATTGAAATCAATGAGTAAGTTAACGGTGAACTAACAAAAATTAACGGAAAAGATAATATCTAATGGAAAAGTTAACGGATAATCATATTCATTAAGGATAAATTAGGAAATCTTATGAAAAAATTAAAATCTGATCAATCTGAGCCATTCATTTTATTAAAAAATCTGACCGCCATTTTTTCTACCCATTATAGGCCTAACTCTCTTGAGCTCTTATTAGTATATATATATATATAGTAGATAGATAGTAGATAGTAGATAGTAGATATACTACTTGTAAAGAATTATGAGTGTTTAGAAAATATATGGTTTTTATTAACAGACTTAATTCCATCATTTTTTGAAGTCATACACGATGGATCACATTGTATTTTCTATATAAAAAAGATAACATTTAATTTAATAGACTAATACTAATTCATGTAATAACACTTTGTTTTTAGATATTGATATTCTATAGGTAAGAAAAAAATTGATCATTCGGAAATTTTTTTTTCCTATCTCATTATAGATGTCTCGATCATATAATATTCATCTTCTAAACAATTCCATTTTTCTCTTATGTTTTAAAAAAGTTTCTTATAATTTTCAAATTTAGTTTTCTTACAATTAATAAAATTTTTAAAATAACACACACACACAAATATATATGTGAGAGTGGGAATAGGAATGAATTATTCACTGTGAAAACCATCTTATAAATAGAGTACAAAGCATAATAAAAGGAAACTAGTTACATTAAAGCCACAGGACTAGACTAAACAAACTAACAAATAGACTAAGTCTCAACACAACCCCACAAGATTGAGACTCCATCAGCGAGACCAAACTTGTACCCAAACCCCGCAAACAAATGATGACCCAGCGATTTAGTTAAGAGCTCAGCAACCTGCTCAGACGACTTAACATGGCGGACTCGTAGGGAGCAGAGGTAACCTGCTCACGAACAAAGAAATAATCAAGGGCTAAGTGTTTCATGCGAGAGTGGAACATATGATTTTTCCATACATACGAGACACTCAAATTATCAGTAACCAAAACCAGTGTAGTTCGCATGCGAACTCCAAGCTCAAGCAATAAATTCTGGATCCACATTACTTCAGCAGCGGAATTGGCAAGTGCCCGGAATTCGGCTTCCGTGGAAGATCGAGACACCGAGCGCTGTTTCGCAGACTTCCAGGAGATAACATTAGAACAAAAACACACACAGTATGCTATAGTGGACCGGCCCCATCACGGATACCACCCTAGTCCGAGTCCGAGTAAGCCAAAAGCGAAAGGGGACACCGACGTCGAAAGTGCAAGCCGAAATACAAAGTACCTTTCAAATAGCGCAGAACTCGTTTCACAGCTTGCCAATGACACTCAGTGGGCAACGCTATAAACTGAGCCAGACGATTCACAACATATGAAACATCCGGCCTAGTAATTGCCAGATATTGCAAGCGACCAATAGCCCGACGATACTCCATAGCATCAAAGGCTGAAGAATCACCTGCACATAAATCCATAGAGGTACACATCGGAGTAGACACTGCTTTCGCCCCTGTCATGCCAAACTGTTCTAAAACGTCAGTCACATACTGACTCTCTGACAAAAATAAGCTAGTTGTAGTGGGAACAACTTCAACACCCCAAAAATGGTGCAACAGCCCCAAATCCTTGAGTGAAAAACGCTCAGCAAGACGGCGCACAAAAGCACTAATGAAGGCATCATTGTTGCCTGTGATGATGATGTCATCAACATACACCAAGAAATACAAAGTCACACCAGAAGCACAATAAATAAACAAGGATGAATCAGATACAGACTTTTTAAAGCCAAACGCAACAAGAAATTTGGACAATTCTAAGTACCAAGCCCGGCTTGCTTCAAGCGATATATCGACTTGCGCAGTTTGTAGACATAATCCGGGAACTCCTGATCAACGAAGCCCGTTAGCTGTGCCATATAAACCTCCTCAAACAATGTACCATTCAAAAAGGCGTTGTTGACATCCAATTGGCGCCATCCCTGCAACAAAGCAATACTGAGAATGACACGAACCGTAACTGGTTTTACAACAGGACTAAAGGTCTCAAAATAGTCCCGACAAGGTTCCTGCAAAAAGCCTTTGGCGACAAGCCGGACCTTAAACCTGTCCACCGAACCATCAGCTTTGAGCTTTACCTTGAACACCCACTTACAGCCAACCACATCACGATTAGCCCGGGGATGTGAGGTTGTCAAATTAACACATTTATCATTGAAGTATTTAGGATTCGGACGTCGTTGACGCCTTGGCTTGGCCACTGGAATGTTCTGATTAATATGTTCCGAAGATTGAGACGTGTCCACGGTAGCTTGAGAAATAGTTGTAGGCAGTCTATGTGCTGATGTCTCGGGCCTAGCAGAAGCCTCCGCCGTTTCCGAAGCAGCCACCGAAGACGTCTACTGTTCTGGAACAACACCGCCAAGACTTCTGATGTTGATGACGGGTGTTCTGGATTAATACCGCCAGCCGCCATGAACTGTGATGTTGATGTCGACTGGTCTGGAGCCAAGGGACCTGCAACTAACATAGTAGATTCTAGAGCAGCCGCAAGGGAACTTGTCGTAGTTGACGCCATAACCGCCGAAGGGGATACAGAAGCTCCCGCTGCTAACTGGTCTGGAACCAGCACTGCCTCCTGGGAGCTTGCACACCTGTCCGTGATTTCTGGAAAAACACCTGGCAGACTACACGCACGACTGGGTATGAAATTTAATGGGGTAGTATTTTCTGGGCTAGAAACAATATGCGATAAAGATAGACCCAAATTTGAATATATAATTGGAGGTAGCGGCGGTATATCAGACGCAATCGAAGTGGGATTAGGAACCAGAGTTCTAAATGGAAACTCATTAGTAACGAAAGACACATGATGCGAAACATAGACATGACCACTCGACAACTCTAAACATTTGTAGGCAGATTGATTTAACGAGTAGCCTGAGAAGACACAGGGCAGGGATTTAGGACTTAACTTGGCTGGGAAATATGGTCTCAGCCACGGAAAGCATAAGCACCCGAAGGCTGAATTTTATGGTAATTAGGCTGTTTATTAAACAACTTTTGGAACGACGAGTAGTGGTCTAGAATTGTCGTGGGCATACGATTGATTAAGTACACTGCTGTTTGAAAGGCAAAAGACTAGTAAGATGAGGGAATAGACGCATAATGTAATTACGACATACCCGTTTCTACAATGTGCCTATGCCGGCGTTCCGCCGAACCATTGTGCTTCGGGGTGTGAGGAGGAGAAGTGAAGTGTGAAATCCCAAGTTTAGCAAAGATTGAAATTAATTTGATGTATTCACCCTCATTATTAGAAAAGACCGGGATGATTTTGTATCCAAAGTAACTTTCAACCATGCGTTTAAATTGAAGAAACACAACATGAACATCCGACTTGAGTTTTAAAGGAAACAACTAGATGTACTTAGTATAATGGTCTACAAAATTAATGTAATATTTGTAACAAGAAAATTTCAATTTTGGTAAAATAACAGAGTTTTTGAGGTTGTGCACCAAGTAGTTGTGGTCAGAGAGAGAGAGAGAGAGAGAGAGAGAGATGGGAAGGATATTTGTGGTCAATATGGAAGGGAGGACTTACAGGTGCAAATTCTACATCACGCCATCTACAACTACACCAATAGGTGGAGCAGAACAAGATAAGCTGAGGACTCTAACAACTCTAAACAACTTTAACCAATAAATATTTAATTCAAAATATGTGCACCAATAACGCCATCTACAACTACAACTGCTATTTACCATAGGAGGGTTCGCCGACCTGCTGCCCTCTCTGCTTCGCCGGAACAAAAAACCACCGGTGAAGGTCCCAACCTCGCCGGATCTGTTGCTGCACCGCCAGATCTGCCTTACTGGTCCGTCGCCGGAAGGAGTTACTGCCTCGTATGCTCGCCGTCGTACCCACAACTCGCCGGAGAAGAACCTTGCTGCTACTCACTACCGACGGTTACTACTTAGCCACCAAGTCTCGCCATCTCGCCTCACAGGAGTCACAGCAGCGCTGGTCTAAACAAGATTAGAAGAATAAGACATAAAAAGACATAAAAGCCCTTCTAATTCACGGTCAACAAACGGCTTCATTGACGGAGGATCAAAACTGTCCAACGACCAATAACAGTGTCTACTAAGTAGCAATTTTTATTATGGGGGATGAAAAGTGTCAATGCCTCAATAAGTCTAGGACCAAAAATGGCATTAACTCTGGAATACAATATAAGAATATTTAATTATGGTTATATTATTATTGTGCCTCACGACCATTATATACTAACAGTACTTGAAAAGAAACTAATAATAATAATAATAATATAATAATAATATAAGTGGTAATAATAATATCTAAAAGTAATTAAGTGTTAATAATAATAGTAAGAATATTAACGTAAGAGTTGTAACATAGAATAAATTGTAATAATTAATAACTATAGTTTAGGATTAAATTTGGAATTGTTAGGAAAGATAAACGACCTCTGGTGAAATTAACTCTTAAATAACTATATATCGATTTAAATATTCTTAATATATTACAAAAATTCCATTCCGTGCATCGCACGGGTGAAAATACTAGTTAATGTAATATTTGTAACGAGAAAATTTCAATTTTGGTCCACTGACTATTGGGGTTGTGTTAATTGCAACACTTGACTTTCAAAAATGTTTATTTAGTACCTTGACTATGCAATTTCTATCAATTTTGGTCACTCCAGCCAAATTGCCGGCGAAATCTCATCGGAAAAATTTAATTAGCCAATTAATATTTAATTTCAGGGGTAATTTCGTCTTTCTACCACAGTTAATTAATCCGATCGTCTTCTCTGGACGATTGGTCGCCGCATCTCCGCCGCCACCGCCTTCCTCGTCGACCTCCTCCTCTCCGAAGGAATGGAACCCACTGAGAACAACTCTTGAATGGCAGAGAGCATATGATCACTAGCAAAGCAAGATATGGACAAAGAACTCCCAAACCAAAATGACCGGAAAAATGCACCAAACCGTCTTCCAATAACACAATGCAGGCCAACAGTTCCATTCTCTAATCCGCCTCTATCATGCAGTCATGGATGTCAGTAGAATCATCCCATAAAACAACCATTACAAAATCAATGTTCCTCACCAAATCATACACTGGGATAAAACAACCACTACGGATATTCGCCGGTTTGCTGCAACTCCTCCGCATCGAGTCGGCGTATAGTAGTTGTTCTTCTGACCTTCCTGAGACCATCTTCGACCACCACCAGCTCTTCATCGGCGCCAAGAACACCCCCACCTGGAACGACGCAGACGACCGCCTCGACCTGGCCTTCGACGGCTACCCAGTCTTCCTCGCCGACGGCGAAGGCGCCAAGTGGGAACCCGCCGGAGCTCCTGGAGTGTCCATCACCAGAACCGGCGACGCCAACGCCGTGGTGATTGCAGTGGAGGGGAACTTCCAGATCAAAGCCAGAGTGCGACGCCAACGCCATGGGATTCGCGGGTCCATAATTACGGGATCACCGAAGAAGACTGCTTCGCGCATTTGGATCTGAGCTTCAAGTTCGAGTCGCTGAGCGGGGAGGTTAACGGGGTTCTGGGACAGACTTATGGGAGGTAGTACAAGAGCAGGGTGAAGATGGGAGTGGCGATGCCGGTTCTGGGTGGAGACAAACAGTTTTTCTCTTCGGGTATCTTTTTGACGGATTGCGATGTTTCAAGATTCGCCGGAAGGAATGAAGCTGAAACTAGTGATGATCAGAAATCGCCGGAAAATGGAAATATTATTGGAGAAGAAAAAAGAGGAGTAAAATTACTAAAATACCCTCATAAATTGACCTATTAAATTTTTCCGGTGAGATTTGGCCGGCAATTTGGCCGGCGTGACCAAAATTGATATAAATTGCATAGTCAAGGTACTAAATAAACATTTTTGAAAGTCAAGTGTTGCAATTAACACAACCCCAATAGTCAGTGGACCAAAATTGAAATTTTCTCTATTTGTAACCATCTACAGAGACCGTTGTAGAACTCCACACATCTATATAAATAAGTTGCAAAGGTTGAGTACTTGACATGGAATTAAAAGAAAAAGGTAATTTGTGACTTTTATGCATGTGACGGGAGTTACATGAAAAATACTTAAGCTCTTGCAGATTAAAATCTACATTATTAATCCTAAGAATAGTAGCCAATACTTTATTATTAGGATGCCCAAACTGATGATGCCATTTCGATAGTGAGGATTTGGTAGTGACATTGACTTGAGATCCCCTGACAGGAAGATTGTAAATATCATTCACGACCGGACCTCGCACGAGGGGTGTTTCCGATAATCGATCCTTAACAATAAAGTGAGAGTCAAAAAATTCAACCGAGACTGAGTTAGTTTGATAGAGTTTAGACACTAAAACCAAGTTCTTTTGTAAATTTGGAACGCATAAGACATCAGACAATAGAAGAGACCGATGGTTCGAAGGTATGGAAACTGACCCAGTATGTGAAATATTAAGAGAATTATCATCTCCGAGTATAATTTCATCAGGTCCTGTATAGTCTGACAGCATGTGTAGAGACGTTGGGTCATTTACGGTATGGTGTGAAGCCCCAGAGTCCATGAGCCTCGGTTGAGTCAGCATGACAGGAGTAGATGTAGTGTGAATTGTAGGAGATTGGCGCCTAGTGTTTTGTGGTTCGACAACAGCCACATTGTTTTCCCTCATGATTTTGGCAAGTTTTCGACAGAATTTTGTGTCATGCCCAGGATACGTTCAATAATTACAGAATCTAGCAGGGCGATTACCGGTATACCTCGTCTGGTTTTGTCGCCCGTTGGTCATGGTGGAACCACCTCTGCCACGCTGATTACTCTGAGATTGAGTGTCGCCAGGGTCATTGAAGCGCCGCTGTTTCGCATTGGCATTGGGCATGTGAACCTGTGCGGCAATTTCATTATCCTTTAATAATCTTTCATAGTCCGTGAGAACATCGTGTAGCTCTCAATATGAGATGGTGTCTGTACGTACGAGTAGCGCAGCGACAATAGAGTTAAATTCATCACCTAGCTATGTGAATATATGCACCACAAGGTCTTCTTCAGTAACCGGGCTTTGAGCGAGAGCCAAATCATTTGCAATCACTCTCATCTCCTGCAAATAGGAGTCAATAGACCTGTTACCTTTTGGATTCTTCGCTAGCTTCGCCTTTAGCGAAACTATATGGCCTCAAGAAGTAGCAATGCAACTGGTGGATAGTCGGGTCCATGCATCACATGCAGACAATGCAAAGGAAATAACAGGTTGTAGAGTATTTGATAAACTGCCCAAAATGGCACTTAGGATAATCTGATCTTGTCTGTACTAAGTCTTGTAGGCCTGGTTTAAGACACTTTGCGCCTGATCAGAATACTTCACCGGTGCAGCAATAGAGCCAGTGACATAGCCCACAAGGTCTAGCCCTATTAGCGTAGACTCCACTTGTTTCTTCCAAATGGGAAAATTGGAAGATGTGAGTTTGATTGGCAGGTGGGTGGGGGCATAAATGTGAACTACCGGTGAATAAGTAGCAGCAGCCATGAAAGAAAAGAGGAAAGAAAAAAAAATTCTCGTTAGAGTGCTGGCTGTGATACCATGTGAGAGTGGGAAGAGGAATGAATTATTCACTGTGAAAACCAGCCTATAAATAGAGTACAAAGCATAATAAAAGAAAACTAGTTACAGTAAAGCCACAGGACTAGGCCAAACAAACTAACAAATAGACTAAGTCTCAAAAAAAAAAAAAAAAAAAAAAAAAAAAAAAAAAAAAAAAAAAATATATATATATATATATATATATATATATATATATATATATATATATATATATATATATATATATATATATATATATGCGGGTTCAGGTGCGGCAGTGTCTTACGGTGCGGTTATTTCTTACGGTGCGGCAACACCAATAGTTCACCAAATATGCATCATCAATGTTAGGAAATACACCACACAAAACAGAGTAAACAGAGCCCTGCATCACCAAACACACACCATTAGGTGTGAGTAAAAACACCATACACTGTTCGGAAATACACCATTGGGGGTGGTGAGTTATATGGTGTGTTTTATTGAGTCTGTGGTGTATTTTGTGATGTTTTATTACATTTCATTGGGGTGTGTTTTTATTACACTGTTTGTGCATATTGTTAACACTGTTGGTGTATTCTGGAATTTGACCGCACCGCCGCACCGTAAGACCCCGCCGCATATGAGCGCTCTTCTATATATATATATATATATATATATATATATATATATATATATATATATATATATATATATATATATATATATATATAGAGGCGGGTTCAGGTGCGTCAGTGTCTTACGGTGCGGCAACACCAATAGTTCACCAAATATGCACCATCAACGTTAGGAAATACACCACACAAAACAGAGTAAACAGAGCCCTGCATCACCAAACACACACCATTAGGTGTGAGTAAAAACACCATACACTGTTCGGAAATACACCATTGGGGGTGGTGAGTTATATGGTGTGTTTTTTTGAGTCTGTGGTGTATTTTGTGATGTTTTATTACATTTCATTGGGGTGTGTTTTTATTACACTGTTGGTGCATATTGTTAACACTGTTGGTGTATTCTGGAATTTGACCGCACCGCCGCACCGTAAGACCCCGCCGCATAAAGAGCGCTCATATGCGGCGGGGTCTTACGGTGCGGCGGTGCGGTCAAATTCCAGAATACACCAACAGTGTTAACAATATGCACCAACAGTGTAATAAAAACACACCCCAATGAAATGTAATAAAACATCACAAAATACACCACAGACTCAAAAAAACACACCATATAACTCACCACCCCCAATGGTGTATTTCCGAACAGTGTATGGTGTTTTTACTCACACCTAATGGTGTGTGTTTGGTGATGCAGGGCTCTGTTTACTCTGTTTTGTGTGGTGTATTTCCTAACGTTGATGGTGCATATTTGGTGAACTATTGGTGTTGCCGCACCGTAAGAAATAACCGCACCGTAAGACACTGACGCACCTGAACCCGCCTCTATATATATATATATATATATATATATATATATATATATATATATATATATATATATATATATATATATATATATATATATATATATATATATATATATATATATATATATATATATGATCATGATCTCATAAGAACCAATCCTCCTCCTATGAAAATACGAACAAATCTCATCCGTCCATCTAAGATTATCAAGGGTTTAAAATTAAAGAAAAACATGGTGTCATTCCTTTAATTATGATTATACATCTTGTAATATTTGATTGTGCATTCGTGGATAACTAATTATACATCTAGAAACATTCACCAAATGCCCTGTCAAGCATTTTAAAAAAACCAGTGGCATTTTTAATTACTTATGTAATTACAATTATGCATCTTGTAATACTATACCTAATTGGTTCCTTGTTCTCTCAATCCCTTATGTGGACCAGTTCTTATTTAATCCGATACGAATATATATATATATATATATATATGATCATGATCTCATAAGAACCAATCCTCCTCCTATATGAAAATACGAACAAATCTCATTCGTCCATATACGATGATCAAGGGTTTAAAATTAAAGAAAAACTTGGCGTCATTCTTTAATTATGTTTATACATCTTGTAATATTTGATTGTGCATTCGTGGATAACTAATTATAAATCTAGAAACATTCACCAAATGCCCTGTCAAGTATTTTAAAAAAAAAGCAGTGGCATTTTTTAATTACTTATGTAATTACAATTATGCATCTTGTAATACTATACCTAATTGGTTCCTTGTTCTCTCAATCCCTCATGTGGACTAGTTCTTATTTAATCCGATCCGATATATATATAATATAATATATATACACACACTCTTGTGATTAATAAAACTTTTAACACACTGCCTACGCACGTATAATTCATTAACATTAAATTAAATATTACAAAAAATAAATTATAAATAAGTTCAATCACATGTATTTTTCTGCTTAAGACATACATTTATTGGACAAAGGAGGAGTGTATAAAATTAAATGAACTTAGAAAATGTTCATATGCAATAATATTATATTTTGTAGTACATGCATGCATGTAATAAAGAATGAAGGCTGTAAGTTTTGAATGGATATGTACTACAAAGTGGAAAGAAAATGTTAATTTAAGATGATCAATAAATGTGAAAGGCAGTGGACTCAAATGCTCAATCCATCATATCACATTATCACTTATGACTTACGTGATTAGATTTTATTGAAGAGCAGCCATGCAATGTGAATAACAGCTGTGAATCTGATCTTTCTGTCCTGCACATGTGCATGCCTTACTTCCTTTAATGTATACTAAATTCATTAATTTATCCAAAGTAAATACTCAAACTTGGACACTTGGGAGTTAATAAAATTAAAAGATTCTTTTGGAAAAAAAATTGCATATACTCAGTGAAAGAAGTCAAACTTCTCTAATTAAAATGGACACCAATCTCGTACACTGCATTATTAAATAAATCAAAATTTTACTTAAAATGAATATATTGTTGTAAATACAGACGTATCCTCACGTAAATTATAATGTTAATAAAATGATTTTTGTAAAAAGATATTACGAAGATATTCTTTTACTTTTATATATTGTTAATGTTTATGGAAGAAAATAGTTGTTCAATATGTAGTTCAGTCATTGTATTAAGTTATAGTTTGAATTAGATTTTGTAATAGTAGGAAGTAGTTCACTCCTCATACTTGAAGAATGAAGAGTGAACCAACTCGCCGATTGTTCGAAGACTAGTTCGAGGCAGTTACAGCTTCAGAGCAATTTAAACATATCATCTATATAAAGACCATCTTGTTCTCTCTCAAAGACTGATCGAGAATTTACAGAGAGAAGCCAATATACTTAGAAATTCCTTCAAGCTAAACTGTGGACTTGATCATGTTCAATTAAGCTGATCAAAAATCACATCAAGTCAAATCACATCACTTGTTGTTGATCAAGGTAAGCTGCAATTGAGGGGGAGCCTCAATTCTGGAGATCATAAGCAAGTTCACCAAACTGAGAACTCTACAACTAGCTAAGTCTTTAGCATTTGCCAATTGAGTTCTTCACACTCCTCTTGTTGATTCGTTGAATCCCTTTTCTGAAGGTAATGATGAATTGGGTTGTCTTTTCCCTGGGATGCCCCCAGATGTAGAAGCATGAATACTCCGAATTGTGTTGTTGGCTAGAGTGTTTCTCTCTCTAGAGAGAAGTCTCTTTGACTTCTCTCTAGAGTGCCAATTCTACGTGAGTTCATCCGATGTTCGTATGAAAGGTTTCTTCGATTTTTAGTGAGATTGGCTACTGGAAGTGGATTCTAATCTGCTTTCATGGTTGATTAACATACACTACAAGGATGAAGACATTTAGTGACCAATCTTTTGTGACACTTCATAATTTAGTCACAAATAATACGCTTTTTGTGACCAAAAAAATAAGTCGACACTATTATGTGGGATAATTGTGATAACTTTTTTTTGGTCACGGATAATATGGTAATTGTGACAAGAAAGTATTTGTTACGAATAAGTTGTCACTATTACTAGAATGATAGTGTTGTAACATACGTTGTCACTATTTGTTGTCACTAAATGTATGTGCATTTTGGCGGCATTATAATTATGGCGGGAACGAATGTAATTGTGACAAAATATAATGTGGACACAAATGTTTGTATTTTTTGTGACAAATAGTTGTTGGTCACTCTTGTTTATAATATTTGTGACAACTTTTTTTTTGTCAATAAAAATACAATATGTTAGTACCATTAGAAATGAGAAACAATTGTGAGAAAAAATATTATTGTCACTAATATTATCACTTTTTGTGACGAAATTCTTAAAAATATTTGTGACGCTCTATAATTCCGTAACAAAAATTGCTAAATTGTGATGATATTTATGTTGATTTCAAGTTTTGTCACTACTTTATGATAATTGTGATGAGTAATTAGTTGTTACAATGACATTGTCCCTATAATTAAATAGATAAATATTATATGAAATTATGTTGTAATTAATGTTTGCCACTAAAATTGCATTCAAGTAGGTGTCAAGTAATTTGGTGTGAACTATGTATTAAATATTGTGGTCACTTAAAATGCAACTATTTAGTGCCTCTTAAAATAAATGTAATTGTAAAAATACATTTTATAATCACAAATTTTTAAACTTTTTTTTTTTTTGACAAATAAGTTCACTATCACTTATTTTACTAATTTGTCACATCAATTCCTATGAATTGCTTGTTCTACTATCAATATGGCGTCTTCGTCCCAAAGTTTGATTCAAAATTAATCAAATTAATCGAATGACTATCCTAACGACATTAGTCTACTATTTGTACATTAAGAGATATCCAATGTAGCGTAGTACAATTTTTACAATATGGTTGTATCAAATATATAATATAAAATAAATTATATATAATAAAAAATTAGTTATTTGGACAAATTAATCAAATTAGTTAAAATATAATTTAGTTTGATTGATTAGATAACAATTTCTCAAAATGAAAATTCAATTAGTTTGAATAAAATTAATCAAATTAACTGAATTATTACTCCTAAATCATTTGAATCACTAGGAATTTTGTATCGCTTTTTGTGGTTCATTTTGCCGTGATGGGATCCTAGTCATTCTGCCATCATGGAAAACAACAATGAAATTTTCTATGAAAGAGTGTGATATCCGAATTTTCTAGCCTTTCTAAATTCTTCTTTTTTTTTTTTTTTTTTTTTTTTTTTTTTTTTTTTTTTTTCGATTGATCACCCATTTCCTTTCTGATCAAGCCTTTTAAAAATAAAATCACATCATTTTGATCCTATTATTATTGTTGTTATAAATAAATATATAATAAAGTATGTATAATTATAATTTTGATTATAAGTATATGTGTATTATTTTGAAATACAAAATAATTATTTTAATATAAAATGTGTATATATTATTTTGGGTCATATAATTGTATATGTATATGTTTCATACTTACGTATTATATGTGTGACGTTTGTACATATATTATTTGTATATTAACATATATTAGATATAAATATATATATGGAAAACGTGTGAACTATTATATCTGTCATTAACTGCAAACACTTGGTTATATCTGTCAGAAAAATTCATAGATTTAAAATTTGAAAACTCAACAGTTTCATCAAACACACTTTTGGTCAATTTATCGTTTTGAACATCAATAGGGATTGGGGGCACATAAAACTTTAGAGGCATATAAGGATTATCAGATTTATGCAATTGAGACTCATCCTTTTCAACAATAATATCATCAACATTATTATGCAATTTTTCAATTATTTCAGCTTGTTTAGAAATGATATTATCTTCTGACTTGTTTTCATTGATATCACCAGCCTTAGTCTCTTCAGGTTGACTAGGTAACTTACCTGGCACATGCTCTTGCACAAATTTAGCAATTTTCTCTAAATGTGCTTCGATTCTTTTAAAGCAAGCCTCATTTTCTTGGATATTGTAACCCTGCATGAACTCCTGTAAAGTATATTCCAAAGATGGTTTTTCAGGTTGGGGTGGGTCAATTGGTTGAAAATCATTTTGATTATTATTATCCCAATAGGGTGGAGGAAGTGCATTTATAATTGTAGTTGTTTCTTGCAGTTCAAAAATTGGGTTTTCAAAAAGTAATATTTCTTGCGGTTCAAAAATTGGATTTTCAAAAAGTAATATTTCTCTCTTTTTCCTATCAAAATGATCGTCTAAAGGCAACAACTTAAGATAGAAAGAACGATGACCCTCCATCAAATAAATAAACAAAATAACAAAAATAAATAAATAAAGAAGTAAATAAAACCAAACAAGTAAAGAAATAAATAAACAGGATAATCAATAAAGAGTAAAAGGAAATGGAGAATATTAAAGAATTATTAAGTACTTCTTTTGTTTTTAAGGTAATATTAAGAAAAAAGGGAAAAAAACAAACTTGAGTAGGATCAGCTCAAATGCAAATTATTTGGAATTCAGGAAGTGGAAGAATTGAGTTGGAAGGAAGAAGAACAAAAATAGCAAACAAAAGTAAGGGAAAAGAAATTAGGATAGGGAAAAATAAACAACGGGAATAAGGAAAGCAAAAACAAATAGTAAGCAGTTTTTAAATGGACTAATGACTTGAATAAATAGCAATACTAAAAAGGATAATCAAACGACAATAATAATAAAGTGATAGAATTAAAGAATCAAGCGGTTAAAGGGATGGAAAAAATAAAGAGAATAGTGAAAGTAAAAACAAGTATAAAGTAATTTTTAAATGGACGAATGAATTAAATAAAATGCAAAATTAAAAATGAAAGAGATCACAATAATGAAGGGATAGGAAAAAAAACAAGCAATTAACGGGAAAAAAAAGCAAAAAATTAAATTGCAAAATAAACAATTCCCCGGCAACGGCGCCAAAATTGTTGGACAATTTTAAATAATGTCCTCGCAAGTGCACGAGTCAATTGTAGTTTTAGCATGCAAAACAAGGGTCGATCCCACAAGGAATTGATACGATGCAATTTAATAACTAAACTTAAAAAAAATAAATGACTGGATAGTGTAAAGTATTGAAATAAAATGTCACATTTAACCATCAATAAAACTCAAGAAGATTAATAAAACTCAAGAAGTTAAAGCAATAAAATTAAACCAAGTAGAAACCAAACCAACTGAAAAAGTCTAGGAATACGAGTCAGAAACCATTACTAATTATGTATTTTAGCTTAACTTGTCAACCAATTAAATAAATTAATGCAAAATATTTATGATAAACAATTCACGTACCTAGAATTAGACAATTTAATAAAGCACTTTGTTATAATCAGTAATCGAGATCAATAATTAAAATGAACAACAACTAAACTTAGAATTTGAATATTGATTAATTGAAACAATGCTTTGAAATTGAAAATTGATGACACAAGAGACACACAACCCGCAGCTCACGAATTGGAAAATTGGAAAATGAGAAATTAACAAAATGATTTGCAAATAATGAGTTGAAGAACATTCATGAACCTATAAATTGAATTACAAAGTATTATGCGGCCAACTGTAATTGAAACAAGAAAACATCATTGAAGAAAGTTATGAATTGAACAGGTGAATTAAACAACAGGCATAATTGAAGAAAGAGGAGGAGAAACCATGCATGTAAGCTGCGAACCAGATTGAAGTTAATTAACACCAAGCCCAGGATTGCTTCCGTAGCCGCCGACCAAGAAGCTCAAACAACACCTCCGTCCATGTTAATGCCGCTGGCCGGAAGAACTACTCTACTGACCAGAAATCCTTCCCGGTGCAATTTGATACCTTCCTCCTTCAGAATCTCCCTCTTTTATACTGGTATAGCATCAACCACACCTCCGATTCCTACACGCAGACATCGCCGGACTCCTTTGGTGTAAATTCCGAAAGAGAGCGTGAACCAGGGACAGCCATTGGAGAGCCTTTCATTCGTTCAAAGCTTGTCTATTCAATCGCCCTCCATGAAGACCAACCTCGTCCATGATCCACGCCGTTCAGTGCTTCTTTAGCCGAGGCCGCAAAAACCTGCGCATCTCTCTCTGTCGTTTATCGTCGGTCATCCGATCTATTATTTGGGAAGCGATTGACTAACCTATTTTAATAGCTAAACATAATAATAATAATAATAATAATAATAATAATAATAATAATAATAATAATAATAATAATAATAATAATAATAATAATAATAATAATAATAATAATAATAATAATAATAATAATAATAAACTAATTAAATTGGATTAGGAAATTATTGGACAAATTTATTAACAAAATCAACTTAATAACACAAACAACTCTAAAAATTAAAAATATTTATAAAAACTACTTATAGCAATAACAAATAAAATTAGATATAAAATTAATTAACTTTTGCAATTTAATTATAAAAAAATTGTTAAAAACTGCAATAAAAATAATTTTTATCAATTATGTACATGTGATATGATTTTTTAAAATTTTGAGTTTAAAATTTAATCTTGTTCTTATATATAATAACGTATGCTTACATATTGTTGTTGTTTTATTTTATTTTCTTTTACTGTAGGAAAGAATTTGGAAGAAGAAGTTGCAAAATTTAAAGAAATTGCACAAATAGCTTTAAAGAAACAAGTTGCTGAAATCAAGCAAATTTTTGCTCACTTATCAAGCAATCAAGGGATTCCAAATATGCTAAGCAATGCATCTCCATCAATACCTAAAGTGAAGAATAATCAAGACATTTTATTTTAAAATTTTTTTTATTTGCATTCTATTGTATTTCTAACAACATATATTTGTTAGACAATGAGGTCTCTTTTTTTATATATTTTAATTTGACGAGTAACTTGTTGAATGGATTATTTTATTCCATATAATAATTAAATTAAAACATTTAATTATGACAAGATTTTGAAATAAATAATTATATATTGTGTGCATTTGGCTAGTATTATTTGAAAAAAAAATGTGACCAAATAATGGTCACTTATAAAAACATCATGATTGACAATAGTGACACTATTTCAACTTATTTTAGTGACACAAGTTTTGCCACTAATTTTTAGTATTGTTGTTATGACTTTAATTAGCACCAATGATTGTTTCATAGTTAACTTCTTTCTGTCACAAATAAATACAATATTTGTTGCCATGGTTGTTGTCACAACAAAATAATTATTTGTTACAACTTTTTAGGTCACTGATTATCATTTTTGAGTCAATAACAATTCACACAAATAAGTATAAGTATTGTGACTAAAGTGTTGTCACAATAAAATAATTAATTGCAACGATTTTAGTTGTCACTAGATCAATTTTTTGTAATAACATATTTCGTCACCAAATGTACATTTATTGTGACGACTATTGACATCACTCAAACACTACTTTTAGTGTACGTAAACATTGTCACAAAAGTCTTAGTAATTGTGACAACTTTTCAAAAGTCGTCACTACTACAATAGTGACGACAGGTGACGACTTCAAAAATTGGTCACTAATTTCAATAGTGACCAAAATAGATAGTTTTGGTGACAACTTCTATTATCACTAAATGTGAAATTTCTTGTAGTGATATTATAATAATATGTTTGCCTGTTTTGATTTTTATTTATGTGCTTTTCGATTTAATCAATGGCTTATGAGACAACAGTTGTCGGTTTTCTTATGAGTGCTTGGCCGTCTACTACTTTACACCGCCGGTGGACTTTGTCTTCTAGGATAAGGACAAAACTCTATTTTGGCTTTATCAATGAAGACATCCGATGGTTTCCCGGCGAAAACAAGTGTGCATGAGTCAACGGATTTCCGGCGACGAAGGTTTGTGCGTTTTCCGGTGGATTTTGCGAAAGTGATGGCTACTCTAACCCTCATGGCACTGTAGATGGTGACTGCCCCCAACGGTGGTCTCAGCCCAGGCGCTCTGTTCCTATTCACCGAGGGTGGGGAAAGATCGCTGACGTTTTTCCGGCGGCAAGGTGCTTTCCACGACGATGTGATTCTTCTTCGCCGATCGTTGTTCTCTCTGCCGGCGTGACGCGAGAAACCAATTCTGACGCCTAAATCCTCCAATTCACAGTGTCCTTCGATGGACGATCTGGAAACCGGTTGACTCTACGGCGATGGGAGTGGAGACCAGCGAACCAAACGTCGGTGGCAGAGATCTCTGCGGATTCCGGCGATCTCGTAAGTTTCTCAGGCGGTTCGTTTCTATGGTTTTTTGTTATTCTCTCGGCTGTTAAAGGGGTATACACATGAATTGGTGTTGTTACGTTATTTTTTTGATTTTCCTGGCGTGGGGTGCTTTGTCCGGCGAATGGAATGTTTCCACCGTGTTCGCCTCTGTTATTTGACCCCTGTATGTGGATGGTGTCTCTCTGAAATGGCGCCTGGAGTATGGACTGCATTGGAGATGTGTGGATGTTCCCAGTTTCCGATGATTCTCGATTTTTCCGGCCATGTTGAGGTGGTTCCGTCTGTGTTAGGGTGATTGCAATGGTGGTGAGCAAAGGTCCGGTATGGTCTGTTTGGTTTATCTTGTTTGTGGATTTTTCTAATCTGAATTGGCGCTGGAGTTGGAGTGCGTTGGAGATGGATTCCGACGACCCTTGATTTTTCCGGTCAGTTTGGGTGGATTCCGTCCGTGGATGGGTGTTTCCGGCAAGGGTGTTCTATGGCCATGGGTTGTATTTTTCGTACCAGGTTCATCGCTATTCCGGTGGCATGTCGACTGGTGGCACCGGAGCTCCGGGAGGTCGTCTGGTTGACCGTCACTAAGGAAAGGTGGCTGAGTTTGGTAATTTCTGGATTTCTTGGTGATTATTGTTTATTGTTTTGATTTTTTCCATTCTGAAAAACGCGTTATGGCTGTTGATGGAAGATGATCGCACGTGGTGCATGGATCATGAATGATCAGTACCGGGTCAACCCGTTTTATTACGGGCTAACCCGTTTTGTGACCCCATGGTTCATAGATGTTCTGTCTCTAAGATGTAACAAGTGGTCTCCGTGGTTGGTTGGTTTGTGAGGTTGAGTGGTGGCCATATGGTGCAGGTTTGATTCTCACATCAATTAGGAGTTCTTTTGGATCTCCCTCCCTTAGGTGGACGATTTTTGCTACTGCATTGTCATTTTTAATTTATGGATGAGCTATTGGTTTGAAAGGTAAATGTGGTGCAGTGGTAAAGAGCGTTGTATTGGGGATTCCAGCCTAGGTTCGAGTTTTTGCACAGAGTTGATGAATGTTTTCATGAGATTATTTGGATTTTCTACCTGTGACATATACGGTTAAATTATCTTAAGACAGAATAAATTTAAAGCTTTAAGTTAGCATGGCGGGAGAGATCTCAGAGTTTTATTTTTACATTCAGATCTAAAGAGACCATTGTGCACGGGACTTGGTTTTATGGTGCTTTCCTCATGGCGTACTAGTTAGGCTTAGCTTATTTTAATTAATTTTGCTTAGTCTAATTTGTATTAGCCGCGATGTTATTCCAGTTTTCTTGTGTCTAGTTAATATTTATGTTTTTGGTGTAATCAGGGGTATGCCCCGGTGTCACATGTGTTGGACTTTTGATTTATATTTACATCTCCCGATTTGATGAATACTCCGAATTGGGTTGCCAATTCAAATCTTGAGTGTTTTTTACTGCTTTTGTTAGGTTGCCTGCATTTTAATTGTGCGAACTACTATATTGTGACAGCTCTTGAACTAGTTCAGTAAGTATTCATTCATGAAACGTTGACCACTTAACTAAGTTTGTTACTTAACAATTTAATTAACACGTAGATCATTCTTAAGTAGTCAAACTCTTTGCAATTAGCCACGAATTTCACATAGAATCGTTCCTATTTTAGGAAAGCAGTAGACATAATCATGTAGGGTAAAGTAAAGATAGAGACAAGAAATACATGGAGAATCATCATATTTTATTATATTATTCATCATTCAATCCAATATATACATGATGTAAAGAATTTTAGTATAATTACAAAACTATAAAAGAAGAAGAAGTTGACATTATCTTAATATAATACCTCTATTAATGTCCACACATATTTATTTACAACACTCCCCTTGGACATCATTAATATATCATACTCATGCCTTGTTAAAAACCTCACTAGAAAAACCCAATGGAAAAAAATCCAGTTGAGTAAAAGAGTACGTGATGTATGTGTGTTCATGTTGCACTAGCTGTCTCGTTAAAAAGAACTTTTAATTAAGAAAATAATATCAAAACTCAATCAAAGGAAAAAGAGTACAGTTGTTGGTCTCCAAAGACCAAATGTTCATGATTGATACAAGTAAATGTCACTCCCCTTGAAGATAAAAATCTTCAAATCCCACCCATAAAAACATCTTTCCAAAAATAAGTGTAGAAAGGGATTTTGTGAACAAATATGCGTGGATTATACCGACCTCAACAAAGCGTGCTCGAAAGACCCTTTTCCTTTACCACGGATCGATTAGCTGGTCGACGACACGGCTGGGTGCGCTCTACTCAGTTTCATGGACGCCTTCCGGGGGTATCACCAAATATTTATGCACGAGTCGGATGAAGAAAAGACTGCTTTCATAACTCCCGACGGGGTATATTGTTATAAGGTGATGCCCTTTGGCCTCAAAAATGTCGGGGCTACATATACCTGAATGTTGCATGATTGTTTAAGGCTCTGATCGGTAAATCTATGGCTGCCTACATCGACGATATGCTAGTCAAAGGCAAGGAGGAGGTCGACCATGCCCAAGACCTGACAGATTGCTTTGACATTGTGAGAGTTTAACTTGCGGTTAAATCCTAAAAAGTGCGCGTTCGCGGTCAGAGGAGGAAAAATGTTAGGCTATATGGTCACCCGGCGGGGAATCGAGCCAAACCCGGAAAATATGCAAGCTATCTTGAATATGCAGCCTCCCAGCAACCTCAAAGAAATGCAACGCTTGACCGGCCTAATGGCCGCTCTCAGCTGATTCCTGTCTAAGTCTGCTGACCGGGCCCTACCTTTCTTTGAGGCCATGAAGAAGCAAGAAGGGTTCTGGTGGATTGGGAATGCCAGGCTGCCTTCGAAGATCTAAAGAGGTACCTCCTATCGCCATCTCTATTATCTAAACCCAAAGAAGGTGAAATGTTGTTGTTATACTTGGCTGCCTCCTAGAAGGCGGTCAGGTCGGTCATTGGTGCGAGAAGAGGATAAAATCCAGCTACCCGTATACTACGTCGCGCGGACCCTGAAGGGCGCGAAAATCAATTACTCCTCCCTGGAGAAGGTCACATTTGCCCTAGTCACCATGGTTAGAAAGTTGGTACCTCACTTTCAGGCCCATTAGGTTAGGGTACTGACTAACTTGCCGTTAGCTAGCGTGCTGCGAAGTCCATCTTCATTCGGACGGCTGTTGAAGTGGGCGATGGAGCTCACCCAGTATGGGATTGAGTATGCCCCTCGACGATCCATCAAGGCCCAAGCCTTGGCTGATTTCATAATGGAATGTTCCGCACACCCGAAAGAAAACCCGTTGACCGAGGGGCCAAATGAGGTTGAATGGTGGGAAATGCATACCGATGGTGCGGCCAGTGCCCGGCATTGTGAATGCGGTGTGATGATCACCACTCCTGAGGGTTTTCACCTATATTACGCCTTGCGGTATTAGTTTAGGACTTCAAACAACGAAGCAGAGTATGACGCTGTCATCGGGGGTTTACGTCTTGTCATCGCACTCGAAGCCACCGGGGTGCGGGTAAAGATCGATTCCCGCCTAGTAGTCAGTCAGTTGAAGGCCGAATGCGAGACTAAGGAGGAGAGGCTGAGGCTTTAAGGACGTGACCGAGGGGCTATTAGAAAAGTTGGCCGCCTATTAAATCATCCGCGTTCCCCGAGCAGAAAACGTGGAAGCAGACATCTTGTCAAAGTTAGCCTTGAGAGGCATACCCTCGCATATGTCGATTGCTTGTCGTACCGAGATCGTAGAGTGACCGAGTACCGAAGCGCTCTCGGTTTGCACAGTCACCCAGATGCCCATTTCACACCCAGATCCTGAGAGTCAGCCCGAATGGTCTTGGATGGCGGATATAGTCAAGTACAAGCAGAAAGTGGAATTGCTCGACAAAAAGGAGGATGCCGACCGCGTAAGAAGCAGGGCCCCATCCTTTGAACTAATAGACGGACAACTATATAAGCGATCCTACGGTGGCCCATTATTGCGCTGTCTAATCCCCGACGAGGCTAAGATTATGACGGTGGCGGCCCACCGAGGGATTTGCGCGGCTCACCAAGGGTCCAATATCTTGGCTCAGAAACTCATCATTCAGGGATTTTACTGGCCAACTGTGACACCCCGTAAATCCAAACTCTAATCAAGGATTAATTAGAGAATTAATCCAAGTCTCCTTGTTAATTTATTCCTAAAAATACTGAAAAGTCAATAGTTGAAGGACTAGATTTTGACTAGTCATTCAAGGTCAAAGGGTTGTACCTTATGCTTATTGGGTTGTGCCCTTGTTTCCTTATTCTTCCAACTTTAGTAAGGGCAAATATGTCTTTCTATCTAAGGTTTGTGGTTCAAGCTCAGCAACATCTCTTCATTTCATTCACCAACAATCTAAACACAAAATCTCTAACTTCTCTCTAAGAAGTGGTAGCTTCTTCTCCAAGCTAAAATTTGGGTATCCTAAATCTTACAAGTTGCCTTCCAAGATTCCTACTTTCCTTATCTTGAGCTTAGGGGAGGGTAAGATCCTTGATCTTTTGGTGTTTTTAACCTCCTTTTAGATGTCTTTTTTCTAAATATAGAATCTTTGTTGTCTTTTGGTTTGTTTATCAAGTTGGTGTGGAATAAGAGCTTTAGGAGAGGCTTCTAAGGGTGAGAAAGAGAAGTTTTAGGCTTCAAAGGTGTGCTTTACAAAACCTATTTTCTTACTTATATGATGATTTCTTGGCTTCTACTTGTGATTCTTGTGTTGAAATTGTGAGATTTGATGCATTGTCTTGTGGTGATGCATGTTTAGAGCTTGTTCTTAGGGTTCTTGTATGCCATTGCTTGGCTATTTCTTGGGTTCAAGTCATATTGTTGTTGTGTGTGAGATTTTGGGTGTTTTGGACTTGAATTTGGACTTGTTGTTGAAAATCTCCGAAGGAATTATTTTTGGAGTACAGGTATACCCGCGCGCAGAGGCCTACCCGCCGCCCCACCCGCGGGGAACGAAGCTCATGGGTTAGTGTACCCGCAGGTGGAGGTCCACCCGTGGCCCCACCCGCGGGAACATTGTTGGCAATGTGCGGGGATTTGTTCCCCGTGATTCTTTTGACTCGGTATTGATGTTTTGACCTCTCGATGTTATTTTATTGGGCTACTTGTGAGTCTTCTTGATGTTGCGTATGTCTAGAATGGTATGTTAGGAATCCATGTAGGATTTGGTGTCTTGAATCGTGCTAAGGGTCCAACTTTGTGATTAGTTGGACTAATGTGAGTCTTGTATGTTCTATGGAACTACCTTTGGTTTACCCGTTTGATAAGCATGCTAGTTTGATGTTGAAATGCTAGTGTGTGCGGTTTGTTCTTTCCTATTGAGATTGGCAACTTGTGTTGACCATTGTTTGGTGTCGGATTGTGATCCTTCGTTGTTGAGTATGGTTTCATATCTTTGTTGTGATCCATTGATTGATTCCTATGATGTGAACGTATGTAATCATTGTACCCTTTGATTGATGGTTGATTAAGGTTATTGTTGAACCTTAGTCTTCTTGGTAATGATGATGACTTGTGTGACTATGATTGAAATTGGTAGTGTGTTACCTGAGCGTTGGCTCATATGTTGGAGGCTATGTGTTTGAAATTAATGGTACCCTCGTGTACTGAGAGTTCGGCGGTATGTTGGAGGCTATGTTGGAGGGGGGACGACGGTCCCTGGCGGTACAAGGTTGGACTCAAAAGTACAGGGTGACACTCGGAGGTAATGGTTGGAACTGAAATAAGGTCGGGGGTAGCCATAAGGTTGGAACAGGGTATAAGGTTGGAACTTGGATCTATGATACTTGTGACAAGTAGTTGTCACTGTGGCATGTAGTTGCTAATGTGTGAATGTGTATTCTTTGCTTTCGAGCATGTCTTGATGTATTCTACTTTGTGATCAGTAGAATGCATCTCGAGTTGTATTGTTTACAGTTGGTATTCTTGTCTTGTTGTTGTCGGAAGGATGCTGACTTCCTTCTCCTTTTTGAGAGTGTTTAATGAGTCCTTGAAGTTGACTTCTCTCTTTGGCTTTTGAAATGATATATACTGTATTCTGTTTTGAAAATGGTTTTGACTTATACTTATCTATGTATGCTATTTAACGCGTATTGATGGGTTACCAGCAATGTTCGCTGACCGGGTGTTATCCACATGTTATGTTTTCCTTGTTCTACAGGTTTTGAGTAGAGACCGAGAGCGCTAGATTGGAGCTTTAGATAGTTTTATCCTTTGTCTAAACGTTGTGTTTTGAGCGGTCTGTGTGCCTTGACTCTTTATGCTTTGATGAATGGTTTAGTTTTTCCCGCCTGTGCATCTTTTAGTATTTAAGATGTGGCATAATGCCCCGGTATAGACTTGCTTCCACTTAATGTTTATGGTTTATTAGATTGCTTTTCTCTTACAATTGAGTTTCAAATTATGTAAAATTGGGGTTGTTACACCAACCATGGTGAAGGATTGTATCAACGAGGTAATGAAGTGTCCAACTTGCCAAGCGTTCGCCAAAAAAGGTACCCGACAAGCCACGTTTTACACCCTGGTCACCATGGCGATTCTGTTTGCTAAATGGGGAGTGGATTTACTTGGGCTGCTGCCCCAAACGCCCGGCCGAGTGCGATTCTGCATAGCGGCCATAGATTACTTCACTAAGTGGGCGAAAGCCGAGCCCTTAGCTACCATCACTGAGTATCAATGTTGTCGATTCATATGGAAAAACATCATATGTAGATTCGGATTACCCGAGAAGTTAGTCACGGACAACGGTCTGCAATTTGACAATAGGGCCTTCGCGGCATTCTGTGTACAGAACGGGATTAGGCACGTTAAAGTATCCGTAGCCTATCCCCAAGCGAATGGGCGGATTGAGAACTTGAATCGTACCCTCTTAGACGAGTTGCGAAAGAAGCTGTAGGAGTTGGGTGGCACATGGGTGGAGCAGTTGGAAAAGGCGTTATGGACTTACTGGACAATTCCCCATAGGGCGACCGCTGAAACCCTCTTTGCGCTGGCATACGGGTTTGAGGCCAAGGTCCCGACCGAGCTCTTAGTGTGATACCCCGTAAATATTGATATTGAATATAAATATTTCCCCAAACAGAACTATGTATTTATAATTAATTATGTTACTATATATATATATATATATATATATATATATATATATATATATATATATATATATATATATATATATATATATATATATATATATATATATATATATGTATGTATGTATGCCTGAATATGTTATTATGGGTTTTGACTAATTATTTTATAAACTACGATTTAAATGCCCAAACCCTGAGACCAATATATATAAATATATTCTATATGCCCAATAGGTATTGTTTGGCCCAAAATGATTTTATCCCTAGAATCCATGAATTAGCTAAGCCCAATCATATATATGTATCTTATGATTATCCCTGGACCCAAATAAACTACCCAAACCCAAATCCAACTCAAACCTAGCCCAAATGTTATTCCTAACCAAAGTGGTAATAATATAACCCTATAACTTATATTATAAGGAATATATTTGTGTATAAATATATGTTAAATACCCTACTCTCTCTCTCTCTCTCTCTCTCTCTCTCTATATATATATATATATATATATATATATATATATATATATATATATATATATATATATATATATATATATGAAAAAGTTCTGGTGTGAATTTTTTTATTGTGTGCATTTGTGCACTATTAGTGGTTGTGCATGTGGCACGATGTGTGGTCATCAGTGAGGGTGCACACAAGGCTGGTGCACCGGTGTCTCGTCAAATTATTAACCCGTGGCTTGTGGCGTGGGCGTGTTGGTAATATCATCCGAGTACGGTTGGAGTGCATTTAGGGGGTTTTATTTTATTCCTCGGTGAGGTGTGCTCAGTTCACAGCTGACTAATTGACTTCTCAAATCGCAATCGGCGCACCAGTGTAAGCGAAGCTCAGAGGCAGGCTGTGCATTCACACGTTCGGGATGGCTCGACCCAGTGGCCGTACATCGAGGAGGGCACGGCCGGGGCAGCCGGTATCGCCGATGACTCCACCGTCGGTGGGTTCGCACGGATTGTCGAGGGCCGCCCGATCGTTTAAACGTCGGTCCGGGAGCGGCGGTCTTTCTGCGTCCGGCATAGCAGCTAGGGTTGCAGCACGGCGGCAGGCGGCTCTTCGGGTGGATGGGTCAGGTTAGAACATGTTTTCCTGCTTTATATTTTGGGTTTCCCCTGCATACCTTTCGTAATTGGTTTTTGTTGTCCGGGACAGCTTGGAGGTGGTGGTAATGGTAGATTAGCTGGACAAGATTGTGGGAGTGTGTATGTGGGTGCGTAGTAAATGTAGTAAAAGGTAGAAAATAAGAGGATGCAACCTTAACTTTTTGTACATACAAACTATGGGAGGGGGGTCTGGACTCTCAACAGTTTGCATATAGTTTTCTGATTCAGGCATCTTTAAATTAGAGGTTAAAACACTGCTTATTTTTTGTTCCAGCGATGATTCTATTATTTTGCAATTTAATTTGCTGTGTTTTTTTTTCTTTCTTTAATTGCTTGATTTTTTTTTTATTTTGTTTTTCGCTATCCTTTCATTATTGTCATCTTCTTCATTTTTAATCTTACATTTTAAACAGAAAGAGAAATTTGAACCTGTGCCTAAATTTAGGTTTGTTAAGTTGGCCCGATAGCTAGCTAGGAGCTTAACTAGGTGTACAAATTTAGTTTATTCCCAATTTGATTACAGTTGGCTCTGACTATTAACCCTTATGTATCAGTACTTTCAGTTCTCCTCATTTCTATGAAATAACATAAAATAAAATGAATTAATATTCGTAGGCTCTTATTTCTGATTTTTAAAAATTCTGGTGCTCTCTGTTTACTATAAAATTTTTAATGAGGCAGAATTGTTATAGGAGTATTTAAGTTACATTTTAAGGTCTTTGTATTTGCATGCATGTTATAGCCAATTTATACAGTATAGGTATTGGAAGCTTTTGAATCCCCGAGTCAAACAATGATTTATTAAACCTGACTGTTTTATATTAGTAGTCTAATCATTATAACATGTGTAATCAAATGCAATAATATTGATAGGCTCAACATGTATTTTATTTTTCGAACAATGTGATATGTGTTGGGTTCTATTCTAGGTTCCCTTTCAGTTTCGTGCTGTTAGTAACCAAATGGGTGGTGTTGTTTTGTGGTGATGCAGGTGCACATGCCCAACAACCGATCGTATTGAGTGATGATGGGACTGACGCAGATGAGGAGTTCCGCACTCCCCCGCGTGAACACACGCCCTCGCGTGAACCCATGGGGGGGGGGGGGGATGATACAGAGCCAGTTCAGGATGTTGGGCCCCCGTTCCCCCAGATCGAGACATGGGGGAGGTTGAGAGAGCTTGTCCGGCTGGTCACCGCATTATCGCCGAAGCAGAGGCAAGATGTTATTGATATCGGTATGGGAGGGTTACTGTTCCTCCCGGTTAAGGCATTACCCTTGCGACTTGGGTGTTGGCTGGTAAACAACTTCGACCCAGCAGAAATGGCCGTGAAGTTGAGCAATGGGAGGTCCCTACGCATCACGAACGAAGATGTGGCGGCTGTCTTGGGGCTTCCGAATGGGTCTATTACGATGACCGAGCGGGATAGCCCGGTGGTTGGTCCTGACTTGCTCGCATGGAGGAGCAAGATTAAGAAGCGTATAGGTAATATCACGGTTCACGCGCTAGCCACGCAGGTGATAAATCACACAGACGGTGGGGTGTGGTTCAAACGCCATTTCTGCGTGGTAGTGGCGAGCACTTTGGTGGCAAGCACACTCAACGGGTATGCCAACCAGAAGACCGTCCACATGTTTAAGGATGTGAGGATGATCAAGGACCTCGATTGGTGTGGTTATCTTCTCAACTCGCTGGTTAATACCCATGCTAGTTGGTCCCAAAACACTAAAAGGAAATTCCCAGGCCCGTTGTTGTTCTTGTCGGTAAGTTAAACATTGCCTAGGATGTACGACTTAATGTGTAAACTTGCTGTCTGTATTTTTACGGGTTCTAATTTGTGCGATCAAATTGGTGCAGCTCTTATATGTTAACAGGGTCGTAGTTGGCGAGCGGGATGTACCCAGGGCCCGCCCGGCCTCACACGGGTGGACTCAAAGCGCGTTGGAAGCACGGGAGCAACGGGGGTACGGGTAGTTGGAGGCACCGTTCCGGGCATCAGCCGCGCGTGCCCGGCGTCGTAGCGGTGTGGAACAAACTCTGAATGGCCAGGCTGACAGCGGACCACCCCCAGTGCACCGTGGCCACACGCCAGGTGCAAGCGTGGTACGATTACATTACTGTTGCACGCATAAATCCACTCTTGCAAACCAATGCTCACCACTATTATTGGTTCTTATTCATCGCCGGGGGGTTTCTACGATACTTATTCGTATGCTTGTTGCACCCGTTCTCATCTGTTGGTTCTGTGTTTGCAGGAAGCGTCCATGAGCCCCCCACCACAAGACCGATGTGAACAGGAGGTGCACCCGGTGCAGCTTAATACCGTTCCAGGTGCAAGCACGGTGTAATACCCGGTATTTTCCTATGGCTATGCTTCGGGGACGAATCATCTTTAAGGATGATAGATTGTGATACCCCGGTTATTTGAGTATTTTGTTATAAATATTATTGTTCTAAATAAAATTTTATAAAATATATATTATGTTAAATAAAACATTTTTACTATACGGTCTGTAATTATATTATTTTATGTGACCCAAAACTATTTAAACTAGTCTACTACTGCTACTCTTTTATTTCTAAACGGTGTATTATGGCTAATAATTATTTATATATATATGTGTGTTACGTATGTATATATGTTAAGTACTAGTAGGCTAATATGTATATTAATATTATATTAAGCTTTTAAGTATTTTAGTTCCCTACAACTAGAATTATTATTTATAATACAAGTTATTAGTTAAGTATTTAAGTAGTAGTCTAATTGTTCCCATCCTCATCAGTAGCTGATTCATAAAATCCTCTCCTCTTGCTAACACAATACCGCCGAATAGAAAGGAAAGACAAAAAAAACAAAAACTTATTCCTCTTTGTCATCGATTCAATCATGATTGGTCTTGTTCCTCTATCATCATCAAATTCTCTCCTTTGTTCACCGTAGGGATTCAAGTGTTAATGTTAATGTTGGAATCCAGGTAAGATTTATGTTCACTAAAATTTCTTTTGCCCCAAATCAAAAATCAATTTTCCTATGTGTTTATGTGATTCATGATTTTAATGAATATGTGATATTTAGTATTGTAAGTTATTTGATCATATTATGTGAGTAGATATGTGAGTTTAGATGTTTTGAAATCCCTGCATATGTGATATGGTGATTTTGTGGTGATTAAAAAGGATAAATTTTACAGAATTTGATCATTGCCTGAGAAAATTCTGACTGGCGCAGATGGAAAGAAAAATTCGTGAAAATTGCTTCCTAAACTTCTTTTTGCTTGAAATTTTTTATGGATAACCTAGACGTGTTATATTTGTTGTTTGTAAAAAGTTTTAGTTAAAAATATGTTTCGGTTTCTCCAGAAAAATTTCGTAAAGACACTGCCAGTTTAATTTCTGTTTGGCGCATTGTTGGGAAATATTTCGGGAAAAATACTTCTAGGTCTTGGATTGACTTGAAACTTTTTGTGTGTAGTCTAGACTCTTTGTACCTCTTATCTGGAAAATTTCATATTAAAATGTGTTACCGATTGTTCTTGGTAAATTTTGCAATTCAGGTCATACATTCTGAAAATTTCTGTCAGTTTCTTATTTGAGGAGTTGAGAATTTTCTTGCTTGAGAAATATCAGTAATGTTATCATTTTTATAAATATGGGGATGAGGGATAAAGAAAAATGGATTCTTAAGCATTGTGTAGTATCCTGTTATGAAATTCTGGATACTTGGGTAAGATCCAGTTTGTTGTGAAGTGAGCGGTTGAATATACCGACTCACTAGGGAGCCTAAAAACTCTCTGTAATTTTGAGGAGTGAGCAGTGAAAACATATCCTGTCTCACTAGGACTTTTAGTCCTGTTGTATTTTGAGGAGTGGTTAGCGGAGTCTACTACTAGGACTAGTTACTACCCATTGGGCTTGGAAACCCATTGGGGGTGTGCACACTTAAGGTATTAGTTCTGTTCCACTTATATGGGATTTTTGCGTAGTGTTCAGTAGAGTGAGTATTGTTCACTAGGGCTTATTGAATAAGACCCTGCCCATCATTTGGTTGGTTTAAATGGGATTTTTGAGTAGTGTTCGGTAAAGGAATTACTGTTCACTAGGGCTTAAGTAATATAATTAAGACCCTGCCCATTATTTGAGAAATACTGATTTGATATTATTGATGAAAACAAAAATGTTTAAGGGGTCATTCTAGATGCAAACTGTCTGCTCCTATTTGTTGCATGCTATGTGCAAAATGTTTTACGGGGTGAAGTAGATCTTACAAGCTTAATGCTGAATTTGTGTGTTTCTTTGTTTTCTATTCTTTAATTATTTTTGCAAGAATTCTTGCATGAGCATTTGGAGCATGAGAGCGATTTTCACCCTTTTAGATTAATCTTTGGAGTTTTCTAATTTATTAGACAATTGTATTTAGTTCATTGTAATAGTATAAATTATGGGTTGTTTTAGTAGTATTGGTTTTAGCCTGTGCGTTTAGATATGATATCTAAACGTGGCGGTAGCATCCCTTATTCCCTCATTTTGTTTTTAGCTTCCGCAATTTAAACAATATTTTATAATTAAATAAAAAAAATTAAAATTTTCTCAGATTTTGGTTTTGGAAAATGGGGGTGTTACACACGGTATGCCTCTTAGACTAGTGCATTGAGGACCTAAGTGAAACTGGTGTAACTAGGCCGTACCGCGTTAGTTCCCCACTAACAGTTCTGGATCGGCCGTGAGGCTGCAGGTCAGCGCACAGTCCCGTGCACCCACGTTGCACATCCAGGCCCCGAGCCCTCAAGGAGGTACCACGGGTAACCGAGGTGCACCGGAGGACCACCGGGTGCACCATGACCTCACTCCAGATGCAGACAGGGTATGCATATTAACCCGGTGCTTTGCTAAATATGCTTAGACATCATGACGCAAGCGTATTTATTGGTTGGGCCATGTTCCTACTGTAAGGGGTTGGCCATGAACTAGGCTCCATGGTTACAGACCTCCGTGCATTAGCCTCCCGCATCGCAGATAAGGTTCGCTTAAACCCCAGGCGAGCCCAGGAACACCTCTATTCCCACCACCTCGGCGAGGTGGCCAGTTTGGTCGCAAGCCTGGTACCGGACCCCAACAAGGACGCACCCAACCGGATCCTGGAAGTGACCCGCGCGCCAGTCTTATCTCTACAGCATCACGAAGACCCGTTTTGGCAGTCCTCCCAGTTATTCAGGGAGATCGACCGGGTTGAGGAGGCTGCCACGTGGGGACTAGCATCGTCATCTCGGCAGGTTCGGCGCTGGTGCATGGTATCTTGGCAGTTGTTAGCTATAGTTCTACTACAGGGTGGGGTTACATGGCGTTAAATCTTATATGTCTAATTACTAATGCTTGCTATTCAGGGGGTGCAGGACAGGGATGACATTCCGGTCCAAGAAGGGTTCGAGCCACCAAGTTTTAGCCTAGGGATGCCGGGTGGCCCGTCGAATAGGACCACGCAAACTCAGCAGGTAAGGGCTTTAAACATAGCTCATTCAGTTAGAGTATGGGGGTTATATTGAATTGTAAAAGCTGGGTTTCAAATTCATTATGAAAGTTTTCTGTTGTCTATTTTTTTCATTTCTTTTTCTAGCTACATTTTTGTCACCGTGTTATTGGTAAGTAGGTATCCCCTAGCACTCAGTGCAGAAATGTTGGTTGTGAGGATTGTGCATTACCGACGCTGCACTATGGATGATGGCCGTTATAACTTACATGTCCTATTACTAATGCGTGCTCTCAATGGTTGTTTAAGGGGGTGCTAGGGAGGGAGAACAGACCGCACCAAGAAGGATTCGAGCCACCAAGTTTTAGCCTGGGGATGGAGTTTATGACGGCTGGCCCGTTGAATGCGACCACACCACCTGCACAGGTCACTGGGGTAATCTAGTTTTGCCCTCTTGGGAGTTTGCTTACGATTTAAACAGTGAGATTGCGTTCCGTTGGCCCGTATGTTAGCATTTTAACATTTGAACGTCCTGTGCGGGTGTTAGATAGAGTTAGATGGGCATGCATCAATCGAAACCAGTTAGGTTCGGTTATTAAGGAATGATAGAGTGTGCAGGACATGTTCTAGATACGCTGATGTTTTCTGATATAAATTCACCTTCGTTTTAATGCTCTTCATATACTTATTTTCTTGCGGGGAGGGCGGGTTTTGTTATTGGGCTGGTCTACATATAATATGCTAATGTTTTCTTAACCGTGTGTTACAGGGGCAGCAGGCGGGGGGGAGCACTACGCCGCAACGAGGGTTGAGGAGGCTGCCATCACCAAGGATTGGGAATATGACGGCTGGCCCGTCGAATACCACCACGCCGACTCAGCAGGTTACGGATTAAACACCACGCGTTCTATGGACTACTCTAGTTATGCAAGGATACCTGATTAACTTGTGCAGGTACAACAAGGGGGGGGTCATGTTGGAGTCACCACCACCGCAGGTGCCCCCAGGCAGGAGACCTGGAGCGGACAACAAAGGCAAGAGTCCCCTCGGTCCTGGGAGCGAACCGGTTGGCATGTTCTTCGGCCCCTCTAAGGGATACCCCACAATCCCCTTACCACCCGTGCACGTTGTTTGGAAGTGGCTGTTTGGCTCATCGCACAGTGACTGGTAAGTACTCTACACCGGAGCTTGGAAAATTAGGACATAAACTCTATATAACACGCGGCGTACGTTTACTTTGTTAGCAATGAGGTGTTGTTCCAGCACGCTACCCGGAAGGCGAGATGGGCAGACTTCATCACACTCAAGGAGGGGTCTAACATCTCTAAAGCAATCGTAGATGCATGGTGCTTTGTGCTCAATGGGATGGAGAACTTTAGGAAGTCGGGGGTGTCTTCCCGCATGTTTTTAACTCCAGCGACTACGGTATGTGTCTGTACGTATCATTAACAGCCCCTGTCGGCGAGGGGTGCCCATCAATCTATTTTGTTTACGACAGCTTACACTTTTACAGAATAATAGAATAAATTAATAAATGGAGTAAAGTAATACAGTGTGGCGGATATGAAGATCTATCCATTTAGGCAACGAATTTTGGAAACTTATGAATTAATATTAGAAATTGATCCCCTACTGTAATTTCGGAAACTTTATGACTTTTTCTTTGTGATGAGTTCATATAGGGGTCCCCAAGACTATCGTGTCATGTAATAAAAATTAACAGAAGCCCCAATTTTAAAAAACAGGTATAAGTACAAAATAAGAAAATGAGTGTGTCATAACTGCATGAACAGTTAGTTATGAGTGTTTAAAAATAGGTATATATGTATTGCTAGATTCAGATTTATGTGCTGTCAGCGTCTAACAGTAGGTGCATGCAGATTGGGACGGTGGTTGCTGCAATGTGCAGCCGGGCTGAGAGGCTCGCGTGGGTCACATGAAGACTTGATGCGGAGATGCAGGCTACCGACCATGTGGGGTTTGCAACCTTAGACATGGTAACCGTTACTGCATTCTTTGGGGCTATGGGGGACTCATTGCACTATAATAGTTTATATATGTTTATCGTGCAACTGGAAGTGCGTTTGTATATGTTTAGTCATTGCACTATAGTAGTTTGTAGTAGTTGTCTCTGATTGTCATGTAACAGTCAGTACTTGTTCTTGCAGTATATCTTCCCGATTATGCATGAGAGGCGGTACTACATGGTCAGCATCAGCTTCAAACATGGCACCTTTGACATTATTGACAGCGCCCCCGCTACCAATGATGGCATACAAATCTATGGACGTATTCCTGATGAATTGGTAAGTAACACATATTGCAAACCATGCGTCCCACCGATTAGTTCTAATCCACTTACTAGTTTAAGTTGGTGGTCACTACAGAGGGACCTCCTAGCAGGATATCTGGACATCAAAAAACAACCGGTGCGTGCACTACACCTGAGGGGAATGTAGCCTAAAAGGAAGATGTTGGCATGGGGTGAGGCGACCGCCGGTGTAGAGTCAGCAATATATACGATGAGGCACATGGAATCCTACGTTGGGCAGAAATCCTCCACCTGGTACTGTGGGCTACATGCAGCGGGGGCTGCTCTAATGCTCAACCTTCGCAAGCGTTTACTGCACAACATCCTCCTTAGTGGCGTAAATGTCCACATGAGAAATATTGTCACACGCGTGGGGGACTACGATCGCGACAGGGTTGCACAGATCATTGCCACAACCACCAGTCAAACAGGTGCCTAAGCGGGGGGCATGAACAACAATAATTTATAAATTGGGGTTTTTATTTATAATTTATAAACTGGGTTTTTTTTTTTTTTTTTTTTTTTTTTTTTTTTTTTTTTAGATGGGCTAGATCTCTTTATACATCTAGTTGAATTATTCAATTAGAAGACAAGAACAAAATACAAATAAATGAAGAGAAATAATAAGGGTGATTATCATATAGACTCATGTAGAAAGATGAAAAAGCCTATTTATTTAGTTCTACATTCTTTGCACTTATTCTTCCGATTTCGTTTCGATTCCAAATTCAAGAATTCTATTACCATATAATCTAAATAAAAAATATCTACAAACTCTTAAGAATACAAATTATTCATTCTAATTATTCCAGCAATGCACTAAACCCTGAAAGCTTTAATTGTTAAATTAGTCACCAAATGTAAATTCTGGAAAATAAAACCAGCAACTTTAATGGTAGTAGTGTTCAATATCACCCTTAGGATCATTAAAACTTTTACATGTAGTGCATCGTACGTACTGTCGGGTGACACCTGTTATTCATCAAAAAGAAAATAATCAACTGCACAGTACACCAAACGTAGGGCACTACAGAGTACAAAACCTACGTTATGAGAAAACCACTGTAGGTTCAACAAAACTTTTTGCATCTACTTTTAAGTTCTGGTCCTCTATTTGTATTTGTGTTTTTTTTATACTATTTGTGTTAGTGAGTAGTGCATTAGGATTCTCATTTTTATACATTACTGGTTAGCTGTGCATTCTGTTGGGTATCAGCATCAAGACTGGTAATGTATGCGCGTATACTTAATGCAATCCCACCCCTAATGCATTAGATCCAACAGTGGGTTTTTTTTTTTTTTGGAATTTTAATTATAATAAAACAGTGTGGTTGGATAATTACACTGAGTGCAAATAAGCTTTATATTACTACTTTGCGGGTGTTTTGTGAAACCGGGTATTGTAATATATAAATAAAAAAATAAATAATCAAAAACCGAACTTATAACTACATGGCAAAAAAACGAAATTGACCCCCCTAACTGCAGCGATAAGATAACAACCTGCTTGTGGGAAATAACTGAACGAATTATGATCTTTACGCTGCACAAAATTAACAACCAACCAAGTGACAGAACTAACATGGCAAATGTTATTCATAAAACAAATGCAAGCAGCTACCTTACTAGTGCACCGACTTGTTAACGCACTGTTGGAAACCCGTGGAGTCAACGAACAAGTGGTCCAAAACGGAATATAACAAAAAACCGAAAGCCAAAAAAAAAAAAAAAAAAAAAAAAACAGAAACAAATTTTAGGGAAGAACGTCTTGGATCCTTAAACAACACGAACCAAACAACACAACTGCCCATACGATGTTGCGAAAACAGTTCAATCAACAGTTGCTCATGCAAACTTGTCCGTGTTGCATTCTATTCTGGTGCACCACATGCGAGGGACACGTCAACCAGCAACACCACCAGCACATCTGGACACATAACACAAATACGTTGAGCAACTGAAAGATACAGTGAAAAATGGTTTCAGGAAGGCAGCAAATAAAATAAATGAATTAACCAAACCCCAAAACAAACCGGTCAAGAGGGGGCGAAACTGGGCCGCTCACTTGTGAGGGAAACTACGGGCATTATGGTGTGCGTACTCGCCGCACACCCCGCACTTTCGCCCGGCCTTGGCACTTCTTTCCACCACTAACTCTCGTTGGCTTTTAATACGTTTCCCGGTCCCTTTGTTTTTAGCTTGCACGGGTGCCAAGATGGTTATGGACATCGGACGCTCGACTCCGCATAACGCCGCAATGGCTGCACTGTTACCCTTTGGAGGGGCAACGCTCATACCGTCGCTCAGAAATTCGGCTCTAAGGTCTTTTAAAACTTGCAACATCCACGACTGGCGAGCTGTATTGTTGCCTGCAACCCCAACGCATGCGTGCATCTCACTCCATAGTAGGCTAGGAACAGACCTGGACGTAGGAATGTCACACCGCCCACAACATACGCCAACTACGACCCCCTTGCACCAATGCGTCATCGCGTACACCGGCGGCAAGCTGTCAATCTGTGCATCCCTGAACACCATGAACATATGCCGGCAAACTAAGCCCAACCTCTCAAACAACTTGCAACTGCATGACACATTGCCCTCGCCCCGGATATATTTCACAGTGTATTGGGTGGTGCACTCCCCTGTAATGTTGTAACTGATAACACCCTCAGCCTCACAAATACCCACCACCCTGCAATAAAAACAGGCAGCCGCAATTTCCTTTTGTAGATCATAAAAGATTGTTAACGTGAACACCTGTGCCAAATGCCACTCTAGTGCTAAGGGGGTTTGAAACTCGGGCAAGTACCCCTCGCACTGAGCGTTCAACTTAGATTGCTTATGACGCTGGGATTCCAAAACACTCTCATACTGCATATAAAACTCGACCAAACTGAAGTGCGACCGGGTGCACCTTCCGTAGACGCCGTTCTCTGCTTCAGACCGGGACATGGTGCGGAGCAACCCACTCATTGGAGTATCTGAAAAGTATGCTGGAATCCAAAACCCCCGCTCAGCATACAATTTGGTGAACCACCGATGGCCTGTTAAGTTGTACTCCCCCATTAACAAATGCCATTGCACCTCGAACTCGGTGGGGGTGATAGTTTCATTCCATACAATGCCATTCAGTCGGTTACGGAAGTCCAGGTCCTTCACTAAATCAGGCCCAACCTTTTCGCTAACCTTTGTCATGATGTGCCACATACAAAAACGGTGACGGGACTCCGGCCAAACTTGTGCAACAGCAATCTGCATAGCAGGGTCTTGGTCAGTGACAACGCATGTCGGGCTCTTCCCCATTGCAGTCTTAAATCTCTTCAATAGCCACTCATACGATTCAACATCTTCCTTAGTAAGCAAACCGACAGCAAAAGTAACGCACCGCTTATGATTGTCAACTCCAGTGAAAGGCACAAACACCAAACTGTACTTGCGTCATAATGAGCCATTTTAGCACCAAACACAGTTAATAACGCGATAAATAATAACGCAAGAACATCACCAGTAGTCGGAAGAGGTGGAAGAGTCAAGCACTATAATTACCCGTAATGCACAGTCAGTATGGAATACATGCAACCACATAACCAACACTAATTCCTATCCCATAAATCACCCTAATGTAAACCTGAGTGTCCAGGTCCCATCTCTCCCTTATTTCATGTGTTCAGACACATGCGTGAAGATAGAAAATGCTGTTTGATCACCCCACAATTAGGGAACCTAGAATAGAACCCAACACATATCATATTGTTCGAAAAAAAAATACATGCTGAGCCTATGAATATTATTGCATTTGATTACACATGTTATAATGATTAGACTACTAATATAAAACAGTCAGGTTTAATAATTCATTGTTTGACTCGGGGATTCAAAAGCTTCCAATACCTATACTGTATAAACTGGCTAAAACATGCATGCAAATACAAAGACCTTAAAATGTAACTTAAATACTCCTATAACAATTCTGCCTCATTAAAAATTTTACAGTAAACAGAGAGCACCAGGATTTTTAAAAATCAGAAATAAGAGCCAATGAATATTAATTCATTTTATGTTATTTCATAGAAATGAGGAGAACTGAAAGTACTGAATTTGGTAATACATAAGGGTTAATAGTCAGAGCTAACTGTAATCAAATTGGGAATAAAATAAATTTATACACCTAGTTAAGCTCCTAGCTAGCTATCGGGCCAACTTAACAAACCTAAATTTAGGCACAGGTTCAAATTTCTCAAATTTCTCTTTCTGTTTTGCACTCCAATAATAGAATCATCGCTGGAACAAAAAATAAGCAGTTCTTTTAACCTCTAATTTAAAGATGCCTGAATCAGAAAACTATATGCAAACTGTTGAGAGTCTAGACCCCCCTCCCATAGTTTGTATGTACAAAAAGTTAAGGTTGCATCCTCTTATTTTCTACCTTTTACTACATTTACATGGCAACTTATAAATTATTAATTCTAATTATTCCAGCAGTGCATTAAACCCTGAAAGCTTTAATTGTTAAATTAGTCACCAAATGTAAATTCTAGAAAATAAAACCAGCAACTTTAATGGTAGTAGTCTTCACTGGATAGCAACAACATTCGTGCTCGTACCTGTTTGTACCATACGTCGCATCAAATGAGATCACGTCCCCAAATACAGAAAAGTTGCTGCAACCGATTAGGTCAGCCCAAACGAGCTGTGCTAAATGGTTCTCGTCATCGAGGGAGTGATAAAAAAAAAGTTCTCACATGCATCGCGCTTCGTTCTGAATTTCTCGATAATCATCTCCCTGTCATGGACTGACACGTATGTCTATAAGTCCCGTTTAAAATTGTGGAACTCAGTATCTGTAGCGCCCATGCTTGCGTACGCCCCAGTCACCTCCCTGCACAGGTTGAAACTCTTGGACGATCCAACGTTCGCTTTAACACAGCTTGCTACGAAGGACTGCTGTGCCACATCCAGCTTTCGGTTCACTCGCATAAATGTCTTTGACGCCTCAGAGCACATAGGGTGACTGTGCTCATTTACAAAGATACCAACCTCAAACTCCCCGGGGCTCTCCATTTTAAAGCAAATCCTCGCTCGGCACTAGACCCAGTTAGATATCCTCCTCCTACGCTGCTTGGGTTTTCCACCACTGCTACCATGGTGCTGTGTCAGCTTCCAAGCCCCACCACCCTTAACTCCCTGCCGGCTGCATACCAAGTACCGCATCACGATTTCACCCTCCCGGTACCGTTTGAGGGTGTACAGACGAACATCAAAACCGCACACCCGTGCGTAGTCTGTATAGAACTGTATGCCTTGATCCAATGACGCAAACCGGCGACCGACAGTCGGCGTGATTGCACTGTCAACAACCGGCCTCCAAAATTTGGGATGCGCATCTGGGGAACCATCCGTGCTGTGAGAACTTCGTTCACTACCCATCGAACGGACGTCCAAACTTGTGGTCGTAACCATGCTCGCCATTAGAGCCACCGCGTCGCACATCGAAATCACGCTCTGAGTTTCCGCCACCAATCACTGACGCCGAACAGGTAATCTCACACGCACAGGGGTAGACGCGGGATCCCCATTTGAAACGCAATGCGTTGTGTTTTTACGGGAGTGCCCTCAAACCACCCTGACGTGCTGTCCATAGCATGCGCGATGCACTGCTATCATGAGCCAACAGATCAAAAAGATCAATGCACCACGTTATTTCACAAGTTCACACGTTAAGAGTGGTGTGCACCAGAGAAGCACCCTATAACCCTATATATATATATATATATATATATATATATATATATATATATATATATAGAGGGTGAGGATCAAGTGAGTACCCAACCTTAGGTGAGGACGTGAGGATTAATCTAGACCATTAAATCATAATAAAGTATGACTGAGATTAAAATGAACAAATCACACGAATTAAGGAAACAAATCCCTTTAAAATATTTAAAAAATATAAATTTATGGGTAAATTAGTCTTATTAGAATATGCGCATTACTATACAAAATATTGTGCATTCCTATACAGAGTGTTGAGCATCGATAAGTCTTTAGTTGTGCATTTGAACACCACCTAAAAACCCTACAGTGCACATCTCAATGTCCTACGATGCAGTGAACAATGTGCACTAATGCTGTAATGCACAACTCACCAGCCTACGGTGCACACTACAACAATAGGATGCACAACCAGCACACATGAATGCACAATCGTACAATCCAGGCATTTGTACATATACACGACCATCCAAATATAGGCAATATTATATTCAAAAGAAAGAGCGAAAAAAATAAAAAAATACCGATTACATTGTGTGGGCGAACACTCAATCAATGATGAAGAAATGGTGGCTCCAAATCGCAACGGTGGTGATTCAAAAAAAATAGGAAACCAATTAAGGCAAGGATTACACATGTGTTCACACTTTAAAAAAATTAAAAAAAAAAAAAAAAAAAAAAGACACTACTATCCATCTTTAACAAAAAAATCAATCCATGTCATCTTAGGAAATTAAATCCGGGCCATCGAAATAAAAATAACGAAGGCACAAGATTAGTCCTCACGTCCTCACCTAAGAATGAGTCCTCATTTGATCCTTAATCTATATATATATATATATATATATATGTACGTAAGCTTCAAGAACCAGAACCTTTCATCTCATCCTTCCATCGGCCTTGGCAAGAACGCAGCAGAACAAACCTCCCGTATCACCTTTCTCCTTCTCCCATTCCCGTTCACAGTAGCTGGAACGATCGAATGGTATATAGCCTTCAGCAGTCATGAGTTGACTTTGTGTTCCTTCGCCCTTCACCCCTTCCGTCTCTCCCTAACCATTCCCGACCACCCGACGGCGAGCATGAAGATGGACGGCTGCGGCATAGTCGGCGTACGAACCCTCTCGCCGTGCCTCCCTCCCTTCCCTCCGTTTCCCTTACCCTCGGCCAACGGGGGAACTCCAGCAGCAGCAGACTACGGACGGCATCGGCAGAGCAAGCAGGTTCGTCGGCGACGGGCGTTCCCCCTTCCCGGTGAAACTGACGGTGGAACTCGGTTGTAGTCTCGGCTGGGCGTCGCGGTTTCTCCTCCGGTGAATTCCTTCTCCCGGCTGCCTTGACGATGGTAATGGCGTGAAGCAGTTGCATGGCGAGAAGAAGATGTGTTAGAAGGTAAGTACTACTTTCGAAGTTAATCTCGTATTTAGGAATAATATTGGTTGTAAATCACTAAAGAGTTGATTAGATCTTGTGGCAAGGCTTGCGGTTGGCTTCTTGAGATGCTAGGGTTTGAACCTTGTTGTCATCATATTTAGTTATACATGCATAGTATCATTTTGGATTTGGATGATGATGTATAATGGCGGGCTCATAATTAAATAACTGATTATCATAGGTTAGGGTTGATTAGCTAATAATGCGTATAGTTATCAAAGAGATGGCTAGCTTTGTTGGGTAGGATACTTTTAGTGTTGGGAGAAATCTAGGGTTCAAACCCTCTAGGGTTTAATTATTCTATTAGCTCGGTTATTTAGTGAAAGTTCGATTTGGTTCACAGGTTCCTTTGACGGTGTTTTGGATGGCTAAGCGAATGAGGTAACCCATGTCTCGACAAAATCTATTTTCCTTGCTATATCTCCTTTGATAATCGTATGTGTAATTCTGTGATTGAGTCTTGATAGAGCCTTGTCTAGTGTTTATATTGTGTTTATTTGATAATCTTGATGTTTTTGATATTGTGATTGATTATAAGAATGATCTCGTATTTTGATTATGTCTAGAGCCCTAGGGTTTATAAACGTGATTTTTGTATTATAATGCTATTGGTATATCAGGGTGGGATTATGTATGATCGGGTGTTGAGTCTAGCCTAGGATTTGTATTTAGGACTTTGCATATAGATTTCTTGATGTTCTTGAGGTTCCGGATGTCCCTAAACTGTTATATGATTAATGTGGAGTCTTGGCGTGTTTAGGAGTCGTGTTAAAACGTATTTGGTATAATTCTTGGTGTAATCCCGTTAATTGAGTACGTGGTGTTGTCGTTTTGTATTTAAATGTGTCTGGACATGGTTTCAGGTTTCACGAGAGATCCCGGGACTAAAAGTTGCCTGTGAGTCAGTGGGGGGTAGGTGGGGGCAGGGGTGCCCGCCCCCTACCCGCTGCCCAAGCTTCTTTCCAGCGGGCAGCCGCCTGCCCGCCGGGCACCCGCTGGAAGGTATGTCCGCCGCCGACGGGTGGCCGGCGAGTGGTCCTCCATACGCCGCCCACTCGCTGGAATCTTGGTGTAAGGCGTGATGTTTTCCTCCGTTTTTTGTTTCCTCGTGTCCCGTTGTGTCCCGTTGTACCCCGTTTGTCGTGTATGAGTCTCGTTTGGTCTTTTGGGTATCGTTCTAGGAATTTATGTGTAATACGTGTCGTTGTTGTTGTGTCTTGATTGTTATTTGATTATGTGTTGATTGATTGAATGCTAATGAGTATCGTGGTCATTGCGCAATGGCCGGTGTGAATGATGATGATGATGATGAGATTGTGATTGGTGGAAATGAATTGTTGGCAGTTAGCACCACTTGTGCCCGGTCATTGTACTAAAGGTACAGGCCATAGCGGTTACTGTGCCAAAGGCACAAACCCACCTTCGACTAGCTTGCCGTTGAGTATGGGTCAGGTTATAAGTGCTGCGGTGTCATGTTAGAGATATATGCGCTAACCCCTTGATATTGGCACTAGAGGAGCGGATCAGGTGAATGGCACTACGGCACCATCTTGATATGTTGGTGGTTGATAGGTGGTTTGTCGGTGGGGGCATGTAGTTGCCCGGAGGAATAAGGGGTGGTGATATAAGCGTGGCCTGGAGGTATAGGTTGGAACTGATATAAGGACGGAGGGGAGCTACAAGGTTGGAACTTGGTATAAGGTTAGAGGATGAATTGTGAGCTTTAATGACTACTTGCTAATTGACTGTCTTGAATGCCATCGTTGCCTCTAATTGTTATTTATATGTTTATCTGCCCGTTATGTCTTGTATCGCGTTCTTAGGATGCATGTTAGTTTTTATGATTATTATATAATGTCGAGTCTGTTAATGTATCTTGAGTCTTGATCTTGGATTTAAACTAGAGTCTCGTAAGTATATATGTATTCCAGTTTCAAAATGAGTTTCTTATATCTACCTATATTGTACTTAACGCGTTGGAGTGGGTTACCAACATTATTCGCTGACGGTTGTTACACCGAATGTTTTTCAGGAACAGTTGAGTAGCTTCGGAGCGCGCTAGTTGAATTCGTGGACTTAGTTTAGATAGTTCTAGCTTTGATGAGATGGCCAGCATGCCTTGATTTATTTTTGGATATTAATTACGCTTTGTTAATTAGTTTAGCCTGTGTATCTGAGTTCTCTAGCTCAGGTGTGGCATAACACCCCGACTATCATGTTTAGTTTATGCTTTGTTTGGGAATTAATAGTAGATTTGCCACTATTCCATAAGCTTTAAAAGTTTAAAAATTTAGGGGTGTTACAGTTTGTATCAGAGCCTAAGTTCGACCCTAGGACAATGCCTTTAGGATATGACTTTAAGGACGTTAGGCTTGAATTCTAAGTGTTTGAGATCTTTAGGAATGGACTTAGGACATTAGGCTTGAACTCTAGGTGTTTAAGTACTTAGGGTATTGATAAGCTTAATTTCTAGACATTATTTAGAGTAATTTTAGTTAGTGTGTTGCATAAATAAATTAAGTTTTAGGGTTAATTATATTATAAATATTATATTTAGTTATATGTTACTAGTTTAGACTAGTTTATATGGGTTTTAATAAATATTAGTCTAATGTTACATTTTTATTAATATAAATCAGAGTTTTATTTTAACTATAAGACTAAATTTATTTGGTAGTTTTATATCTTCAAATTTTAAATAAGTGTTTTAATAGTTAAGTTTTATTAAGTGCGTCATTAGGTTATAATTACTTGACTTTAATTTAATTTGTTTTTGTTTTTTACTTAAGAAGGGCGCAGCAGTAGAGAAGGAAAAAGAAAGAAAAGGAATTTCTTTAGTTTTATTGTTCGGCAATACGTACGGCAGAGACGAGACAGCATAACAGAACGGAAGAAGAGAGCAGCGGCAACGTCGGCAGCGGAGCTTTAGCTATCATCTTCTTAGGCTTGAATTATTCTTCTTCTCTATTTTATTTCTTGTTAAAATTTCCAGAATGCTATTTCTTAAACATTCAAATATGATTATTGGCTAGAACTTTAATTAGGGATTTGGATTAGCCTAGATTAGATTAATTGACCATTTTTCATGTGCTGATTCTTCCAATTTCAGTTTAATAATTGAACTTGATTTTATTTATTTTATGTATTTTAACTGTGGATTGTGTGACTGACCATTGCATAATTCTAATATTAGGGTTCATAAGAAGAACTGACAGGTGAATTATGAACCTAGAACTCGAAAGATAAACACAATTGACCTAAACTAGACATAGCTTTAGGTATTTGTGGTGATATTTGATTGTTGCTTAATGGGTTTAATTAATGTTGGTGAGATATCGACGGATGATCACAGTTAATTGGATACAACCTAGTAGCTCGACGGAGTAATATGATATATTTGAAGCAATCATCACTATAGTCATAAGAATTAATACCTAGGAGAGTTAGTTAATTATCTAATAGGTGAACCCAAATCCCTAGTCTTCTCTCAATTGGAATTTTCTTTGCATTAAATTCATAAATATTCTTTTTAATCACATTAATTCTATTTATTTGAGATTTTCCTTATCAACAATTCGATTGTTAGAGATAACAGTTAATAGTGTTCTTCGTGGGATCGACCCTGGAATACTCCAGGAATTTATACTGTGATTGACTCTGTGCGCTTGCAGATTATAGCATTCAAGTTTTTGGCGCCGTTGCCGGGGAACACTTTTGTTAAACTGTTTTCTTTAAGTTTTTTGTTTTCAAATGTATTTTAGTTGTTAGGTTCGTTATTATTTTATTTTTATTTTTATTTAGTTTTTGTTTTTCAATTTTTATTTTGTTTGTTTATGAACTTAAGGCGATCAAAAAGGCATAAGAACGTTGAATTATTTTCTGTTGATCTTGAAATTGAGCGTACTTGCAGAAAAAACAGGGTACGAAGGCGGCTTGAAATGGCTGAAAACAATAGAGTGGGTCAACAGGAGACCCTGTACCACCAATAGTTCCACCTCCTCAAAATCAAGCAGCTCAACCACGTCTTCGAGACATCCAAAGACCAGTAATAGCTGTTAACCCTTCTTGCATTCAATTATCTGATGCAGCTAGGAATTATGAACTCAAGACTTTCCATCTAAATATTCTCCCTACCTTTAACGGTTTGGGAAGTGAAGATGCTTTGGGTTTCATGTGAGAGCTCTATAGTACGGTACAAACTTTACCTTTGAATAATTTATCTGAGGAAGAGCTTAGAATGAAATGTTTTCCATATTGCATGAGGGGTGATGCTAGGCAGTGGTTGTTAAATTTACCAGAGGGTTCTTTAAGAGCTTGGGATGATGTTTACAATGCTTTCATGTTTAAATATTATTCATCTCAAAAGACAATGGACTATAGGAGTAGGATATGTACTTTTACTCAAAGAGAGGCTTAGTTATTTCATGAAGCATGGGGTCATTTTAAATTGCTTTTGACACAATGTCCACACCATCAATTCCCATTGTTATTGTTGACACAATTCTTTTATGATGTTTTAACTCCTAATTGTCAGTCTCTTGTAGATACTGCTGCAGGTGGATACACAGGTGATAAAAATAGTGATGAATTAGAAGCTATATATGAGAACATAGCTAGTAATTCTCGACAAAAGACAGTGAGAGGTCGAAGAGCTACTGTGCATGAAATTAGCACACAATCTGAGTTGACAACACAAATGGCTGAATTGACTAAACAGATTAACTTGTTGATGACTCGTGATAGTTCGAATAGAGAATTTTGTGTTTATTGCAATACATATGGTCATAATTCTTTTGTTTGTATGAATGCAGAGTCATCACAACCATCTTATGGAGAAGTCAATTACATGGGATCTAACATGGGTAGGCAACAACCAAGGAGTGATCCATTTTCCCATACATATAATCCAGGTTGGCGAAATCACCCTAACTTCTCATGGAGAGATCAAGGTAATGCAAGACCAACGGGACCACCCAGATTTCAGCAATAAGGGCCATTAGGATTCCAGCATCAGTAATACAAACCTTTCTAACAGCCACCTGCACCACAACAGTCTCAACTTCCTGCTCATGAGAAGAAGCCTCAATTAGAAGAGATGTTCATGCAATACATGGCTAGCCAGGACACGATGAAGAAGAAAATGGATGCAAAAATTGATAAGGTTGCTCAGTCCAACCAAACATCCATTCATAATTTAGAGGTGCAAATAGGTCAGTTAGCTAAACTAGTTGCAGAAAAAGATTGAGGTAAGTTTCCTAGTACCACTGAAATAAATCCTAGGGAAGGAGCTATGGCTGTCACCTTGAGAAGTAGTAAGATTTTGAAAGAAAAAGAACCCATGAGTGAAAAAGAGAGTGATAAAAAAGTGGAGCAAGTGCCTAAAGAGAATTCTAGTGATCAAAACCTCACTTCCTCTACAGTAAAACCTTATGTACCCCCCCCCCCCCCCATTCCATACCCACAAAGGTTACAAAAGAGGAACCAGGACAATAACTTTAAAAGATTTTTGGAGGTTTTTAAAAAATTGCAGATTAATATTCCTTTTGCAGAAGCACTTGCTAATATGTCATCTTATGCCAAGTACATTAAGGAAATTGTGTCTAATAAAAAGAAACTGGAAGAGTTTGCTACTGTGCATCTAAATGAGGAGTGTAGTGCTATTCTACAAAGCAAATTACCTCCTAAGCTAATGGATCCAGGAAGTTTTTCTATTCCTTGCACTATTGGTAATACTGTAATTGATAAATGCTTATGTGATCTAGGTGCCAGTATTAACCTTATGCCTTTAACTCTTTTCGAGAAGTTAGAAATAGCTGAAATGAAGCCAACAACAATCTCTCTTCAACTTGCTGATAGATCAGTCAAGTACCCGCTTGGAGTAGTGGAGGATATATTGGTAAAAGTTGGTAAATTTTATTTTCCTGCTGATTTTCTGATTCTTGATATGGGTAGTGATACAGATATATCTCTTATACTTGGTAGGCCATTTTTGTTGACAGGAGGAGTATTAATTGATATGCCTTTAGGGAAATTGATTTTTAGAGTAGGTACAGAAAAAGAGGAATTCTCTCTCTCTCTAAGGCTGTAAAATTACCAACTTTTGATGAATCATGTCTTTTTGTTGATGTTATTGAGAAACCTTCAGAAGAAGAATTTGTTAAGCATTCACCTAGTGAAACACCACATCAACTTGAACTTAAACCACCTTCATTGCGGTTCAAATATGAATTTTTGAGTAACAATGATACTTTTCTTATGTTTTCTTATGCTCATTTACTTCATGCAAAAGAAGAGAGATTGTGGAGAACATTGACTAAAGCTTGGCATGACAAAAATAATTTTTGGAGAGAATTCAATGTAGGGCAAGAAGTTTTGTTGTTTAATTCTTGTCTTAAGCTTTTTCTAGGGAAATTGAAGTCTAGATGGTTTTTCCCTTTCATGGTGACTAAAGTTTATTCGTATAAGGCCATAGAGATTGAAAGAGATAAAAAGAGACCATTCATGGTTGCTTTACCAAAAGGCAGTCCCGGAAGAAACTGGCAATTAACAGGGAAGTTTCCTGTTTATTTCATTTTCTCATACCTGCTTTCTTATTTAACATTGAGGACAATGTTGAGTTTGAGTGTGGGGAAGGGAAAGTAGGGGGATGTTTTCTGCAAGTTTTATGCAAATAAGACAAAAAAAAATTCTGCATTTTTCTTTATGCATTTTCCTGTAATTTTCTGCAACATTTTATGCATTTTCTCTATTTTTCTGCATTTTGCTACAGTAAAATTCTGCGTTTTTTTTCTACATTTTCTGCACTAATTTTTTGCATTTTATGGGATTTTCAGCGTCATTTTTTTTTTTCATTTTTCTGCAATTTTTCAGCAAAATAAAGTTTTAAAAAATACCATCTAATGACTATGTTGATTGGAGATAATTTCTAGTGTTTTGGGAGTGCATAATATCAATGAATGTGTTTGGCTATATGTATGCTTGCATAGAGTTGGTAGTCAATTTTTGTCACACCGTGAGCTTTTGAGCCTAGAGGTTGCCCACTGCAACTTATTTTCTTTTTGAGTGTCTATTTGCCCTCTTTGATTGTGTTACTTCTAGAACTTGCTTCATACCATTTCAGAGCTACATGTTATATGATGACACGAGAATGATTTAGGCATTAGGATTTAGCCTTATAGCCTTAAAAATGACCACATCCTTATACATGTTATATTTCCCCTAGTGAACCATTTTGAGCTTTATAATTAATATAAGAAATTTTTCTTCATTAGCCAGTCCCAAAGAACCTTAGCTCATAAAAAGAAGCCTCTTAACCGGTCCTTGGGTCAGTGGATGTCATTATTTCATTTATCTGTGCAAGATGACCAAAAGTGATGAAGTATGGGCAAGATTGGAGTTGAAAAGTGATTGTATAGCTGGTTTGCTTTGGGTGAGGAATTGGTTGTGATCAAAGAAAATGAAAAAAAAAAAAGAACAAAATGATATGTTCTAATTTGTGGGTTGAAAAATCATGTTAGCCCTAACTTTTGTGCTCATTTTATTCTTAAAAAGATTTGTGAGCAATGAAGGCATGATAGAAATTTGAAGATTATGGGAAGAGTACAATTGAGGGTGATGTGGAAATGATGAGGTATTTATTCGGTTTTATCAGAAAAAAACAAGAGGAAAAAAAGAGGAAAAACAAAAAGGAAAAAAAAAAGAAGGAAATGATAAAAACAGGAAAAAAATGAAAAAAAAAAAGATGAAAAAGAGATGGAGGTTTTAAAAGTTGTTTATCAGTGAAAAGGATGAGGAGGAATGAAGCAATGATAGCTTGTTTTAATAGAGTTCATTGTATGGGTAGAATACGAGTTCTTGCTCTTGATATGGTGAAATTATGCATCTACTGATTCCTTGGACTTTATTTGTATTTCCTTATATCCTTTCTTTCTTAAATCACATACCCTTGGCCCCATTACAACCCAGAAATAAAGACCTTTTGACTTGTGTTCTTCATATAATTTTGGTAGTGGAGTTTTTGTGGACAAGCAAGCCTATGGCAAGTGCACTCTCAATAGAGGATGGTGTGTACCTCCTTTATACATATATTTATGAGAGATTGAGTGAACAATCATGAGGACTACTATTCTCTATTGTCTTGTGTGCATATGACTTTGAACTCTCATGAAGTATTATGTGTTTACCAATTCCCTTGAATTGAATGTCTAGTTGACATGGTTATGGTTGGTAGTTTGATTTCATTGCATGAGTTTGCTTGGGGACAAGCAAAACCTTGAGTGTGGGGAAGTTTGATAAGCTTAATTTCTAGACATTATTTAGAGTAATTTTAGTTAGTGTGTTGCATAAATAAATTAAGTTTTAGGGTTAATTATATTATAAATATTATATTTAGTTATATGTTACTAGTTTAGACTAGTTTAGATGGGTTTTAATAAATATTAGTCTAATGTTGCATTTTTATTAATATAAATAAGAGTTTTATTTTAACTATAAGACTAAATTTATTTGGTAGTTTTATATCTTCAATTTTTAAATAAGTGTTTTAATAGTTAAGTTTTATTAAGTGCACCATTAGGTTATAATTACTTGACTTTAATTTAATTTGTTTTTGTTTTTTACTTAAGAAGGGCGCAGCAGTAGAGAAGGAAAAAGAAAGAAAAGGAATTGTTTTAGTTTTATTGTTCGGCAATACGTACGGCAGAGACGAGACGGCATAACAGAACAGAAGAAGAGAGCAGCGGCAACGTCGGCAGCAGAGCTTCAGCTATCATTTTCTTAGGCTTGAATTATTCTTCTTCTCTATTTTATTTCTTGTTAAAATTTCCAGAATGCTATTTCTTGAACATTCAAATATGATTATTGGCTAGAACTTTAATTAGGGATTTGGATTAGCCTAGATTAGATTAATTGACCATTTTTCATGTGCTGATTCTTCCAATTTCAGTTTAATAATTGAACTTGATTTTATTTATTTTATGTATTTTAACTGTGGATTGTGTGACTGGCCATTGCATAATTCTAATATTAGGGTTCATAAGAAGAACTGACAGGTGAATTATGAACCTAGAACTCGAAAGATAAACACAATTGACCTAAACTAGACATAGCTTTAGGTATTTGTGGTGATATTTGATTGTTGCTTAATGGGTTTAATTAATGTTGGTGAGATATCGACGGATGATCACAGTTAATTGGATACAACCTAGTAGCTCGACGGAGTAATATGATATATTTGAAGCAATCATCACTATAGTCATAAGAATTAATACCTAGGAGAGTTAGTTAATTATCTAATAGGTGAACCCAAATCCCTAGTCTTCTCTCAATTGGAATTTTCTTTGCATTAAATTCATAAATATTCTTTTTAATCACATTAATTCTATTTATTTGAGATTTTCCTTATCAACAATTCGATTATTAGAGATAACAGTTAATAGTGTTCTTCGTGGGATCGACCCTGGAATACTCCAGGAATTTATACTGTGATTGACTCTGTGCGCTTGCAGATTATAGCAATCAGGTATAGGAATCTTAGGACGCGCGGCGAGACTGTGAGTTTATCGCTTTCATTTAAGTTTCCTGTACTTGTTCTTTGACTAGCTTCAGTTCTTTTAGTTAAGACACCAGGTAAGGGTGCGAGTAGTTAAGTTTACTTCCGTAACCGGGTAATGTACACTTACCCGGTAAGTCGCCTCGTTCTAGTTCCCGCCAAGGACTTGACGAAGACCGTGACCAAGAGAAGGAAGACTTGGATGACTGCTAAAGCAAAGCAGTTAAGATGTGGTGTTTGCGTCGGGACGTGAGGTCAACTCAAAGAAAACAGGCTGCGATACTCACAAACCTGGAGTCAGCTACCACGACCCCCGATTCAAGCAAGTGGCGTGCACCTCCTTACAAGTTGCTTTATCTTGGTAAGTACAGGTTACCGCTACAACAAACAGGAAAGAGAACTAGGACGTTAATTAATACAAGAAAGTGAAGTAGCAGATGGACGGCGCTGCTAGTTAAAATCCTTTGTGCAAGGTAAGTATATTGCGATGTCTTGTGACCCCTTTGCCTCAGTTTAAAATATCATCCGCCCTGAAATCTCAGCGTCATGATATCCCTATTTGTTGAAACTCCTACCTCAAATCCTTAATTATTCTTGAAAGCAGTTCACATCCGTTATGCCTTTGCTCATCCCTTGTTACCTAACTTGAGCCCTTGGAAACCTTAAATTGTTATGAGCATTGGAATCATTTCCATTGCTCTAAGCTTATATTCCCCTCTTTTGGAAACCCTGTTAGGACCCTTGGAGCAGTGTAAAACCCTTGCTCCGCCCAAAGACGTGAGAGTTGGTGTTCGTTGATTCGATATTAAGATGGTGGTTAAGTAGGGATCGGCGGATTAGGCGGAAGTTACGAATGCGTGGAAAGTGCAATGCACTAAGCACCGTTGCAGTGAAGATATTATCTTTGCACAAAAGGCTTGATGGTTTTACAAAGGACCGTAACAAGTACGTGCGACACCCAAGGGCGCCAAACGTCATGCGACGACAAGGGCAGTCGACCAAATGCATCCCAAGAAAGAGAAAGGCGTCCCTAACCATTGCGGTCACTAGAGGATTAAACGGGGAACTGATGGTGAGCCAGATTTCAAAGAAGAACAAGAGGGTTTGTCATTGACCAAGACAAGGAAAGGGAAAGTTGGATCATAATCGACTCCCTTATGAAGGTTGCAAGGTTGTTGACTGTAAACAAAATCCGACCTACGGAGCAATTAGGGACAAGCGTGAATCCTTGGGTAGGGAACCCTAGATCGTCTCAAAATGTTGACTTTGGTAAACAACGCTGACCACGCCACATTTTTGAAAGGATACTATCGATTGCGTGAATTGCGAAACCACAGTTAAACTCTACGATCCAACCAACTAAGGATGGTTGACAAAAAGAATCGTGCAAACCAAGAGGTCGAGTCGGGAACTTGTGCTATGGACTTACAAGGCCTTAGGTCACGCACTGATCGAGGATAGACCGGACCTCTTACAACCACAGTCATCGTTCGAGTATTCAAGGGACTCCTTTAAGAGTTTGTAAAGAGCAAGAATACCGACACCTATGGCGCAACTCTATCCCAGTCCCTAGCCCTTCGTTTGCCTTACTAAAGACCCCGGGATCTGGATAGAGTGAATGAGATAGCCTTCCGTCTCAAAAGAACAAAAGAAAACGATTAAAGACTAAGAAATATTTCTTATCGTAGATCTCGTGCACCCATTCTAGAATCGTACATTTAAGGGAAGTGTAAGGAACACTTTGTTATCAAGAACTCCATGACTTTAAGGATCAACAAGGAAATAGAACAAACTTGTACAGATCACCAAGTCATCCCGTGATGAGAATCAACAAATGACTGCGTTCCAAGAGAGAGAAAACTGTGTCAAGTGCTCTCACTACTAAAAACATCACCAAAAAGGCGCAACAAGCCGAATTTCAGAGAAGACATGAAGTCTTGCTAAGAATTTGATCTGCCAAGGAAGGGATGGAACTCAATAAAACAAGGAAGTCAACCCGAAGTTCCTTGATCCTTAAGAAAACCCAACAAGAATCGGGAGTGGAGACCTAAAGATTGGTTTTGCTAACCGACTAGGTCAAGACTTTTGGGCATTTTGGGAGAGTATGTACGGAATTCATCACAAGAACTTCTTCAAAAGTGGTAAAGACGGATGAGGCTCTAGCTTGGGAAGAAAAGATCAACGGAAATCTTAGAGTCAAGCGGAGCCAAGACCAAAGAAAAAGGATCATCAGTTCGTCTTTACGTCATAATCGAGCTTCAAACAGGAATAATCGCTCGAAGCCGAGAATCCTTAACCCTATTCCTTACCTTCCTTTGTCTATCAAATACCTTTTCGTTGAGAAATCCATTCTACCATTCTTGGTCCCTCATTTCCAACGACCCCATACAAGGTGGTAACCCTCTTCCCTCATTTCCAGTCGACCCACCGAAGGTGGAAAGATGGTAATCAAGTAGGAAGGACCATACAGAATAGCGAGTGAGGTCTACCCAGGAACCTATGTAACACCCCGAAATTTTAAAACTTTTAAGACTTATATAATAAAGGTAAATTCTCATTAAATCCCAAACATAATATAGTAGAGTACGGGGTGCTATGCCACACCTGAGCTAGAGAACTCAGGTGCACAGGCTAACTAACTAATATCCTCAATAATGTAAATACGCAAGCATGGCACGCAGGCCAAAAGGGGAAACTATCTACTCTACGCTCCGAATCTCTAGCGCGCTCCAGTGTCTACTCTTCAGTGCCTGAAAGCCAAATATATCTGTTCAGCGAGAGATGCTGGTAACCCACTCCAACGCGTTGAAATACATTATAGATAGATATATATAGATATATGAAAACCATTTTGAAGCAGGAAGATATATACTTAAGAGACGCTAGCTTTAAAACCAAGAATAGACTCGACAGATAGGGATAAGCGCATTCAACAGTTATAATCAAGCATATAGAGACACTAGCATATATCCTATGGTCACAGATTCACTTCATCTCATTCATAGCACCATCCCAATACATATCTCATCACACACAAGCACACTTTGGTGGCGCCACAGGACCAATCGCATGCCCATACATGAGGGTCAGCGCATATAGCTCTGACACGGCCCCGCAGCACCCTGCCTCGTATCGCAATACGAAGGGGTCGATCGCAACCGACCGATGAACCGCAGCTCATCATAATGTTTGATCGCAACCAAACAGTGGACCGCAGCCCAAGAGTAGTCATCTGACCGCAGCCAGGAATATGAACCGCAGCTCATGTAAAACGTTAAATCGCAACCAAATGGTGGACCGCAGCCCGAGAGTGTAATTCTGACTGCAGCCAGCTTCTGAACCGCAGCTCAGGAATAACCAATTTGATCGCAACCAAATTGGGGTATCATGCACGCATAACACATAACAAGCACATGCAACCCATATTAACACATTGGGAAAGGGGAGAAAACGTATAACGAAACCTATGCGTGGTTATCCACGTACTAGGAATAATCCTAAGGGGTTCATTCTTCCTTTACCTAGGCCAATGGGATACCAATTCACTAGCATGCGATATATAAGACTCATTTATCCTACGAACGGTACCCGAAACATCAAACTAGACTTAGGCACGATAAACGGGGTCCGTTGGGACACCACGAGGATCGGGGAAACATCAAACGGGGAAGCCGGAGTCTCGAGTCGGGACAATTTCCAGCGGGTAGCCGGTGGGTGGTGGACCACCCACCGACTGCCCGCCGGCGTCAGGTCTCCGGGCAGCGGGTGCCCGGCGGGCAGTCGGCTGCCCGCTGCCGGCGACGTCTTTCTCGGGCAGCGGGTAGGCGGCGGGTCCCCCTACCCCCACCTACCCCCCACTGACTTTTTACCAAAATAAACGTCCCGGGATCCGTTGTGGAACCCGAACCATGCTTAGACACTTTTAAACGCAATTGATGACACCACGTATACAATTAACGGATCAAAAGCAAGAATCATATAGCACATATCCTATCATTACTTATAAATATAATCAACACCCGAACATGCGAAATCCCACCAAATTATATCAAGAATAACACAATACGAAATTCCCAATTTTAACCTAGGGCTCTAATCATATTCAAATCAATAAAATCATAGTTCATCTTTTAATTACCAAAACATCAAGATTCATCAAGAACATCACATAATCATCAAGAACCTCTTATCATCATCAAGATCATCAAGATCACACATAGAATTATCCCACAATCATCAAGAACGTATCATCAATATCATAAACGATTCATCAAGACACAAGTATAGAGAGGAGGCCAAAGAAGATAATTATAGCAAGGAAAATAGGTTTTGTTGAGACATGGGTTACCTCTTAGCCTTAATTAATTTCCTTGGCTATGAAGGGTCTTTCTTTAAGATTCCTTCTTTCTTGATAACTCCTAGGAGGATTCTTGGAACTTCTTGTGTGGTGAGAGATTATTGTGGTGTGGGTTCTAAGTGCCTCCTAGGCCCCCTATTTATATATTTAAGAGTCCTAATTAGGGTCCAAGTGGTATGGGTTTGCTAGTTCTATTTCCTATAGGACTAGGGGATTGGTTTTAGGGATAAGGGCCCATGGACCATGGTGGACCTTTTCTTAATTAATTACTAGAATTTAATTCTTTCTTTTGGGTAAATGATTAAATGATTAATTGGTTTTAGGGGTCGTAACACGGGGTGTTACAACCTACCGACTATAGTTATTTCGTTAGAGCGGTACCAGTTTTCAGGCACGGAGTTTGGGTGGCCGGCCACGCCGCGAAGGAGTTCGGAGTTGTCACCTCCTCTAAACGAGGAAGGCTGACCACGCCTTTTCAGGTGCGGAGTTTGGGTGGGCGGCCACGCCGCGAAGGATTTCAGAGTTTTCACCTCCTCTAAGCGAGAAAGGCTGACTACACGTTTTCAGGCGCGACGTTTGGGTGAGCGGCCACGCCACGAAGGAGTTCGGAGTTGTCACTTCCTCTAAGTGAGGAAGGCTAACCACGCCTTTTTAGGCGCGGAGTTTGGGTGGGCGGTCACGCCGCGAAGGAGTTCAGAGCTGTCACCTCCTCTAAGCGAGGAAGGCTGACAATGCATTTTCAGGTGCGGAGTTTGGGTGGGCGGTCACGCCGCGAAGAAATTCGGAGTTGTCACCTCCTCTAAGCGAGGAAGGCCGACTATGCCTTTTCAGGCGCGGGGTAACGGTGGGGGGCCACGGTGCGAAGAAGTTCGGAGTTGTCACCTCTTCCCAGCAAGGAAGGCTAACTACGCCTTTTTCAGGTACGGAGTTTGGGTGAATGGCCATGTCTCGAAGGAGCTCATTTGTCTCTCGGGGGCTCACAGGCGGTCAACCTCGCCCATGAGGGACTTGGCAATTTTGGAGTTCGTTTGTCTCTTGAGGGCTCGTAGGCAGTCAGCCTCGCCCACTGAGGGACTTGGCTGTTTTGAAGTTCGTTTATCTCTTGGGGGCTCGTAGGCAGTCAGCCTTACCCACTCAGAGACTTGTGGGCAGTCGTTTGCAATTGGATACAATACTTAGCAAAATATGAAGAGGGTGAAAGAAGCAAAAGCCCGGTGGGCAAAAAATCATTTTCAAAGGGCCCTGAAGGACAGTCAGATTACATCCAAAAAAAGAGCCGACCAGATAACAGGGCAAGGAAAAGATTGCTACTCTAAGTCAACCCCCTCGACTGGTCCAAGGGGGGCGTTCTTGCGAGCAGCAGCGGCTTGTGCACGACGACGTCATTGAAACTGTTTGGCCAAGTCGACTTCATCCTCTTCATCGTCCAGGTCCAACAACGCCGGTCCTCGGGCCCCCGCCAGAGTAATGGGGTCATCGGCTAAGCCAGCTTGGCCGCCTACCCCTCCGATCGCCTGATGGTCCAGGTCGACCGCCCCCTGTTCATGTACAGGGTAGCAGGGTCCACATTATCATCGTACAGGCAGCCGAGAGTCCATAGCGATGTGGTCTGAAGTCTTCATATCTACCCCCCAGAATGGTGTAGATCTCCTTTTGGATATCTGCCATCCCGAGCTGGTAGTCCTCCGTCCCCGCCTCGGTAAGGTAAGCTTGACTGGCTTTAGAAGCCAGCCACTCTATGGCGATTCCCTCGGCATTGGCCCTCGCATGCTCCGCCATTTCTCTTTGATAGTCGAGAGACTGTTTAAAGGCAGTTAGAGTGGCCTCCTGGGCATGTTGTAGCTCGACCGCCACCTCGTCATTCCTCCTCTGCTCGGCCTCCAAAGCGTAGGCGGCCTGGCTAAGCTTCAAGTTCAGGTTGTCCACCTAGGTAGCGTGATTGTCCCGATTGGCGTGCAGATCCTTGAGCTCGGTCATCATGACCTTCTAGCGACGACAAAGAGTGAGTTGGCACATCAGGGCATGCAACCAAAATAGAGCATTAGAAAAAAGACTAAGTTAGGAGAGAAATCAGTCGGGAAGATTACGGCCTGGACGAGTACCTGATAGCTACGGTGGGCAATCCTGTCAAGCAAGGTCCTTGGGAAAGTTCACCTTGTCAAGCCACTCGCCGACTGGATAGTGACCCTTGTGGATACCCTCTGTTTTTTGCCTCTGGGCCAACCAGTATCCTCTTGGCAGCCGGGGCATCAATATGCAAATCACCAGGCCGTTTGACGCCAGCCCGGCGAGTAGGAGGGGTTGCAGTTGGAGCTGTGGGGGTAGCTGATCTCCTCTGCCTGGTACCTGCGGTGGACCGGGCTGCGGCGGTCGGGGAACCCCCGATGACCAAGGGACCCGGGCTACACACAGCTTGCGGTTGGGCGAAGTCAGCAGAGGTAGCGGCACCCTTTCGCTTCTTAACGGTCACCGGCGGCGAAAGAAGAATAAAGTTGGGAGGAAGAAATACAGGCTAACGGTAAAGAAAGAAAGTAAACGCCGGAAAAAAAAAAACAAAAAAAAAAAAGATAAACAAGAAAAGCTAACCTGAAAAGCGACTGCTGGAGATCGACGGAACTGACTAGGAAGGAAAGGATGCCAGCCGCCGGAAGAGAAAAGCTTGGGAAGTGATGGAGAATATGCACCGGAGGGTTGAGAAGTGGAAGAGAAAGGAGGAAGAAGAGAATGAGTGGGGAAACGTGGAGTATTTATAAGCTTGGTCGACCGGCGAGATCATGACATGTGTCCTCGATTGGACGGTGGAGGGAGTGACGTAATGTACATGACGGTTATGGAAAGGCGCGTCTCGAAATCCTAACCGGCGAAATTCGAGGGGTCGTCATAATTAAACTACAACGACCTTACCGCTTCGCAGAACCAGTCGGAAAAAGAGGGATCAGTCGGGGGGAGAATTGACTCCCAACCGGGCTCCGAGTTGGCCTGTTTAAACGAGGACTATAAGGCGGTCGGGCTACCTCGATACATGTTTTCTACTTTTTCAGGTCACCGCTCGGCTAGACCTAAAAAAGTGAGGGACTAGTGATAGATCCCCCAAATAGGACTCCCGGTCTGGAGTGTGAGGCAAGGCAGTCAAGTTCGAGCACGGCCTGATACTTAGCAAGTTAGATGACATCCGCGGATCTTGTTCGTCACATGAAACGCTTGGAGATCATAGCCAATCATGCTCCGCAACCAGTCGTCTATGAAGAGAGACGCATACCCGAACGGAGGTTGGCTGGCACGAGTAAAGCGACCATGCTTGGTAGCCGGTGTGTCCTTGACTGGGTTCGCACATGAGACTCGGTTGGGCCACCAGCCTCGATAGTTGGCGTGTCCCCGGACGGGCGACTAGGCTTCGTTGGCGGTGTGTCTTTGACCGGGTACCGCTCAGGAACTCAACTAGGCGACCAGGCTTAGTGGTCGGGGTATCCCCGTTCGAGTATCGCGGTCCCTCCTCAGGCAATCTCTCAAGCAGTCAGGGCGTTCCCGACTCGGTGCTCGCCCATATGCGGTTACAAGCAGATTTCGAGGAGATCTCTTTCCTCATTTAATACGAGCAGCTTCCTTTATTAGCTTAGGTATTTATGACATTAAGGAAGCTGGATTCCTTAACTGATTTGGCTCCACGTCAGTCATACTTTCCTTGTAGGAATCTTATACTCATGTATAAATATCCCCACGGGATCATCATGTAAACGGTCGAACGGTCGAAACCCTAGATAAATAATATCGCATTATTCTCTCAGCTACGCTGAGTCTTTCACTTACAAAACACCCTAAGTATTTTACGGTAGTGTTGGCCCGCCGAACAACTACCAAAGGCCGTAAAACCAACACATGGTCCTTAGCTTGCCCTTACGTAAACTGAGGGAAGGACCTCAATTGGTTAAATTTGAAAGTGGAAGGACCATGTGTGGTTGTAGGACTACACGTGGCGGTGTCACTATACTCAGAGGACTCAATTGGTATTAACTATATATATATATATATATATATATATATATATATATATATATATATATATATATATAAACACACGTGAGAAGAAATAAAGAGGGAATAGATGAATTCAAATTGTATTGAATTGATGTTGTAATGAGTGATTTACAAAACAAAGAACCTAAGATATTTATACATAGAAACGAAGAGAGAATTTCGCCATAGTGTGAGAGCATGTGCAACTACGTGGAAGAATGTTGCGGCAATGGCGTCAATAACGGCAGTACGTTAAGTACATGCATACATGCATGGATTTGATTTGATCCACATTCTAACACACCCCAACACTTATGTTTAGCTTCTGCCTATTTGGGATATTAATGATAGACTTGCTCTTATTTTGTAAGCTTTAATGGTTTTAAATTATGTCGAAAATCGTACAGTTGGTATCAGAGCCTAAGTTCAACCCAAGGATAATGCCTTTAGGATAAGAGTTTAAGATGTTAAGCTTGAAATTCTAGGTGTTTAAGTACATAGGACCTAAGAATCTTAGGATGCGCGGTGAGATTGTGAGTTTATTTACCGTTTTCTATTAAAAGTTCTCCTACGCTTGCTCTCTATCTAGCTTTTATTCTTGTAATTAAGACACCAGGAAAGGGTGCATGTTCCTAACCCACATCTATAATCGATGTCAACCCTGTAGAATCTAGGATGACACCACCAAGAAACCATCCAAGGACCCTTGATACGCCGACTAACGAATAGTTGGCTTAGAACTTGCATTAGTTAACTCATATCGCCCAGGCATTGAGTGACAACCTCCTTAACAACAACAACCATCCGCCATCGAATGGAAACCACGATGTAGCTCGCCAAGTGTCAAACCATCATTCCCCTACCTTCGCCGGGGAAAAAGATCATGTGATACTCGAGGAATTGATCCAGACATTGGATAAGATCTTTGGGGTAGTGGGTTGCCCGGAAGAGCGTCAAGTCGAGTTGGCAACCTTTTACTTGGGGCACGAGGCTGACTTATAGTGGATCCATGAGGGACCGGCCTATAGGCAAGAACTGGGTTTCAACTGGGAAGTCCTAAAGACCAAACTACGGGAACGCTTTTACCCCACGCACGTAAGAGCAACCATGTACGAGGAGTTCCTTCACTTACAACAGGGATTCGCCACGGTGGTAGAATACCACAAGATATTCCTGGAACTGGCTCGTTTCGCTCACGTGTTGGTCCCTACAGAGGCAACCAAGGTGGAGAAATTCGTTGCGGGACTAAACTTTGAGGCTAGAAAGGCCTTAACCGTGAGCAAACCAAAAACCCTCAACGAAGCCTACAGCAGTGCCGCCGACCTTTACCGGGTTCAACTGTTGCAACGAGGAGAACAAGTAAAAAGGAGGAACGCTGGGAGCGGAGGCCCTAACTTAAAAATGCCAAGGAATGATCCTAACATTAAGGCGACTAACCCACAAGCACAAGGACCGCCTAAGGGAAACAACGAAACCGGAGGGAGATAAATCCTTTGTAGAAGATGTGGAAAGGATCATCGGGGCAAGGATTGCCAGGGAAACGCCTTGCAATGCTACAATTGTGGGGAAAGAGGTCACAAAGCCTTCCAGTGTAATCAACCCGCACATGTAAGGCCACCACCCACAGGGCAACAAGGCAATATGAATAACCGAGGGGGTTATGAAGTGCCTAGGAAGGTGTTCATCATGAGTCGCACTCCAGCCGAAACTGAAGCCGGGATCGAAACCGAAGACAAGGACGGCATCGAAACCGTAGCCATAAAGGACGAGGACCTTACAGATCAATTGGAAGAAAATCTTGGAGAAGGACATTGTTTAGGCTAAAAGGTAAGCCCTACTAACCATCCTCGTTACCATGGAACTTTTACCTTGCACAAGTTCTTTGAGTCTTCTTACTTTGAGTAGAATTAATTAGTTAACTCGATTGGCTTAATCACTTGTTCCATCCTTTGAGCTAATTGGGACAATTGTCCGTGCCCCTTATGAATTACGGGACCTGGGAAATAACGCTTAGGATGTGTCTAAGGGGTTTGACTTAGAGTTTTAACTTTTAGTCCTACCCTAAGGCAAGCGATGGTAAAACTCTAGGAAACATAAGGAAGTCGAAGCAAAAACATTAGAAAACAAGCTAAGTGTAACTTGTGAAACTCAAACCTTAAACCTTCCATTTCTAAGACCAAGCTCTTAAGCATTTAACCACAAGTTTTTCTTCAAACTTAAGAGATACAAAATCTTTTTAACCCCCATGCCACATCCCAAAATCCCCAAATCAAAAACCCTTCACTCATCTTCTTCTCTTCTTCCCACCTCTCTCTCTCTCTCTCTCTCTCTCTCTCTCTCTCTCTCTCTCTCTCTCTCTCTCTCTCTCTCTCTCATGCAATCGGCCGAACTACCCAATCCCCCGCCCGAGCCACCCAGCCGCTCACCGCCGACCCCCCAGCCACCTCCCGTCCATCACCCCACCGCAACCAGCCGACCCCAAACCACCGCCGACGACCACCGCACAAAGCCGTAGCGGTTCGCCATTGCCGAACCGAGACACGACCGCCCAGCCACAACGTCGCCACCGATCATCGACAACCCAGCCAACCCCCACTGCCACGCGTAGCCCCTGCCCGATGCAAACCACCGAGCGGCCTCTGTCACCGTGACCGCTGGAACCCTCGCCGGAAAAGAATCGCCAGAAAACCCAACCCCAAATCACAACTGTTCTCTAAATTCCTACAATGCCGAGAAGACCCGCTAACGCCCGAAACCCGGAATGGAATAATGCCAATTGTCAACTATACAGTGTTGGAAGGTAAAGCACTCGAACCCGATCAATTCTCTAAATAATTGATTGATATGCTTAAATTCCAAGGCTTGTTGGGGATGTATTTGGATATAAAATGCGATACGTACCCCAAGTTAGTAAAGGAATTCTGCCACTATATGGTAGCTACCAAAAATGGGGACAATGTGGAAATCACCTCTAAGGTCCGAGGTGAGAATGTGGTGTTGAGTGAAGCCCGATTGGCCAAACTCCTAAAGCTAACCACCACGGGCGTATCGGATTACGACCGAAAATCTTGGATTTGTACCCGAAACTTGGGGTACAAGGACTACTTGAGTTATTTGTTGGGAAGAGACGACGGAATCACCATGGCCCTGAGGCCAAACAAGAAATGGTTGACCGCCGAGCAAAAGCTCCTAGTGATGATTGTGACGGGCAGTTTGTTGCCCAACAATAACAAGAGCAAGGATGTTGAAAGCCTAGAGTGAACCTTTGCTTACTTTCTTAAGCACAAGGTCAAGTTCAACTTGCCCGCCCTCATGTTAAAGCATATGGAGTTTTGCAAATCCAACAATAGGCTAAGTTTGTCCTATGGCATGATCCTAAGCTGGATCATGGTGAAAAAGGGGATAGATGTGAGCCAGTCTGAGGCTAAACCCATAGGCGGGGTGATCTTCAATGCCTAAAACCTCCACCGCAACAACATTTACCATGCTGACGGGGGAAATTACATCACCCTCGAAGAGGTAAGCAAGAAACCTGTAGCCGAGCAGAGATTGCTCGTGGAACGATTGGGCATCTCGAACAAAAAGATAAAGCAAGCCGTCCAAGAAGACGAAGAACAGGAAGAGCAAGAGGAGGAAGACAATGAATCGAACTACCCGGAACCCACACGGAGGGGAAGGAGAACCGAATAAGATCATGCCGGGATGTCAATCAATGAGCGCATCCTAACACAACTCACAAGGCAAAACCAAGTCATGGAGGAGGGGTTCGCATCATTGAACCTCGCGGTTGGCTCCCTGGACCGGAGGATGTCCGTGGTAGAGGCCATACTAGGTGTACGCGGACCTGCAGGAGCCTCTAGCTCGGGAACTGGGGACCAAGGTAAACTTACTTCAAACCTTAAGCACCTCCTAACCTGATTGAACATAGAACTTGTGTTTGTTGTGATACAAAAGTGTATTAGAATTTCCTAATTGAATGCTTTTGGCCTATGCAATGTTTAGAATTAAGTTGAGTAAGCTAACTAGCTCGGGAACGAGTTTTAGTTGGTTTGGGCATGATACAAGCCTCATGACAAACAACTCTCTAGTTGTTAAACATACCTTGAGTCTTGCCCCACGACTTACTTTCCAAACAGCTTGTCTTGACTAGTCGCACTATGTCTAAGCTTTGAGGACGAAGCTTCTTGTTAGGGGGGAAGAGTGTAACACCCCGTGTTTTACACTTTAAATTCAGATTAATTATTTAATTAATCCCATCAAAAATGGTTAAAGAAGATTTAATTTGGTCGGGACCCCTTAATTAATTAATGTGGTCCATGGAAGATCGTGGACCTTTACCTTTATTAAAGCCTGTAAAGCTTGTTAAAACTAAAGGAAGTAGGTCTTTACTATTCAGATCCTGATTAGGATTCCTAAAACTATATAAATATGATTAGAAAGCATTTAGAACCCTTTCCACCCATATCTCAACTACTCGAAATTCCCCAAGAAACCTAGCCAAAGAGTTCTCTATCACCAAGCTTAGGAAAAATCAATTGAAGGAAAATCTTGATGAAGGATCATACGAGTCGTGAGAGATTTAATTAAAGCTACGAGGTAACCCATGTCTTACAAAACCTATTTTCCTTGATATCTTTTATTTATTGGCTCCTTTTGAATGATTGTATGCGTGATCTTGTATTTATGCCTTGATAGAGCTTGTCTTAGGGTTCATATTGTGGTTTCTTGACGATCTTGATGATATTGATATTCGTAAGTATTTATATGCATGATTCTTGTGTTTAAATATGTTTAGAGCTTGTCTTTAGGGTCTTATATGATGGGTTCTTGATGTTCTTGAGGTTCTTGATGCTCTTGAACAATTATGTGTTTGTCCTTGAGTCTTGGCATGTTTAGAGTTTGCGTTTAGGGTTCAATTGTGTTGTTTCTTGGCTTATTCTATGTGTTCAAGTCCCTATTGTTGTTGATATGTGTTTGGGCGTGTTTGGACTTGATTTTGGGTAAAATTGATGAATTCCCGGGATGGGAAAAATGTCAAGAAACATGTGTTCCAGCAGGTAGTCGGTGGGGGAACGAATCCCCACCCGACCACCCGGTGGCCGCCGGAGGAGGCCACTGTTCCACCGGGTGGACGACCACCCGCCGGAATGCCCGCTGGAACAGGGGTAACCCGCCGGCGGGAGGTTGTCCTCCCGCCGCACTGCCCGCTGGTACGAGCGGTGGGGCGTGTTGTTGGTCCTCGTTGGTCGTTTCCTCGTGCCCCGTTGTACCCCGTTCGATGTTTGTGAGTCTAGTATGATGTCTTAAGTACCGTAATGTGAAGTTGGGAGTTGTGTATTTGCACGTGGTCTAAACTCGTATCGTGTTGTGTCAAAGTATGGTCTTTAACATTCCTTATGCGTCTTGTGGTCGTCCTTGATGTCACTTGTTGTTGAGAGTCAGTATGCATGATGTGCCCTTCCCCTGATTACCCCTTGATGAAGTCGTTGTCAAGTCTTGTATGTTGTGTCGATGTCCATGTGTGATGAAAAGATATGAGATTGGTGGAAAAGATATGTTAACGATTTGATGCACTGTGTGTGCTTGTGTTATGGTGTTGCGGTACCTTTGTTATGTAATGGCACTTCGTATGCTGAGAGATTGGTGGTCTTGTTGGCGGTTATGTAGGTGGGGAGCATGTGGTGTTCTAGAGGCATAAGGATGATGGTGTGCAGGGTGGCTTGGAGGTACAGGTTGTAACTGATATAAGGTTGGAGAGGCGTAAAGGTTGGAACTTGGTATAATGTTGGAACATGGACGTGTCTTGTTATGTGATCTTGTTGTTATCTATTCGTGTTGTCTTGTCTTATGGTTATAGTTGCATGTTCGTATCGTAATGTTGTCGTGTCGTGTCGGTCTTAATGGTTTGTCGTGCGTCGTTATCTTGATTTGAAAACTAGAGTTGTTTAGGACTATATTTATGTATCCCCAACTCTCAAATTGGTTTTCCTATATTTATACTTATTGTACTCAACAGGTGGGAGTGGGTTACTTAGCGTTATTCGCTAACGGTTGCTACACCGCATGTTTTTTAGGTACTAATTAGTTGGCACGTGAGCGGCTAGTCAGAGCTGCGGTTCCTAGTTAGATAGTAGTTAGCTTTAGTTAGACGGCATGTGAGTCATCCTTGTATTTGGATAATGATTATGATTTATACTTTGTTTAGTTAAGTTTTAGCCTGTGCATCTAGGTTCTCAAACTTAGATGTGGCATAGCACCCCAACACTTATGTTTAGCTTTCACCTATTTGGGATATTAATGATAGAATTGCTCTTATTTTGTAAGCTTTAATGGTTTTAAATTATGTCGAAAATCGGGGGTGTTACAGCGTGTGTGTGTGTGTGTGTGTGTGTGATCAAATAAAAAAGCTTCTACAGGTAAAAAATTGCGCACAATTGCTACTCGTAGATGCAGTCCAAATTAACAGCTCAGATTGAATATTAATTAAAAACGCGCGGTGATATATTTGTAATTTTGAGTAAGTCAGATTGTCTTTTGTATCTGAGTGCACATTTTTCTTTTTCATGTGCACATTTTTCCTTCTTCAAGTGCATCTGTTTTGTTTCAGTACTTAGTTTCTCCTTTGAGTACACATCTGTGTGCCTTTGAGTGCAAAATTTTGGCATTCAAGTGCACGTTTTGTAGCCTTCAAGTGCATGTTTTCCTTTCAAAGAGTGCACAATTAATTTTATTCTAATTTTTCCTTTTAGTATCTTTTTTTTCCATTGTTTTTTAGTGATGATCTTTATGCTTTCAAGTGCTCAATTCCATGCCTACAAGTGCACGTGTATTACTATTCTGTTAAAAAATAAAATAATACTTAGCATTCCAGTTAACCTTTTTTTTTTCCTTCTAGTGCATGTTTTTAGCCTTCAAGTGCATGTTTTCATTTCTAAGAGTGCACAATTAATTTCTTTCGAATTTTCCCTTTTAGTGTTTTTTTTTTCTCTCTGGCCTTCTAGTGATCCTCTTTATGCCTTCAAGTGCTCAATTTAATGCCTACTAGTGTATGTGTGTCTTACTATTGTGTAAAAATTTTTTTAAAAAAATACTTAGCATTCAAGTGATCCCTTTTTTTCCTTCAGGGCAGATTTTTTGCCTTCAAGTGCACATTTTTATTCCTTCAAGTGCACAATTCTGGGCAATATTTGTTATATCTTCTGCATTATTTTCAATAACAAATAACTAATTTCTAATGAAATTTGTTAAATTTACAAACGATTTTTATGGGTAATTGGTTTATTAACACTTATGTTGAATAACCTCCCTTTTTGGCATCAATTGCATATCTATTTGCCTTCGAGTGCAAATTTTTTACCTTCAAGTGCACATTGGTGTACCTTCAAGTGCATGGTTTGAGCTTTAAAGTGCATATTTTATATAGAATTTATTTTAAGAGAGTGATTAATCATGGTTCACCGCATTTTCGCACCAAAAATAGCCTGCGCACCTAATCCTAAACACACACACACACACACACACACACACACACACACACACACACACACACACATATATATATATATATATATATATATATATATATATATATATATATATATATATATGGTCAGGTTCCTGTGAGGTCAGGTCTTCCCGTGCGGTCAGTGCGGCATACACCATAAGGTATGCATAAATGCACCACACAGTGTTCGTAAATACATCATTATGTGTGGTGTATTTTTTTTGTGTGTGGTGTATTTTTTGGCATTTCATTCTGGTGTATTTTCGAATACTGTATGGTGCATTTATGCATACCTAATGGTGTATGTCGCACTGACCGCACGGGAAGACCAGACCTCATAGGAACCAAAACTATATATATATATATATATATATATATATATATATATATATATATATATATATATATATATATATATATATATATATATATATTACTTTGATGTCTAATATATGTGAAATTTTAATATCCTATATCCGAACCAACTTGTATTACGATATAACATAATTAAAAATATATGAACCAATAATCTATTGAATTCAATCAAAATCTAAAACTTGGTGTAGAGTTCAAATTTTAATTTTGATAATGTGAATAATGTCTAACTTTAAGCGTAAGCAAATAAGTTATGTTTATATAAGTAAATGCAAGTAGAAAAGATTGAAGAAGGTGCATGATAAGTAAAAGAAGATGATAATGAATTTAATTTAATCATATAGTAATAAATAAATATGTTAGTAGATAATTATGAGAATGTGGTTAAAGTAATATATAATCAAATAGATGATAGATGATTTTGTTTTCCATTTAGGAAACAGTTTTTTAAAGTTCTCTAGTTTTCTAGAAAATTGAAAAATGTTTTTCAATTTTCAAAATGGAAACTGTGCTAGTAAACATGTTTTTTGTTTTCATTCTCTAGTTCTCCAGTTTTATTAGAAAACTAGATAAATTTTCTAGTTAATAAACGGATCCTTAAGTCTTTGATGTTCCTTTCAAAAACTCAATGGCACTCAAAATACTTAGTATAATATTTATTTATGTACTACTATTCAAGTACAAGGTGACTAGCCTAAAGAGAATGAGTCTTACACTACTTAGTATGATATTGTCATGTAGTACTGGAATACAAGATGACTAGTCTAGAAGACTGATGGAGTCTTTTTATTAATTTTGTCTCTGTAATGTTCTGCTTATAGAGTTTCACTTGTGAAACAATACTGTTTGTACGTACTGGTCATATTTAAAGACAGATTTAACATCTTAAAATCTCAAATTTAGACAATGGAAGATTATGAAAATTCATTGGTCATAACAATCCTTTAGGGATTGACACAAATATTCATTATTTAGGTTGGAGTTAATAACGAAAATGGTCCCTCGATTATGTCATAATTACCAATTTGGTCCTCGACTACTATTCTTACTCAATTAAGTCCTCAATTATGTAATTTTTACCTAATTTAGTCCTCCGTTAATTTCTCTGTTAGTTGGCTGTTAATAATGAGGGAAAAATTGTCATTTTCCACTTTCTTCATCTCCTTCCTCGCGATGAACATAAGATATGTGTGGGGCACTCGAACATAGCACAAAGACGAAGCTATGGATCCCCATCGACGGACGCGGCTCTCTAGCAGACCACCTTGTTTCCTGCGTTGTTTTTCATACAAAGTTCAAACAAACGACACACAATAATCAGTATTCTTTTTTGTTGTCCTTGTCTCTCTATGTTGCCCCACACATATCTTATGTTCATCCTGAGGAAGGAGATTGAAGAAAGTGAAAAATGACAATTTTGCCTTCATTATTGACTGCCAACTAACAGAGAAATTAACAGAGGACTAAATTAGGTAAATATTACATAGTCGAGGACTTAATTGAGTAAGAATGGTAGTCAAGGACTAAAGTGGTAATTATGACATAGTCGAGGGACCATTTTAGTTATTAACGTTGTGATAAAAGGGGTGACAGAGAAAAATGAGTGCTTTTAGTTTACCTTATGGGCAAAATCATGTTAAAAATTTGGGGACTATCATTTTATTTAAATCTCAAGATATGTGGAAAATTTAATGTCCAAGACTCATATCAAATAATTTATGTAATAAAATTAAAAATAAAAAAATAATAATAATAAATAAAAAAATAAAAAACCAAAACTAGCACCACAAATAGACCTTAATTTGGACAAATAATAATTGAATTTTGAATTTGTATCAAGTCAATTTTACACTGGAGTTATATAATTTGTCGTCATGTTGTTATCCTATAATTAGTTCACCTTCAGGGCAAAGCTACATTTAGAATTCATGATATAGTTTCATATATAAAAAGTGAGGTAAATTTCAACATTTATAGCCTATAGCAAATAATTATTTCCATCAAGAAAAAATCAATAAATGCTCTTTTAATTTATGATGGTTCACATTGCCATGAAGCATAACAGAACAATTCGTGACACAACAACAATTGTCAAATCACAATTAGTGCACTCAGCAAAAATGTATGTGTTGGTTGTTAGGAAACATTTAAAGGCAAAGGCATTTATTGAGTTTTGTCTTTATGTGTTGTCCCACATTGCTTTGATAACCCACATATTCCTTCTCTTTATACTTCAACTCTTCTTAGAAGCTTTGAAGAGTTATGGAAAGGAAATAAAGGGAGACCATGTGCGTATTGCTGCACGTGTACGAGATGTGGTGTGTTAACCTTTTGTTACTTGGTCAAATTTTCAAGTCTTATTTTTGTGGATCATCTATCCAACTTGTTCGCATCTTCCTTTTGTTAATGTTGAACGTGTCTTCATGGTCAGCACATCACCACCCTTCTCGCCCTTCTTTTTTGGCTAGCAGTAGGGAAGTAGTTATATTGTTAGTATATATATATTGCTTCCCTCAACACCTCTGGATAGAGAGATACGAAATCTTTCTTCTTCGCACATCCTATTCGAAAGCCTGAGCATGTTCATTCTGTGAAAACCTGTCAAAAGCATAACGATTACCCTGGTCATTAAATGCTTTTAAGGTAGTGTTGGAAAACACGAGACAAAACCTGTCTTTTCTTTTCGTCCAGATTTTAACCAGCCTACATTAATCATTTGTATCACAACGTACTACATTGTTACCTTCGTTTCCAATTCGTTACTTGCGTTCCTGCGCACAACAATTAAAAGCATTTAACAAGGAAACTAGCAATGTCTCAACCATCGAAACCAGCTTCTGATATCGCCATAATCGAGCCACTTACTGGTGGTCTCAATTACATAAGATGGGCTGTGAAGATTATCATGCTTTTAGAATCACAACACGTGGATTACGTCATTTATGAGGATCCTGCAAAGTTCACGATGTCCGCTGATCCTTCAGCTACGCCAACTGCATCGCAAGTCACCAGTCTTGATGCCTCACCTGATCCGAAGTCATCTGCATCGAAGACTGTGCGTGTGTCCCCAGAGGATTGTGCCAAATACGAAAAGGCCAATAAGACAGCTCGTGCAACAATCCTTCAACGCATGACAAACTCACTGTTTGACATGTTTTCTGGCCAAAAGTCCACCAAAGTCATTTGGGACTTATTACAACAAAAGTAAGGCACTGATGATGCCGGTAGGAGAAAATATGACGTGGGACGGTGGCTGAACTTCAACATGTCTGACTCCGAATCCATCGTTGAACAGGTACACGATTTTAAAATTTTGGTTGCAGACATGTTGGCAGAAGGAGCCGAGGTGAGTGATGCCTTTTTGTCTGATTCTCTCATTGATAAGCTGCCTGAATCGTGCTAGACTTCAAAAACAAAATGAAGCACGAATGCCGAAACTACACTCTACAGCAGATCTATAGTCTGAATATAGTTGAAGAAAATCGCCTAGTATAAAGGTATGCTTCTCTTACTAATAATATAAAAGCTAACATTGTTGAAACGAATGTTGGCTTTGACAAGCCTAAAGCAGGTGACCAAAAGAGGAACTCAAAAAATATCAATAATAATCACTTAAAAAAAGGAAAAATTCAGAAGAAAAAAAAAAAGAAAAAAAAAAGGCAAAAGTAGTCAGTGTTTCGTTTGTGGGAAATGAGGCCACCGTGCGGCACAATGTTATCACCGGAAAGGGGCTACCAGTCAAAATGTGCAAAAACCAAACAATGATGGGCCTAAGAACCAAGCACACCTACTGGAAAACACGGAAAATCTTCAAATAGTAGCAGCTGTAATAATCGAGGCCAACATGGTTGGAGATCCAGAAGAGCGGGTTGTGGACACGGGAGCAGGATCTGTTCAAGGTGTTCGAGCCTATCACTGGAGACGAACAAGTGTTCATGGGGAACTCCAGTGTATCCCAGGTAAGTGGTAAAGGAAAAGTAGAGCTCGTGTTATATTCTGGGGAACAATTATTGTTGCACAATGTGTTGCATGTCCCTTCCCTCTATAGAAACTTAATCTCTGGGGGCCTGCTCAGAAAGGTCGGAGTTAAGATGGTTTTTTAGTCTGATTGTCTGGTTTTAACTGGCTGTGGGAAATTTCTTGGGAAGGTATATCTGCGTGGAGGACTTTTTGTGTTAGATGTTATTGTAATTAGAAATCACCCTGATGTAAATGTGTCTCCCTTAACCATTTATGATTTTATCCAGAATTGGCATGGACCAAGCAATGATAATAATAATGTTTCTCATTCTGCTTATATCACTGTCTCATTAATGTTTGGCATGGTAGATTAGGACATATTGGTACAAAGTGTTTAAATAGATTGAAAAACATGAATATGCTTCCAAAACTGTCCAATGATACATGCACTCAATGTGAAACTTGTGCTGAAGCCAAATTTGCTAGAAAATCGTTTTCAGCTGTAAATCATCATACTTATCTGTGTTAGAACTCATTCGCACTAATTTAGCGGATTTCAAAACAACTGAAAGTAGAGGTGGAAAACGTTACTATATTACATTTATTGATGACTTTTCTCGTTTCACGAAAATCTACCTTTTGAGATAAAAGGATGAAGCCGAACAAAAATTTGTGGTTTTTAAATCTGAAGTAGAAAACCAATTAGACAAAATGATAACATGGCTTCGATCCAATAGAGGCGGTGAATATGAAGCAAATTTCCTGAAAAATCTATGTGAATCTTTTGTCATTATTCATGAGATAACTGCTCCTTATACTCCCCAACAAAATGGCATAGCTGAGAGGAAAAACATAACTCTGAACGAAATGATCAATGTTATGTTTATCAGTTCAGGTGCTCCAGACTCTTTGTGGGCGGAAGCTGTTCTAACAGCAAACCACATATTGATTAGAGTACCTCATAAACGGTTTGATAAAACCCCCTATGAGCTGTCGAAAGGGCATGTCCCTAATGCTTAGCAAAGGTAGAGAAAAAATAACCTAAAGTGCGGTAAATAAAAGCATAAAGAAACATAGGGAAAAAAACTAAATTGCAAATAAAAAGAAATGCATGAAAATGAAAGATAACATGGGGTGCCTCCCAGAAGCGCCAAGTTTAACATCGCTAGCTCGACGTAACCTGTTGGCAAAGTCATCCCGAATGATCCATGAGGCTATTACTATCAACAGCCTCAATGAAATGCTCCACACTAGTCTTGAATGTCAAAAGGTACTCTTTTCTCAAGACCTCCTAATCTTTGAGGTTGGCTTGCATAACTTGAGCTTTATCTCCAGATAAAATTTCAGATATTTCTGCAATTGTCTCCACCATGAGATCCTTTTTCCATATGTGCAAAATTAGTCCCTCCTATCACTTAAGAAACTTTTCCACATTTCATGCTCATTAAATGATCTCTTATCATGGGGATCAAGATGTTCATCTTCGTGAAGAGTCTTGCTATCAATCTCATCAACGATGTAACACCTTCCAACAACATGAGAATTTGGTTCACCAAGAACAATGAAGGAAACTTTCGCATCTCTAAAATAAAAAGTCATTGATCCTTTCCTTGCATTAATTATGGCTCCCGTTGTGGCTAAGAAAGGTCTCCCCAAGATGATTGGAATGTTGGGATCTTCTCTAATATCCATCACAACAAAATCGCAAGGCACAAAATACTTATCCACAGGGACTGGGACGTCTTCAAGAATTCCAATAGGGCTCTTTGTTGACCGATCAGCAAATTGAAGTGTGAATTGGACCGGTTGTGGCTCTCCCAAATTTAGCTTCTTGCAAAGAAATATGGGCATTATATTAACACTTGCTCCTAGATCACAAAGTGATCTATTAATGGTTGAGCCACCAATTACACATGGGATTGTAAATTTTCCCGGATCTCAATGCTTGGTATGAAACTTTCCTTCTTCATGTGTTCGGGACCGGTACTCTTGTGTCATTGAAATCATTTCTTGATCACCAAATTTTCTCTTTTTGGAGAGAATATCCCTTAAAAACTTTCCATAGGAAGGAACTTGAGTGAGCAAATCAAGCAAAGAGATAGAAACATCTAAATTTTTTACTAAATCCAAGAACTTAGTCCATCTACTATCTTTGACTTGCTTTTGAAATTTTTGAGGGAATGGTAGTGGTGGTACATACCTCCTCTCGGGTTTCTCTCTATCATCAAATTCATGACCTTGCTGATTTGGATTCAAAACTGGAGGGACAGATTTTTCTTCTTCAAGTTTCTCTTCAATTTCCACATCAATAGACTTACCTGGCCTTGACTTGTCAACCAGAAGAGGTGGTTCTTCAAGTTTCTTGCCACTTCTTGTTACAATGGCATTGACATGCTCTCTTGGATTCTCGAGATAAGCAGACAACTTACCGGTGACTTTAGTGTAAGAAGTAGATGCTTGGTTGGCAATTTGTCTCTCCAACATCTTGTTATGAACACTCAATTGATCTAACTTCTCGACCATTTGTTTGTATCTCTCTTCACTTTGTAATTGGAATTTGAGCATCATGTCCATCATATATTCCCAATTCGGAGGAGGTGGGGCTTCCAAAGTAGGTAATGGTGGCCTTGGTTGAGAAGTATTACCTTGAAATCCATGGTTATGTCCATATTGTTGTGGTGGGACTCCTCTAAAATCTTGTTGCCCTTGAAATCCCGGTGGTGGTGGTCCTCTATTACCAAAATTTTGGGGATTTGCTGCCCCCATTGGGTTGCTCCAAGAAAAACTGGGATGATTCCTTGAGGTATTGGGATTATAGGCCCCTTGAGGTTGAAAGGATTATTGTGGCCTATTGTATCCAACCAAATCATTATGTTCCATGGCTGGTTGAGAACTCAAATCATTAAGGCATTCTCCCAAATTGTGTCCTCCACCACAAAGATCACACATCAAAACTTGTCTCGGTGGAGTAGAAGGAGTAGAAGCATAGCTTACCTTATGATTGTGAAGAGTGATGTGAGCTAACTTTTGCACCATAGTAGCCACATTATCCACCTTAGCTGATAAAGTGGAAATTTGCTCTACCTCATGAATTCTTCCTCCAAGTCTTTGAGAAGATCTCTCCTAGTACCAAGTTGAGCCATTCGTGGCAATCTTTTCCAAGAGATCTTCGGCTTGAGTAGGCTCTAAGATCGTGAATAATCCACTAGAGGAAGCACCAACTAAGACCCATGAGTTGTCAAGAAAACCTTCATATAAGACCATCATCAAATCCCAACTTTGGATGTCATGGTGTGGACATTTCCTTCTTAACTCCTTGAATCTCTCCCAAGACTCGGCTAGAGATTCACTTGCCAATTGCTTGAAATTTTGGATTGCTCCCCTCAGCTTTTGAGTCTTGAAAATTGGGTAGAACTTCTTCAAGAATTCCCTATGCACTTAGTCCCAAGTAACAAAATGACTGGCAAGATGTGAGATGAGCCAACTATGAGCCTTATCCCTTAATGAGAAGGGAAAGAGTCGGAGCTTAATGGCTTCATGAGGAACTCCATTGATCTTGAATGTATTACAAATCCGCAGGAATTTTGTGATATGAGCATTGGGATCCTCCATTGGCGACCCTCCAAATTGATTGAAAGCGACCATTTGTAAATGGCCGTCTTGATATCGAAACTATTAGCCTCCACACCCAAAACATTAATGCTATCATGCTTCTCAACATCGGGTGCAATGTAGTCTGACATGGCTCTCCCCGGGGGTTGTGGTTAATTGACTCTGATTGATACCCCAAAATAGTCGGCCGGACGGGAAGGCCTAGCAAGGCAGCCGGGTCAAGGTGTGGCTTGATACTTAGCAGGTGGAGGATCTCCAGGGCCCCTCCCACCCACCATGTATAGGGATGGCAATTCTACTCACACCCAACGGGTTCCTTGCATCCCTGCCCCTATGGGTTTTAAAATACCTGCACAATTTGGGTAATGGGTGCGGGTATGGGGGGAAATTTATATACCCGCGCGGGTATGGGGGCGGATGCGGGGGGGGGGGGTATCCTCGCCCCGCACCCGCGCCCGCACTTATATATATTGTTATTAGTATTCATTTATTATATAAGTTTATATATATTTTATAATTGAAAATGTATAATTAATTAAACTTCTTAGTTTTTTGTTTATGAAATTAGAATAGAAACAACACAAATAACTTAATGAGTAAACACTTAATACAATTTATACTATCAACACAATTTTAGTTCCAATTAAGAACTAACTTCATTGGCTCTTATTAAATTTTAGATGTTCAAACTTATAAAAAAAAATCAATGTGATAATTACAATTGTAGTATAAGATTTTTATTAGATTTAAGTGTAATATAAATAATTAGAGTTGCGGGTTGGGTATTACCTGCACCCGCAAAATCCCCGCGGGGGCGGGTATGGGGTAGGATTTTCATTATCCGCGCGGGTGCGAGTGCGGGTGCGGAGAGTGGGTTGGAAATGCGGGTGCGGGGGTGGGGGATATGTCCCCCGCACCCACCCCGCCCCATTGCCATTCCTAACCGTGTAAGGCGTCTTACGACGGTAATTGTTCATCCTCTGGTGACCAGTCTCAACAGCCGGTGCGTCCTCGGGTGGGCTCCCAAGTGAGACTCGGTTGGGTGACCAGCCTCGGTGGTCGGTGTGTCTTCGGCTGAATATCCCGCGGGATTCAGATAGACGACCAGGCTACGTGTGCGGTGTGTCCCCGACCGTGCGCTGCTCCGGAACTTCGATCGGGCGACCAGGCTCCGCAGGCAAAGTGTCCTTGCCCGGATGCGGGAGCCCCTGAAGGCATCCCCACGGCGGCGGAGGCTATCTTCATTCATTTAAGTAGCTTCCTTAATTAGTCTAGACGGTTTATGGTAGTAAGTAAGCAACTACATCAACCCTACGTCAGCCCTACATCAGCCATATCCCACCTTTAGACTTGGCTTTACGTCAACGCTACTTACCTTGTATGAACCTCATACTCATGTATAAATATCCCCAAGAGATCACCATGTATCGGATCGGCACTTTTGAGGGCAAAACCCTAGAGAAACAATATCACATTATTTTCTCTCTCTCTAATACTTTATCTCTCGTTTTCATTATCTTGCAAGCACATCTCTTCGGTAGTGTTGGCTAGTCCAGCGACCATCAAGGCTGTGAAAACTAACAGACTCCATTGCCATCAACATCTCCATTGAGATTCAATTTGATGTTTCATTGTCCCTGTGCCATCCTTCTTTGCTTTCTAAGACACTTGGCTCTCTTTTCAATCCCAAGGTCCAAAGGTAATAATCCTTCTTTCCCCAAGGATCGTGTGTGCATACAACACCAAGCACCTTAACGAAAAGATCACAACTAAACAAAAGCAATTTGTTATCGGTTAGCAAAAATAAAGAAAAATGGTGGATTTGACTCCTACAATAAAACTTTCACTAATGTCAATACTTAAATCTCACTTCCCCAGCAATGGCGCCAATTTGGTTGCAGTATATTTAACAAACAAATAAATACTCAGAGTATCGGGTTATCGATCCACATGGAAGCGGTGCGTATCAAGCACTAGCTGCTAATCTATTCATGAGAAGCTAATCCTAGTGAAAAGGGTGATTGCTTGATTGTAAAGGCAAAACTAATTAAAAAAGAACAAGGTAGCAGGTTGATGAAAACAATAGAGAAAGAGGGGGATTTTTGGGGTTCAAAGTGTTTAATTCCCTAGTGCCAATCTAAAGTGCAACATTTAATTCGGGTTCAAACAAGTGTGAGAATGCATACAAGGGAAGGAATCACTCTCATAATTCCAACCTAAAATAATGCATGTGAATATTCATACCCATGATATAAACACTCAAACAATTCAAGAACAAGCATTCAAGATAAATCCTTAACTAATATGTCATCTCCCAATGTGCAATAGTCAAATGCAATTGTGGATTTGTGGGTGCTCTAAAATATGTCCTAACTCCCATTAAAACATAAATATAGCAATGAAACGAGTTATTTAGGCCTTTAATTACTAGTATCAACAAAATAGAACACAATTGCAACACACGCTATAAAACCCAAATGTAAATATATTAATGAATTTAAGAACTAGGCACATAAATTCATAAACACTTTCACCCGAAAATCCCTAAGATATTTTAGCCACTCATGGCTAGAATAGCATTCATTATAATAATATCAAGGAGTTCACAAGCAACAAAGAAAGTAAAAGAAAAGGGGAAGAAATTCTCCCGAATCTTCCTAGCTTTTCCTTGTTCTTCCAATGTAACTTGTAGCTCTTGATGTGATATCCTCTTCTCCAAGCGTAGCTCTCACTCTTTTTGTCTCCAAAAACGCAACTTAACCCCTAGGGTTTGAGGAAGATGGACCATTTATTGCGGGAGCCAAATAAGGGTAGAATAGGAATTTCTGCACAGTCCAATTTTCACACAGGACGAATATTCGACGCGTCGAGTCTTGTTCTTCTTTCTTCATGTAGCTTACTGGAATTTTTCGATGCGTCGAATCTTGAACTCTCGCTCAGACTCGGCAACTGAAATTTTTCGACGCGTCAAATCTTCAGGTTCAGATCTCCTTAATCTATGTGACGTAGGTTCAGTTTGTAGGCTTATTTTGACCCTTTTCCCTTATGTCTAGACTTTGATCTCTTCGTAAGAATTGTATCACTTTACGTCTTCTTTCCAATGTCGCAAGAATCACTTCATTTGGATATACCTAAGCCGAGATATGATCCAAATACCGAATAGTGGCTAATCTGTGAGAGAATTTTTATTTCTTGCTCTTTTGCTTCACTTTTGCTCCACTTTTGCCTTGGTTTGCCCATGTGATCAAGACCATTGAAGACACCAATCTTTGGCTCCCTTTGAAGTATTTTAGCCACCTCTTTAGCATCACCTTGACTCCCATTAACTCGAGATTCATTCAAAATGCCTCGAAAGGCATACGATTGTCTTCAAATCAATGGTTTAGTCACCTAAGGGTATAAAAAAAATTGAATTAAGGCACATTTTGCATAAAACCAAAGTATCTTTCACTCAAAACGGGTCTATAAATGGGGTAGAAATATGGACATAAACACACTTATCAACTACCGTTCTTCAAAAGGCCCAATCTGGGACCTAAAATCATTGATGCCATTTTTGTTGGATATGCTCAAAACAGTTCAGCATATAGATTTATGTGTTTGGAAAATCGATCTATGTGTGAATCCAGAAATGCCATTTTCTTTGAACATATATTTTCGTTGAAGAATGCTTATGATTTATCTGTTGATAGACTTCAACGAAATAGTCATACTATATTTCCTAGTGTCTCTAACGATACAAATCAGCCTAGAAGGAGCAAAAGGCCTAGAATCGAGAAGAACTTTGGTTCTGATTTCATAACATATGTAACAGAGTTGAAATACCTAAATGAACTGTGTTCTCAGTTCATATGTCAATTGGTATTAGAAGAAGAACCAAAAACCTTTCAAGAAGTTATGCGTTCGGTAGATTTTACGCTGTAGAAAGAAGCCATCAAAAGTTAGTTGGACTCTATACAGTCCAATCACACTTGGGAATTTGTTAATCTACCCAAAGGGTGTAAACCAATTGGCTGTAAATGGATCTTCAAAAGAAAATTGAGACCAGATGGGTCAATCAAAAGATTCAAAGCCAGGCTTATAGCCAAAGGCTACACACATAAATTCGGTGAAGATTATTTTTATACATACTCACTAGTGACAAAAGTTGCAACCATTTGTGTTCTATTTGCTTTGGCATCTTTACATAGGTTGAAAGTTCACCAAATGGACGTAAAAAATGTGTTTCTCAATGGTGAGCTAGAGGAAGAAATCTACATGGAACAACCTCCTAGATGTGTAGATCTAGAACAGGAAGGAAAGGTATGCAAACTCAAAAAATCTCTATATGGCTTGAAACAAGCCCCTAAACAGTGGTATGAAAAATTTCATAATACCTTAATAGACCTGGGTTACTCTGCTAACCGGTCATATGCCTGCTTGTACACTAAAGAGATAGAGTCTAATACTGTGATTATATGTCTCTATATAGATGACGTGTTGATTTTCAGATCAAATATTGAAGCTATAAATGAGACAAAAAGATCTCTATGTGACAAATTTGATATGAAGGATCTAGGTGAAGTCGATGTGATACTTGGGATAAAGGTTACAAAGACTCAAGAAGGTTACCTTTTATCCCAAAGTCACTATACAGAGACACTTCTAAAGAAGTTTGACAGTTATGATGTAACTCCGGCTAAGACCCCTTATGACCTAGTGTCAAATTGTCAAAGAACATGAAAGACAGTGTGTCTCAAGAAAAGTATGCAAAGATAATTGGGAGTCTAATGTTCCTAGTGAACTATAATAGACCCGATATTACAGTTGTCGTAAATAAGCTCTCAGACGTTTTACTCACAACCTTGGTGATTCACATTGGGATGCACTGAAAAGGGTGCTTCGATATCTTAGAGGCACTTTAGACTGGGGTCTTAACTATAAAGGATTCCCAGTTGTGTTGGGTAAACGACAGTGATGATGTTAGCTCAACTAGTGGATATGTGTTCACTATGTGTGGAGCCTTCGTGGAAATCAATCAAACAATCGTGCATAGTCAGATCAACTATGGAGGCCGAGTTCATAGCTTTAGATCTGGCAAGCCAAGAAGCCGAGTGGCTAAGAAATATATTGGCAGATGTGCCTTTGTGGGGGAGTCCAACTCCTACTGCCTATTCATTGTGATTCACAAACTGCTATTTGTGTTTCACAAAACAGTGTCTACAATGGGAAGCGGAGATACATAAGAGTCAGACAAGAGTCTATACGGTAGTTGATATTAAACGGGGCGATCACAATGGAGTTTGTGAAATCGGAAAGAAATATCGCAGATCCTTTCACAAAAGGCATAAATTGAAAGGTCATGTGTATCACAATGTTATATGGTTTAATCAAGCTCTCAAAATCTGGCCATCATTCGGATGCAAATACATTTGGCATATATCTTTCTTAAACAATGGTCATAGTAAAAATTATCTACAAAGATAATCACTCATCTAGGCACAATTATGTGATAAAGATAGTTTTCATCAAATCGGAGATGTAAATATAAATCAAATGTCCAAAATACATACGACACCGGGGCATACCCCTGAAAGCGCGTTTTACAGATCAAATCATAATAGAAACATCCAACAAATCCGGCAGATACCAAAGATAGGCACCTTACCTTCTGTAGACCAAAGCCGGTCAACCAAATGACTCACCTGAGCTCGCCGCCACCGGTTAACCGCCGGCAACAAGAAAGAGAGTACCAGTTGACATGCCACCGGAAATTCGATGAACCTGCTACGAAAATTACCAGAAAATCCCAATGCCATAGAACACCCTTGCCGGAAACACCCATCCACGGACGGAATCCACCCAAGCTGACCGGAAAAATCAAGGGTCGTCGGAATCCATCTCCAACGCACTCCAACTCCAGCGCCAATTCAGATTAGAAAAGTCCACAAACAAGATGAAACCAAACAGAACATACCGGACCTTTGCTCACCACCATTGCAATCACCCTAACACAGACGGAACCACCCCAACATGGCCGGAAAAATCGAGGACCATCGGAAACTGGGAACATCCACACATCTCCAATGCAGTCCATACTCCAGGCGCCATTTCAGAGAAACACCATCCACATACAGGGGTCAAATAACAGAGGCGAACACACCGGAGACATTCCATTCGCCGGGCATAGCATGAGATCGCCGGAATCCGCAGAGATCTCTCCCACCGACGTTTGGTTCACTGGTCACCACTCCCATCGCCGTAGAGTCAACTTAGGGCGTCGGAATTGGTTTCTCGCATCACGCCGGCAGAGAAAACAACGATCGGCGAAGGAGAATCACGTCGTCGTGGAAAGCAACTTGCCGCCGGAAAGACGTCAGCGATCTTCCCCCACCCTCGGTAAATTGGAACAGGGCGCCTGGTCTGAGACCACCTCTGGGGGTAGTCAACATCTACGGCGCCATGAGGGTTAGAGGAGGGGCCATCACTATCGCAAAGTCCAGCGGGAAACGCACAAGCCTTCGTCGCCGGAAATCCGTTGACCCTCACACACTTGTTCTCGCCAGGAAACCATCGGATGTCTTCATTGATAAATCCAAAATAAAGTTTTGTCCTTATCCCAGAAGACAAAGTCCACCGGCGGTGTAAAGTAGTAGACGGCCAAGCACTCATAACAAAACCGACTACTGTTGTCTCATAAGCCATTTATTAAATCGAAAAGCACATGAATAAAAATCAAAACATGCAAACATATTATTATAATATGTTAATAATCCATGAAAGCAGATTAGAATCCACTTCCAGTAGCCAATCTCACTAAAAATCCAAGAAACCTGTCATACGAACATCGGATGAACTCACTTGAGCATTGGCACTCTAGAGAGAAGTCTCTCTGACTTCTCTCTAGAGAGAGAAACACTCTAGCCAACAATTAGTGAGGCTCGATAAAGATAGTTTTCATGAAAATATGACAAGTTGCACATACTGCCATCTATTGGTTTATGACTTTTGGACAGTCAATAATTGGTCAACGCTACTGTTAAAATAATGATTATCAAGGAATTATAGAGAGAATAAATATTTTGTATTATGAGATTGCTTGTTTCCTCTCCCCATGTATGGGGTCTATTTATATAAGTGGGCAAAAAGCCCTAAAAGAATAAAACTCCTAGACGGCCTCATATTAGGAGTCACTGTTGCATTAGAAATAAGAAGCTCAATCCTATGAATAGTAAGCTCACTCCTTATTACATTAGAGATAGGAAGCCCAATTCTTATTACATTATAAGTAGGAAGTCCAATCCTAGCTACTAGACTACCCCTAGCCCAAGGGAAAATTATATCGTGCACCACGGTGCATAATGGAAATGCACCAAGCTTCTAAACGACGTCTTTTGTTTAATGAAAAGAAACGGCACTCGTTTCATGCCGTTCCACAAAAAGTAACTATGTTATTCAGTTTTATTTTGAATACACTGTAGTTTCAGTTCAACACAACTACAGTTCCATTTCGATATAACTACAGTTTCATTCGATATTTATACACTCAAATATGTGAAAATGTTATTTAATTTTATTTTATATACACTATAGTTTCATTAAAACACAACTACATGATCATTTCGATATATATAACTACAACTTTATTGCACAATATACACTCAAAAATGTGAAATGTTATTCAGTTTCATTTTATATACACTACAATTTCATTTCAACACAACTACAGTATCATTTTGATATAACTACGTACAGTTTCGCTATACACTCAAATATGTGAAATTGTTATTCAATTTCATTTTGTATACACTGCAGTTTCATTTTAACACAATTACAGTTTCAGTTCATTACAATTACAGTTTCACTTGATAATATAAAAATAATACGTGATGCAATGTCAGTTTAGATATATTGTAGTTTCAGTTGGTAATTAATACATCAAACATGCGCGCTCCGTTAACTGCATGTAACGACGCCGTCTTTGGATCGCGGTCTACCGTATAATTGTTGTAGGCCAAGATGTCTCTGTTTCGCAAGACCATGAGCCCTAGTACACCATCCATCACCACATGTATAAATATCTTCTTTTAAAGAACAAAAATACTTAGCTTTTAGTTCATGGTTGATGTCAATATCCAACAAAGTCATCATCTAAACTTCCTTTTCTTTTGTGATCATCAAGAGCAGTGATCTTGATAATAAAGAACCTTTCCGGCAAGAAAATTTCGTCAAGCTTTTTTTTTTTTGAATGCAAAATTTCGTCAAGCTTAGTTGAAGAGTTGTTTAATATAAAATGAGGATAATCCTCAAACATTATTCCAATAGCCTAATTGCTTTGTTGGGCTAAGTCCGGTAAAGTCGTAAAGACCAAGTCTAAGCACTCTGACTTAGAGATTATTGAGTGGAGGCCGATAAAAGGTTTAGGGTCAAGTCTAGCACCTAGTGTATCTCGAAAAATGAGACTAGTGGTTTATAAAGAAATAAAATTGCACCTTTGTTACTAGCTATAGCTTTTGACTTAAGTGATAAGCGTTTGATCTGACCGTCTCTTTTTTCCTATCATGTCTGGTTACCACATTGAGTAATCCAAAGGAGACAGTATGACCAAAAGGCAAATGACTTGATAATACCATTAAGAATGCCTCAATGCTCATCATGAACTAGTATAGCATCTGCAAAATTATGAGAACGACAAATTTCAATAATTTCCGACATTACTTGACCACCACCACGATTCCTTTGCAAATTGAGTAAGACGAGCACTAGGGTTGCAGGGAGTGGTAATCATCTATCTTTTATTATCCCTCCTTCAATTCAATATGTACATGATATACAGAGCTTCAACACAACTACAAGACTATAAAAGATGAAGACATTATCATAATATAATAGCTTTAGTAATATCCATATATATTTATTTACAACATATATTAGATTTTGTAAATTTATTGTATAATAATCATCTCTACATCAAAATTATCCCAAACACAAGCCCATGAATTGGTTTTAGGATAGTATAAAGCTTATATGAGATCCAATGAAATAGTGGTAATATGAAAAAAATGTTTGGATAGCTTGGAGCCCCCAAAGTGGATTATGTCCAAGGTTTAAATATCGACAGCGACAGTGTGTGGATATGTTCAAAATGAGCAGATCCCTTCAACATTTGGTCCTATCTGCTGAGCCATTGAGTACAGTGATTTACATCTTCCTAAATACTCTATCCGGCCGGGATGTGAAGGGCCTTTGGAGTTGGAGTCGACCATTCGGGAGAAGAAAAGAATAGAAAGGAAATGCATTGAATTAACCAGCAAGCCAGTACACAACCTCAACATATAAACAGCAAATTAAAGTGGAACAAACTACAACCTAAAACTACCTTCCAAACATACTGTTTGGGTGTAAAGATGAATATGCTGTAGAGTTGAAGAGTGTTGTTTTGAACTTCGTTTCGACGAGGAAGGAATGCTTTGTGCTCCACCCTCCATTAAAGTGTAAATGAATAATACACAGATGCTGCTGCACATGATGTTTTCCAAACTGTTGTGAGAAGAAGCTCTATGAAGTGAAATCTTGACAACAAAAACCAAATCCCTAGCTACAAGCTACACATGATTCTTCCTCTTTTCTTTTTACAGGTGAATTACATGCCCTTTTGAAGAGAGCTATAAAGATAAATATATATATTGTACGTGTGATCTGAAGAGTAGACTGATATGAAGCCAACCAGCTTGTCATCTAGGTCCAGACAGCTCCATTGCTTCGACGATTAGAGAGGACTCTTCTATGAAATCGGAGTATCTTTGGGGCGTATTTTCATGAGTGCGAAACCTTGGAGTGTCGTTTCTCTGTGAAGCCTCCCATTTTTCAGCTAGGCCGTCGCCTTCCAGCATCCTTAGCACTTCCGACATTTTTGGTCTATGAGAAGGATTGAACTGGGTGCAAAGGAGGGCAACCTGAACCATCTCTTCTAGTTCAACCCTGTCAAAATTGTTCTTCAAATCTTTGTCCACCATCAAGTTCAATTTCCCTTCTTGATGGAGGGTTTTTACCTGCAGCAAAACACGAATTAATCTGGGGTGACGAGAGAAACCCACAGCCACTACACGAGGGTGCAATCCCCGCTTGTTAGGATCAAGCGCTTACCACTAGACCAAAAGCTATAGCTAGTAGCAAAGGCGCAACTTTATTTTCGAGAGATAGGGTGTTGGGCTTGGGCCTGCCTCCACCCAACAATCACCCTAGCCACATGGTGCTAGACTTGACCCTTACTGGCCTCCGCCCAACACCCTCCCTTGTGGCTTGTGACCCTAACCGACAAAGGACCACAAGGAGGTAAACTAGCCTAGGTTGCCCATAGCTGACTAATTCAAACCAAAAGGGCTGAAATTTGAACTCGTGACCTTGCGGTTACAAGTTTGTATCTTTAGCCATCTTGGCTGGAGTTACCCCCAAACACGCATTAATTTGTTTCTCTTAAATCTTATCAGACCTTACTATGATGCAATATCAGTAAGTATAAGATCAAAATCAAGATTTAGATGCAAACTAAAAGAGAGGAGAAATGTACCCAGTCAAGTATTACTCCTTTCTGGTTAGCCCCTCGCCCAAAGTCCACAGCTTTCTGACCAGTAATTAGTTCAAGAAGCAGGATACCAAAACCAAATACATCAGTCTTTTCGGATGATTGGCCTGTCGACAAATACTCGGGTGCAATGTGTCCGACAGTGCCCCGAACAGCAGTAGACACATGAGATTCGCGGTGATCCAATAGCTTCGCCAACCCAAAATCTCCAACAACTGCCTCAAAGTCTTCATCCAACAGAATGTTGGCCGCTTTGACATCACGATGGATGATTTTCGGGTCACACTGCTCATGCAAATACACCAGCCCCCTTGCAGTCCCTAATGCTATTCTTTTCCTCCTCGACCAGTCTAATACCGGCCTACCATGGACATGATCTGCAAACTCAATTCAATACTAGTCAACGAATCGGAGATGTGAGTTTGACACTTGAAATATAGAAAGATTGACAAAAACGCCTCATGAAAGGCCATCAAGGCTTTACTGACCTTTTAATCTTGATGCTACACTCCCATTTGGCATATAAGGGTAAACGAGGAGCCTCTCGTTCTCGGTTGAACAGAACCCCCAAAGTCGGAGGAGATTTCGATGGACAGCCAGGCTAATCATCTCTACTTCTGTCTGGAATTGGATCTCGCCACCAGCAGCATTATAGTCCTTCAACCTTTTTACAGCCACAATCGTGCCATCATTTAAGGAACCCTTGTACACTATCCCAAATCCTCCCCTTCCTAAAATATTCTTCGAGTTGAAATGGTCAGTTGCAGTCCGCAGTTCCTTGTAGGTGTACCGTCTCAAATGACCCAAGCAGACCTCTGGATCATAGTTATCTGCCAATATAATGAGAGTGGAAATTTCACGAGTTAGTAGCTTGAAAATGATTAGATCATTCACAAATTTGGAAATACTATATAAATCCTAACCATTGAGATCAAAAAAGATCTGCTGATTCCGTCTATAGCGCCACCAGATAAGGGACACGAGCATGATTATTAAGAATAAGGCGCCAAAACTTGCTCCAAAAGCAATAGCCACGTGATGTTTTTTCGCCCCAGCATCTGATTGACCTAAGAAAATCGTGGGTGAGTAAAAATAACAAGACAAATTGGGGGGGGGGGGGGGGGGGGGGGGGTCTTTACCTACCATTCCCACACAATCTAACTCTGTCACTACCTACCTATTTAACATTCTTTATAACATTTAGTTATCATTTTTCAGATTGAATTTATGGGAAGTCAAAGGCCTAATACTCACCTTTTCCAACATCTGGTGGAAACGACAGTGGTTCTGGATAGATTACTGAACAATTATTCTCAGAACTCTGCCCGCAAATTAAAGGATTGCCAATAACTCTGAAATCCAGAAAGAAAGAGATTTTCAACTCTGAATTATTTCTCGAATTGTTACTCAAATCAACTATAACACCAACTATATACTAAAAGGAGTACATATGCCTGGAAAGAAGCTACTCACTTGAAAGTTCTTGCTGGTAGTTTAGGGGGTCTGCCACTGAGATTATTAAAAGAAACATCCCTGAAAGTAACAATTAATTAAGCTGTTGGCGCATTGGAGGAAAAAGAAATTTACGCATTAGTTTATTCGAAAGACATTTAAACTGTTAACTAGAAAAGCACACAGGGGACATACACAAGAGTAAGACCATCAACTTTGGAGAGAGATTCTGGGATTTGTCCCGAAAGGCTGTTGTTGTTGAGTCGCCTGGCTCGTTCAAAGGAAAACAACTTAGTCCTCTGCAGTAGTTCATCACTTATGTACTACAATATAGAATTTTTTTTTTTTTCCGTATTCCCAAAACTTACAAATAATTCAAATCCCTTAAGTCCCCCAATGTGCTGGGTATATCACCATTGAATTTGTTGTTGGAAAGATCGAGGGTCTGAAGCCTTTCTAATTTCCCGATCTCAGCTGGAATATGTCCTGAAATAGCATTGTTTTGCAGCAACCTGCATAAATATCAGCATCATCTGTTATTTTTATACTCCCTTTTTCTCATAACAATCAGACAATTAAGAGCATCCACACTAGTAGTTATTTAAGGGTTATTTCTACATGAATTCTCTCCACCCAAAGTTAATAGCTGATGTGGGGAGGAGTTATTTCAAAAATATTTCTCCTGCAAAGTATGGTATATTTGTGGGCCCAATAGGTAAGAGAAATAATTAAAATATAGTGGGTTAAATTGTGGGTCCATAAAAAACTGAGAAATAACTCAAAACTGATGTAGAGAAGGTTTTTTGTGATTGAATGAGATGGTGGAGGATGAGGTGGATGCTGGGACCCACAAATAACTGATAAATAACTTTAAACTGATAAGGATGCTCTAATATACAATAATCAACTTGTTGGGGGCAGAGGCCGGTAAAAGCCAAGTCTAGCACCCGGTGACTGGGGGATTGTTATTGTCGGACGGAGGCCGGTAAAGGGCTTAAAAGGCCAAGTCCAGCACCCAGCATCTCGAAAATGTGATGGCAGTTAGTAAGGAAATAAAGTTGTGACTTTCTCTACTAGCTATAGCTTTTGGCGTAAGTGGTGAGCGCTTGATCCTAACACAACTACAATCAACAAATTATGTAAAAGTAGAAAGAATAGAATAGAATAGAAAACGAGTTCTCCAAGTACTTACACAGACTGCAAGTTTGTTAAGTTGCCAATTCCAGGTGACAAGGTCCCTGATAAACTCTGGCTGGGTAGTCCCCTAATGAGTCAAAACCACCATATCAACAATGATCAATTCACCAAACAAATATTGAATTTAAGTGAGATTCATTAAATTATTGCCAAAAAATCTGAGTACTTACAAGGCAGACACATAGCCATCAGGTGAACAGGTAACCATTCTCCAACTGCAGGGGTCTACAGAGTTAACATCCCAATTTTCCAGAACATTGTAAGGGTCATGTAAACCAGTCTTTATAGCAATCAAAGCCACCACTGCAATGGATTATACCCACAATTAGGCCCTATATTATTTCTATCTTTTTACCATCAAGCAAGAAAATTAGGGGAAAAGAGGTTGAAGGGTAAATTTATCAAGTCAAAGCCTAGTCACTTGGAAATCTTTAGGAATTTAAAGCAGTGTATCAAAGACAGAGAATAGATAATATTAATCCCATTAAACAGACAGTTGAAAGAAAGAAGAAAGAAGCACTTTGTACAATGAGGAAGATGAGTGGAATAACAAGATTAGTAGAAGCTAACCTTCATAGTTCACCCCAGATGGTGAAAGAGTAGCAGAACAAGAAGTGGCTATTAACATCCAAATCCCCAAGCCCAGAACTTTGAATAGCAGAAACCACTCCCTTTCCATAATCTACCTTTTTTTGTTTATGTTATTCTTGTATTAAGAAAAATACCCTCTCAGCAAAACCATAACTCTTAACAAAACATAACATCAAGCAAAGCAGCCATACTTGCTCATCCCATCCAAGCAAGCAAACCCAGCTTGTAAGCATAATCCACCATTACCATTACCAATACCAATCAAGAAACACCTGGGAAAAGTGCCCAGAAGCTAAAACTATCTATCTTTGCACGACTAAGCTTGAATATGGGCAGACAGCAGAAAACCCAGCAAGAAGAAAAACAGAATTTTCTTGAGAAACTAATCCAGAAATTCTGGGAGCCTAGAGATCTATCTATCTATCTGGAGATTTCTATTTCTAACAGATACCCAGGAATTCCATCTTCTTCTTCTTCCCCTTACGTTTCACCACACCGATGCTCTCTCCTCTCACCAGTCGCCACCATATCCTCTCAAGATCACACCATCATCTCCGTATTATTATTGAATATTTTTTTTATATTTCTCTGAAATGTGGTAGTAGTAGTGCACCAGAAAGAGTACAAACACGCGAGAGGGGCCAAAACAGTAGGCCAAGGACTTTGCAGATACAGATGTAGACAGTTTCGAATCAAAAATTTAAAAATAAAATAAAAAATTAATCTCTCAATTAACTTTGCCTTTAATTAATAGGCATATTCCGACCAACTATCCATAGAATTAGGTTGAAAACACAACTTATTATGTCTGCATTTTAAAAAAAAAAAGATTTCTGTTCATAAATGATTAACACCATGTTTGCGTATTATTCCCCACCTTAGTTAATGAAAGAATAAGCAAAAGCATTATTCCCCATCTTTAATATTTGTCATCACGCAGCTCAATTGATTCTTAGGTGATAAATTATGAAAAAAGCAAGATCAAGTCTGAGCCGTCACAACTAGCGCGAGAATTCAATTGTTATACCATGAACCATAATTCATATTGCATTGTGAACCTCATCCAAAATTATATTTTGCCGTTAATGTATCCTGCAATTAACAATGTATATACCTATAAACAAATTGAAGGCACATAACTTAATTACAGACACGATAATAATAGACACAAATTGTTAACTGCAAGTACAAAATATGTTAACTACAAACACATAAGATATTGGTTAACATGTTATGTTCTGCAGTTAACATATTTTGTATGGACAATTAACAGTTTCTGTAATTACCATGTGATAATACATAGAACCTGAAGGTTATTTTTTTATCAGAGTTCACAATGCAAAATAGACATTAATTCATAGTAGAATTTGCCGTGAGAGTTGTGCCCAATGTGGTGGGCTCCTTATGAACATATGAAACCCTCACTAATGAATCATTGAGTTACCGAGATGTACCTAGTACCCCTTCACTATCTTATGGGTTGTTTGGTTGAATGTAGTTGCAATTCAATTATAGCATAATTCATTGACAACCCGAATTACAATGTTTGGTTGGAGAGAATTGTAATTTCACCGAATTGCAATTCCTTTATTTTGTTGAATTGTAATTCATATCCTCTTCGTATGAATTGCAATTCAATTGGAAAGGAAATGGAAAAATGAAGAAAAAAGATTTTTTTATCCTTGATTATTATTAGTATTATTATTGCACACCGACATTTTAATCTTTATACTATTTCTTCCCTTCTCATTCTCAACAATTCTATTCCTACCTATCAAACAATGTAATTTGAATTTCTATCTTATTCTCACCTTATTTTTTTCAAACAAAATTATAATTTATTTATCTTTAATATTGAGACTTAGTATTATATTTAGTTTTATTCTAGCTTATTCTTTTGATTTGCTTAGTCTTTGTATAGGTTGTTATAACTAGTTCTTTTTTCTTCTGATTGTGTAGTCTATATATTCTACCTCTTTGCTATGAATAAACATCAAGCTTACAGTTTCTACATGGTATCAGAGTCAATCCTCTAGCGAGATTTGTTTTTCCTTTATTCCAATCAAACGCGTATAATAGTTCAGCGAGTGAATTTTGTTCTTATGGGCAAGAAAGAATAAGCAAAAGGGATTTTTGGGAAAAATAAATAAGGGAAAATGGGGGTTTAAATTTCCAGTGATTGGACTGAAGTGCGATTGATCAGAATTTAGAGAGAGAATAATTTAGAGAGAGAAAAAGGAAGGATGCATAAAAGCGAGGCAAAAAAGCAGAGGCTTGAAAAATATTTGCAGGTAAGAGTTTGACAGGTCACGTGCTTGGGTTGTCTACGTCTTTGTTGGCTTTTTTTGGATTTTTTTGTTTCCCTATTAAATAAATGATTTTGTTCTGTTAAAGTTTCTTGCATGTGGGCCCCTCACACCCCACCCAATTTGCTAAAATACGCCCCACCAAAATATACTATGCGCTACTGGGGTTTTCACGGGATGATATAAACTTCATAATTCCCGGGTTTTTGATTTTTTTGTTAACGTTTTCTTCATTTCTTCTATAAATTCACCGTGCGGACTTAGGGGTACAGGAGTAATTTCAGATTATTGTGTTTTCTTCTAAATTTACCGCGCCGACTTAGGGGTACATGAGTAATTTCAAATTATGTGAAAAATACACATATTAGCTGGCCCACAAAGGCAAAATTTTTCAATTTCTCAATTTCTCACTCCCGACTTGTCAGGATCAGTGTTGTAAAATCTGTCTAAGTGGCCGTCTAACACTCTTAAACTAAGGCGATTTCAGTTCTAGGCAATTTTTAATTGGCCGTAGGGATAGCCATGGGGCGGGATGCGTGCGGGGATATATCCCTCACCCCCGCACTTGCATTCCCAACCTACTTCCCGCACTCGCACGGGTAATGAAATTCCTACCCCATACTTGTTCACACGGGGATTTTGCAGGTGCAGATAATACCCAACCCGCAACTCTAATTATTAATATTATACTTAAATATAATAAAAATTTTATACTACAATTCTAATTATCACATGGATTTTTTATAAGTTTGAACATAACTCTAAAATTTAATAAGAGCCAATGAAGTTAATCCTTAATTGAAACTAAAATTGTGTTGGTAGTATAAATTGTATTAAGTGTTTACTCATTATGTTATTTGTGTTGTTCCTATTCAATTTTCATTAACAAAAAACTACGAAGTTTAATTCATTATGCATTTTTAATTATAAAATATACATAAACTTATATAATAAATGAATACTAATAACAATATATATAAGTGCGGGTGTCGTGTGCGGGGCGGGAATACCTCCCCCAGCACCCACTCTATACCCGCGCGGGTATACAAAATTCTCCCCACACTCACACCCATTACCCAAATTTTACGGGTATTTTAAAACCCGTAAGGGCGGGAATGCGGGGAACCCATTGGGTGTGGGTAGAATTGTCATCCCTAGGTGTCCGAACGACTAACTGCTTGACTAGGCGCTGAGTTGGGTGCCTAACTCGGCCAAGTTGAGCGCCTAACTTGGTTGAGTTCGTGCCCAACTTGGCTCGGGCGAGTGGTTTTTTTGTCTGCTCGATTATTCATCTTCTATATTTTTTCAATCATGTACTTAACTAATCATCTAACATATGCAATTGACTAGTTTGGTGATTATAACAGTCTAACAAATTTCAGTCCCGGATGAAAAAAGTGGAGACAATATACTCGGATTACTCGACCGCGCCGCCTAGGTGCTAAGCACCCCCTGGGTGCCCGACTAGCACCTTCTACAACATTGGTCAGGATGATGGATGGATAAATCAGGCCTCTTAAGCGAAAGGACCAGTACTCAAAAGTAGTCCACAACATTAGGTGTAACTCCTGCATTACATCTGTCAAGTCTCAATCCTGCTTCATTACCATAATTTACCACATAAATACCAATTGAAATGTTTGTATGAGCAAAACAAATACACATACAAAAAAAAAAAAAAAAAAACACATACTTTTTACTAATTTACTACCTAAGTACCAATTGAAATGTTAGTATGAGTAAAAGAAACACACATACTTTTTAAGTCTCTTTTTAATTTTTTTTAATTATTTGTAATATTTGATTTAATAATAATAAATAAAATTGATATCTTTATAAATTAAGTTGAATGTTTTATTAAAATTTTCATAAGAAAATAAATCAAAGAAAATATTTAATTTACTCGCAAATAGTAAATATGTCAATTAAAATGGAACTGATTGAATATCACTTCTAGATTCCAAATTAGACTAACATTTTTATATTCAATTATTTATTATTAATTTTTTTAAAGCTACTGACTCTATTAGATTGTAGTATTTGTTTATCTATACTTTTTTTCTCAACTCGTTGAAGCACAAAGAGTCAACACCGCCTCCACCAAGACTCAATTTCATGACCTCTCATATTGAAGAGTCACTACATGTTATCTGAGCATAAGGTGCTTGGCATTTATTATTAATTTAGTTGAATGTAGTTTCACAAAATTTTATATACAATTAAATTCAATCTAAAATAGTTGAGAAGTGATTCCTTATCATTCTATCTGATGAAGTGAATATATTTCAAACAACTAGGATTGAATTTGGTCAATTCAAAAAGCTGCATTTAATCAAATTTGACTATGTAGTGTGAAATTGTGACTATGTAGTGTGGATGACACAAAATATACCATTTTGTATATTTATTTGATCTCAATTTCCTCGAACTAATCATATAAGTTCACAAGACTCAACCCCTAGAGTTACTGTATCATAGAACTATTGTAGAGATAAGTCGTGAGTCACGCAATCAGCTCACTGGTTAGACCCTAATTTTCATGCACGCACAAGGAATCCAATCTACACCTTTATTATTCTGCGGTCGTGACATCAAGTCAGACACAAACCACTATACTAAACCTGGGGGAATATACCCTTTTTTAATATTGAAATTTATACCATCTAATTAACTTGTGATGAATTTAGAAAATTTATGAGTTGTCGAGTTCGAGCCTCGCTGGAGGCGTTATTGACTCTTTGTGTTTTAGTAGGTTGAGAAAATATATAAACAGATATTACAATGTAATAGTCAGTAGCATTCAAAAAAATGAGTTGTCAATAATATGCAATTTAGTCATCACAATATATTAAATTAAAGAAAAAGTTACTTTCAAAAAAAAAAATTAAAGAAAAAGTTTACTATGTTGATGACATTAATGATAATTGTATCAAGTACAATTTTGTAAGGTACACTTAATTATAAGGGGTACTATTGTCTATTAGTAGCAATGTTGATAGTATCCCACATAATCAAAATACCTTACAATCTTACCTAATCATAGTTAGAATCAGGTCAAAGTACTTACGAGGTCTCTGTACTATAACGTGTTGTTTAATTTAGTCTTTATATTTTTATTTTATTCAATTTAGTCTTTGTACTTTCAAAAGTGGTGCAATTAAGGACAATAGTTAACAGTGTTAATATTAACGTTAACTAGTTACGTGGCGTTGACGATATTTATATTCCTACTCATATATTACTGTATAAATATTTAAAATTAATTATTTTTACCACCAATATATTAAATTAGTATGTCCAAAATAAATAATTACAACAATGTTCCTAATGAGATGTGGACAATTGTCCTTAGTTTTACCACTTTTTAAAGTAGAGAGACTAAATTGAACAAAATAAATGCACAAGGATTAAATTGAACAAAACACTATAGTACAGGGACTTCATAGGTACTTTGACCTCAGTATGCAGTAATACACTATACTAATATTGATCGATACCTTAAATTAAGTAATATAAAGGATTAAATTATAAGTAATATTGGTTAGGAAAATAGTATGTGCGTTCTCATTTTATACTCTCAACTTCTACTCCCACACAAAATCTTTAATGTAGACACTTAATTGAGATCCACATGAAAGAAATAGTTTATTAGTGGTTTTTTTTTTTTTTTTTTTTGTGATTTTTGAGGTGCCAATCAGGAGAGAGAGAGAAGAAGGAAAAGGAGAAAACAAAATTAAAAAGCAGGTTTGACGCCAAAAAAAAAAAAAAAAAAGACATCGGACGCTACAGTGGCTGAGCGCGATCTATGCAAGCCACGCACGTGGTTGCATCTCTCCTGGCAGGCCGCATAAAAAATCATTCTTTCAAGAAAACCCCAACTCTTCTCTCTTCTCTCTCTTTCTCCTCCACATAAGTCATGTTTTTCTCAAAAATTGTGAAAAATTACAGATGGAGATGTTCTTAGAGCTCGCTACATTAGAGAGTAAATTTGAGAAGGTAAGAGTTGGAAATAGTAGTAGAACTCTATTAGTAGTTAATTCTGAACATCTTACTAATAGAATTGAATTAGACACAAAAAATAAGAAAAATCACTGTTTATGTGGGGAAAGAAGTTGGAGGTCAGGTCAAATTTACTTGAAGTAAAAGTTGAGTAGGTAATTTCAGTGATTGGCATAATTTTCTCAACCACTTCTAATCATGTTTGAACTTTAGATGTATTTCTTTCTTTTTCTTTTTTCCTTTCATCTTAACTGCCTCTTTTGTTTTTTTTACAGTTTTAATATTCACTTTCCATTTTGACAAAGAAATATATATGAAGACTTGTGATGAAGTACATGGATGGAATTTGTCAATAACGGCGGTGGATAGAAATTCGACTGCGACACACCAACTAAGACTAAGAAAAATTAGAGAGAATTAGAGATGATGAAGACATCTTGTGTGTAGAATGTGTTGAATGGAAACTGAGCTATTCATATGGGCATCTCAATTGGTCGCAGAGGTGAAATTTATCACAAGAGATCGATGATCAAGTTTCACTAGCGGCAATGTGAGAGCAACTTCTCAAAATAAGGGGGGGGGGGGGGGGGGGGGGGGTGTTCTATGTGTGCATTGAGCAAAAGTTTAGCATTTGTTTGTCAGTTGAGTCACCATGATTTACCTCACCACAAACTGTCGAGCCAGGTATGGGGGGTGGGTGATTCCTTGCCACAAGGGTGGAAACTGAGCCGTTACCGTGATTTACATCTTCTCAAGTCCCAACTGCTCTGTCAAGACGGGGAAGAATCCTCTCAAGTCCCAACTGCATTGAGAAATATAATGTATTAAAAAAATGGTGATAGATTTATCATTTGCATAATACCGTACATGTAAAGAATGTGTGTTGAAGTTGTAAGGATATGATGTTTCTATCCTCACGGACTTAGCTCACTGGTTCAGCAGACAATATTGTAAGAAGAGATCAATGTTTAAATCTCAGCAGCGACAGTGTGGGAATTATGCTTAAAGAGGACAAATTCCTTATACGCAATGACATTTGGTCTTGTCTACTAAGTCATTGAGTCATCTTGATTTACATCCTCCTAAATGCTCTATCGGGGGCTTGGGGTTGGGAGAAGAAGGATATGATGTTTCTAAATCATTAATTATATTACTTCAATTCATAGGGTTGGAATTGAATTGGATTAATACTCATTAAGGCTATTGAATCACTTCATTCAATTTATGGGGCACCTATTCATCGGATTTCACATTCAGTTCATCACACAGTTAAGTACGTGAGTTCAATATGGGTAAGAATTTGAATTTATGAGGCAACTATTCGTCGGTTCCAAATTTGTCATCTAATAAAATATTTGTTTAATATGAGTTAAATTTATGAGTAAAAATGTAAAAATTGACTTGTTAATGAGATGGAAAAACATGGTTCATAAATTTCAACGTTCGTGTATGTACTTTGGTTAATTTGGAAAGCAAGAAATGATCTCATTTTTAATAACATGAGGGAAACTGTTACTATTACGGATTTAGCCCGCAGAATGGCAGCGGATGCGAGGATCTTCATCGCAAAAACTAAATGAGTTTTGCATGGACAGCAGAAATGGGTCAGCTGGTCAGACCCTCAGCTGGGTTGGATGAGGCTGAATACTGACGGGACTATGAAATAAAACATGGGTATGACTAGTGTCGGAGGTCTCATCCGCGACGATCGTGGAAGATGGGTTAAAGGGTTTGCTACTAAAGTTTGGCTTACTAATAGCTTCTCAGCAGAGCTGTGGGGCCTAAAGCCGTCGAAACGGTCTCGCGGGGCGGGACGGGCCAAAACACACCAAAGCCCATTTCCGTATATTTGGCCGGCCCGCCCCGCCATGCCAAAGCCCGCTGGCGGGGCGGGCTAGCCCACCAGACAATATTTTTTTTTGTAATTTGAAAAGATTTGCTGTACTAAAAAAAAATGACATGCAAATTAACAACATGTATTAAATACTAAATATTAATACAAATTAAAATAACTAACAACTAATAGAAATTATCAAAAGTTTCTATTCAACATTAGGAATTAAAATAAAATAGTTTTGCAAATACTAAACTTCTAAAACTCATAATTCATCAACCATTATATCATTCATATCATGATCTTCTTCTCCTTGATCTCTATCATCATTGATTTGGAAATTGAGAATTGCGAAGCATGCTACGATATTTTTTTTAATATAGATTAGTAGGCCGCGGGTTAAACCCGCGGCCCGCCCCGCTTGGGCCTGTGACCTAGGCGGGACGGGATAAAAAGCCCACCTCCTGGCGGGTGAAATAATCAAGAACCCGTCCCCTACCTACGGCGAGACGGGACGGGTCGATCCGGCGAGTAAAACTCATTTTTGATGGCTCTAGTGGGGCCTAAGGGTCTACGACTCTGTTTGAGAGAAGACCTAGACAGGGTTTGGGTTGAAATGGATTCAGCAGCCGTGGTGGGCATTCTGAATGGTAGGTTTAACCGGGAATATACTATGGATACTCTTATAAAAGATTGCTTGGATCTCATGAAAAAGATTCCTACCTCTCGGGTCTCTCACATTGATAGGGAAGAGAATAAGTGTGCAGACTGACTGGCTAACTTTGGCCAGGATGTTGATTGGGGGAAGACCATTCTTGAGAACGCCTCGATTGAGCTGAATAGGCTGCTTGATGATGACGCTCGTAACACTCCTTATTTAAGGATTAAATAATGCTCCCCTGTGAGGGCATCAGATGTACCAAAAAAAAAAAAAAAAAATACACTAGGTTCATCATAAGTAGAATATGAAGAACATGTAGAAGCATAAGCCAATTTGAACCATACTACTGATAAGTCTCTATCCCAAATTTGAGGTGATCATATCCTTTGTTTCAACACCCTAAAATATGTAAATTTGGGCTCTGGAGAGACGATTCTATTAGCTAATTTTTACATTCTTAACCTTAAATTTAAGGTATATTAAAAAATATTTAATCAGAGAATCAATTTTGGAACAAAATCAATAATCAATGGATCAATTATGGTCAAATTGAAAATCAATGATAAAAATTGATAAATGTAAATAGTTAATGGACCATGAAATTAACGCTATTAAAACATTATGGCTAAAGTCTAATTATTTCACTTTAATGATATCTAACCAACCTTTCTGAAAGTCATTTTCCGAGTTTTTAAATAGATCCTAAATGAGGATTTCATATTCTATTAATTGATTGATGAAAAAATAAGAAATTTATAGTACCCAAAGAAATTATTAAGGAATATAAATTCAAAGGGAAAAAATCTTCTACTAACCAAACATGAAAATTCACAAGTTTAAAAAAATTATTGTGAAAAAATTTCAAATTTTATTGATCAAATGAATCGTAAACATACCCTTATCATTTTCATAGAAACAACTATAAGTTAAATTCAAGAATAGTACATTGACTATCGATATTTATCAATTTTTATTCTTTAACTTTCAATTGGACCATAAATGATCTCTTGACTATTGATATTTATTAATTTTCATCATCGAATTTCAATATGGCCATAAATGGTTCATTGACTATTGATTTTATTCCAAATTTGATCATTCAGTTAAATATTCATTTAATAAATATTAAATTTAAGAATAATAATGTACAAATTAGCTTGTTATTGAGATGGACAAATTGAGTTCATAAATTTAATACATTGAATTCATCATTACGAAGAACTAAAATTTTTATTATTAGTCTTAAATTTAATATTTATTAAAATGATATATTTAATTAGATGATTAAATTTGAAAACAATCAATAATCAAGAGGCTATTTATGATTAAATTGAAAGTGGGTAATAAAAATTGATAACATTAATAATCAAAGGACTATTTATAATTTAATTAAAAATTGAAGGATAAAAATTACTCCGTAGTAAATAACATTATTGATGAAATGAGAACTCAACGGAATATTTTGAAGCCCGATGTGTAGTTGAAGTAGCAGTGAAAATGAAGACAGAACAGCGTGGCTAAAATGCGCCTGCCTGCCTCTTTATCCTCAGTGGAGATGAGATTATGTTTTGTTCCTTCACCAAATTCTTTATTGGATTCCGGGATATAAACAAATGCACTATTTTAAATATTTTAAGCTGTAATATATGTCATATTCTTTTTTTTTTTTTTTTTTAAAGTTTATATTAAAAACCCTTTCATTTTTATAGAAAATTTTATTGTGTATATAGGAGATCTTGTCTTATATTTAATAAAATTGTATTTTCCTTTTCTTGTACCTTTGGCAATTTGAGATATATAATTCCATTGTTCCTAATTTTCTTACAATTATACTCTCCCTCTTAGTACCTTAGGGCAACTTCAATTTTTTTTTAAAAAAATAAAAAACTGAGCTATATTAATATGAAAAGGGGAAAAGAGAACGAATACAATCAGGGGAGACAGAGTCCCAGACTTGAGAGCCAGACTGAGAGCCAGCAACCCTAGCTAAAGTGTGGGCTATCAAGTTCACTGACCTTTTAACAAAATGACAAACTAAGAACTCAAAGTCAGACATAATATTGAAACATTGATTGATTGGTAAGGGCCAACTTCAATTTAGATTTTTATGAAGAGTCTTCTTGCAAAGTCTTAGTTTTTATCAGACTTGTGGGACCCACCAAGGAAAAAGAAAGTCCTGCCCTAGTTGCGTGAAGCGCAACCACAGCGCCCAGTCAGGTGCGTTAATCTGAAGCTTTTTTTTTTTTTTTCCAAATTTGTTTTTTTTTTTTTTTTTTTTTTTTTCTTTTTTTCATTCCCTCCCATCTTCTCTACCCTAGCCACACCGGCAAAAACTCTTCAAAATCTATGCCTATTGGGATGCTCTTACCACATGTAGGAGAAAGAAAAATTGAAGTGGCAAAAGAATATAGGGATTAGAGCTCTTCTACTAAATACCATATATTTTTTTAAAAAAAGGGTTGAACGTTACGTGCATAGAAGATGCACAACAAGCGTTCACTGTATGCACCTGCTAAGCAATTGGAGTGGACACCAGCTAGCGACCACTTTAATATTATGTCAATTGTTTGTTTCATTTTTTTATTGGGTTCACAAAAAATTCCAAAATCCCCATCCATTGGCATTGCTCTAATTTGATACGTGCAATTCTATCGAACATAATACACCATAGAAGTTTAGCACTCTGTATTTTCCTAGCTTGTGCTACATCATTATTCGATGGATTGAGAGTTTCACCAAATGGTAATATATCATCTTAGTGTTAGTTTATTTGAAACTTATTCATGAATTAATTGCAATATATCAAATCAAATTTTGATAAAAATTTTAGTAGAACTTTTGATCCATATAATAAAGTTCATAGAGTATATTTAATATGGAATTTTAGCATACATAAAACACATATTTTAAAATTAACCCTGCAAATCAATTAATCTTAAATTAATCAATCTATTAATATAAAAAAAAATGTAATAGTAGCCATTATAGTGTCCTTCAAAGTCCCTTCCCGGGTCACACATTTCATACCCGCATGCCTCCAATTAAGGGAATATCAATTAGGCCCGCACGAGCTTAGAAGAAGAGACTAATGTTCGAATCTTGGCAACAATAATGTGTAAATTATGTTCAAAATAGATAGATCTCCTGTGCACATCGACATTTAATCATGTATACTGAGTCATTGATCAAGTCATCGTGATTTACATCTTCCCAAATGCTCTGTCGAGTCGGGATGTGAAGGTTCTTGAGGTTGGAGATTCAACATTTCGAGAGAAGAGAAATGAATATCAATTAGTCATGCTTCTGTTATAATAAATCTAATTTCTCAATTATTATTAATATATTTATTTTTATTACACGTTTAATTACGAAATAAGTTTTGAATGAATTATTATTTTTATGAATTGGCATATTCTATCATTTAGTAAATTAATTTATTTTCAAGAATATAAGAGCTATTCTCATTGTAAATTGAATAGCTAGTCTAAGGGGTCTAGTATTAGATTATTCTTGAATTTTTTATAATAGTCAATTTTTTTGTGATGCCTAATTATTTGTCTTTACTTATTTTTATTATGTAGTTTAAATGTATTCTATAATATAACAATTTTTTAAAATTATTCTGTGTGTGTATATTAGTGTAGAGGGTATTTTTATCTTTTAAATACTTAACTTATTCCATTTTTATTCATTAATCCAATCAAACACCAACGATTAAAGGGATTGAAAGTGAAAATACTAACCATTAAAGAGATTTGTAACAATTTATATATCCAAAACCTTTGAAACAAATAGATAAAAAGCATATGATTCGTAAGATTAAGATAAGATTATTTGCTTTGTAGTCATGATTAAAGCTGGCAGTGTAGTTGTTTGAATCTCGTTGGAAACGTGAATGAGAAAAAGATCCGCGATGATGAAAGGTGTGGATTCGATCTATTGTGCGCGCATAAAGACTAAGATTTGACTGGTATGCTAATTGTGCGACTCTCGATTTACCTCTACAGTGATTTTAGGGGCGAAGCTTTGTGGGTTTAGGATTAATCAGGCGAAGCTGAGATCACCTACATATATAAGAATAATCATATGTTGCCCGCACATGCTTAGCTCAGTGGTTTAGTAGACTGTATTTGAAAGAAGAGACTAATATTTGAAACTCGATAGTGACTGTGTGAGGATTATGTTTAAAGTGGTAGATTGAAGTTCAATGATTAAAGATCAAACTATTATTATAAATTGTAATTAAAGAGAGATAGAAAAAAAATCCTCAATTTTTTTATTTATTTAATCCCTTGAGCGTTTTAAATTCCAAACCGTTACAACTACTCAACCTTCAAAACCTACTAATTGAAATTAAATTATTTTATTGATACAAGTTGTCCTTAGCATCAAGTCATGAATCCACACCAAACATTATTTATTTTTCAAACCACAATGATTAATGAACAATAAAGACTACAAATATACGTAGACCATGTCAATACAAGATTGCGTGGTGCAAATTAATTGCACATCGGAATATTAAATTGTGAGAAAAGGTATCCAAAGGAAACACTTGAATGATGATGTTCTAACCAAATAATATGCATTTATGTCCTCATAATAATAACAACAATGATACATGATTTGCATGCATGTTTCACCAATGTTGTATTCTCTAAGATTAATGAAATGCTAAGGATTTATAAGTTTCACATTAATCTGCCGAGCATCTTGTGCTCAGTTCGTACCTCTATGACTCTTTTTGATGGAAGGTCACAGAATTGAATCCCGATGTTGGAATATTGATTCCTTAGGTTGCAACAGAGAAACTATAGAACAAGAGTCAATAGTACTAAAAAAAAAAGTATTTTGGTCAGTCACTTTTTTCGGATGACATTCGTGTCCGCAGGTGCCGGCATACACGAGTCGAGCCTTTCCAAACCATTATGGGACTTGATTTGCAAATTCCCTTATTTTACTAATGTGGGACAAATGTTACTTTAAACTAGGGTTGGGTGTTTCGATTTGGTTTAACCGAATCGAACCGGTTCGGTCTTAAACCGAATTACCGATCGATATTTAGTTTAGGGAAACCTTTCGGAACTGAACCGAAAATCGATCGTTTAATGTGTATATATATATATATATATATATATATATATATATATATATATATATATATATATATATATAATTTAATAGTAATAATAATATTGTAATAAGATTTCATAGTCTTCAGAGTTCAACCTAACCCTAATTCCCTAAAGAGTTAATTCCATCAGAAGTCCCTTGTCTTTGGTGGCAATTTCAAATTTAGTCTTAGACTATTTTTTTTTTCCATTTAACATCCTAGACTATTATTTTTTGGACACTTTTAGTTCTTCTCATGACTTTTCCTATTTTTCGTAAGGGCATTTTTGTCTCTTCATATTTTTCTTTCGTTATTTTTTCCGATTTCAATAGGTTTATTGGTTTAGGACTTTACTAAAAACCGATTGACAAATATGGTTACTAAAAATCAGAGGTTACCTAAAGTCCTAAATCAATTAAACCAGTTGAAACTGGAAAAATAACAAAAAGAAAAATATGTAAAGACAAAAATGCCCTTACTAAAAATAGGAAAAGTCACGAGAAGGACTAAAAGTGTCCAAAAAATAATAGTCTGGGAAGTTAAATGGCAAAAATGATAGTCTGGGACTAAAATTGGAATTGCCACAAAAAACAAAGGACCTCTGGTGGAATTTATTAGTGTAATTAAATTTTTAATATAGTTATATGACTTAGATTAGTTGAGCTATTCTTTAGCCTATTGTACAGGAACTTCTATAGCTAGTATTATTGTATCAGGTTTCAGTTATTGAGTGTGTTGGTCTTTGACCTTTGTTGTGAGTGATTGATGAGTCTATTGATGTTTCCTCTCTCGGCTTTAAAATGATATATACTGTATTCCCAGTTTCAAACGCTTTTGTTTATATCTATGTATATTATTATACTTAACGCGTGTTGATGGGTTACTAGCAATATTCGCTGATCGCGTGTTATCCCCATGTTATGTTTCCCTTGTTATACAGGTTATGAGTAGATGCCCGAGAGCGCTAGACTTGGAGCGTTAGATAGCTAGTCACCTTGTCTAGACGTTTGTTTTTTATGGCCTGTGAGCCTTTTGAGTGGCCTGTGTGGCTTGACTCTTATTGACTTGCTTTTATTGTTTAGTTTTCCCGCCTGTGCATCTTCAGTATTGTAAGATGTGGCATAATACTCCCGATTAGACTTGCTTCTGCTTTATGTTTAATAGATGATTAGTTTGCGTATCTCTTGCAATTAAGTTTTAAAAATATGATAAAATCGGGGGTGTTACACTTGGGTTCAGCAAGACGCCTCCATACTGTCTCTGCTCATCTCTTCCTTGTCTGAGAAAGTGATGTATTTGGCTGTGGGCAAGACAACTGCACGCGAGGTTTGGACGTCGATTGAGAAGGCACTCGGCTCCTCCACGAGAGTCCGGTGTCTCAATCTCCTCGGGCAGTTTCAAGCCCTCCGGCAAGGGGACAGCATGCCATCGGAGTACCTAGGACGTGCCCAGCTGTTGGTGGAGGATTTTGCTCTTACCGGCCGCCCCATGACGTTGGATGAATTAAATCTCTACGTTTTTCGGGGACTACGGTCGGAGTTCCGTGCCATGGCGGCCACTCTTGCCGTCTCAGGTAATCCAGTTTCCATCCCTCAGCTAGCCGACTACCTGCAGGCTCAAGCGTTCATTCACTCCGACGAGTTCCCGTCAGGGGCATCTACAGTGCCGAGTGGCTTTTCGTCGGCAATGTATGTGGGACGTGGCCGGCGACAGCATGGTGATGGTGGATCCGGGGCTGGGAGACAGCAGTGCGGTGGTCAGAGTCGTGGCAACCATCGTGGACGCGGTGGCCATGGCCGTGGCCGAGGAGGAGCGCCGAGGTGCCAGATTAGGCGATCGCAAGGGCATACTGCCGTTTACTACTACCGTCGGTATTCGGACGCACCGTCGACACAGGTTAACGTTGCGGTCACTAGTGATGGGAGCTCCACGCTGGACGTCAGCTCGTGGTTCCCGGAAACCGAGGCCTCGTTGCACGCCACACCGGATGCCGGGGCGATGACGCAAATCGAGGATTACAGCGATGGTGATGTTCTCCGCGTGGGTAATGGCACAGGTTTGGGAATTTCTGGTATAGGTCATGCGTTACTTCCGTCTGTTTCAAAATCCCCGCGTTTATCTAATGTTTTGCATGTCCCTGAATTGTCAGTATCATTATTAACTGTAAACCGTTTTGCTAAAGATAATAACTGTTATTTTGAGTTTCACCCGTCATTCTTTGTTGTGAAGGATTGCAAAACCAAGGATGTGCTCCTTAAAGGGCCTAGTTCAGGGGGTCTCTATACACTATCTGTACCGAGGTCACACTTTGCGTTTGTCACCGCCCGTGCGTCCCCCGTCGTTTGGCATCAACAGTTGGGTCACCCACACGGTTGGGCTCTACAGCGTGTCTTACAAGGTTGCCCGGTCGAGTCAAATAAATCAGGCGTTCTCAGTTTGTGTTCTTCCTGTCAGCTTGGGAAATCATCTCGGTTTCCTTTAGATAGGGTAGCATATTCTAGCAATAACGCGTTAGATCTCGTGTATACTAATATTTGGGGACCCGCCCCCGTTGTTTCTACGGAAGGTTTTAGATATTGTACTCTTTGTAGATGATAATACCCGTTTTTGTTGGTATTATCCCCTCCGGTTAAAAACTGACATCTATAAAGTGTTCGATAGTTTTCGGGCTATGGTAGAACGTACATTTTCATGTTCTATCAAGTCCATACAGTCTGATTTGGGGGGGGGGGGGGGGGGGGGGGGGGGGGGAATACCGTCGGTTGCATACAGTTTTCACTTCACTTGGGATAGTGCATAGGCAATCTTGCACCTACACGCACGAGCAAAATGGTCGGGTAGAGCGCCCAACTCTTCCCTAAATATTCGACAAACCGACACTCACCACTCACCAGTTCACGCAGTCCGGCTTTGTCCTCCGCCACGCCTCCGCCATTCCAGTCGCCTGAGTGCCTGACCACCACTGAAGGCCACCGGCGACCAAATAGGTAATGTTTGCCTTACTCTTTTCTACTTTATATTTTATAGTTTTATACTTTACACATTTTCTCAATTTCTTGTTTCAATTTTAGTAGTCCTAAGTCTTGACTTACTGAATTAGGGCTTTTATTTATTTATTTAGGCTTAGTGTTCTAGAATTTCAGTTTATCTTCCTTGGACAGTAACTTTGATTTTGGTATTGTTGTATTTATTTCTTGAGGCTGTTTATAGAAGTTAGAACATCTATATGTTCTATACTTGTATTCATTCCAATTCTGGAATTTAATTACAGTCACTGGAATTAAATTCCAGTGAACTGGAATTAAAGTTTAAACCTTTCCACCTTCATTTTCCAATTCAAATGGGTTCGTTTATTTTGAGAATCAATTTTTCATTCACCCTTTGTCTGTTTTGAGTGTACAATATATTAATCTCTTCATCTCATTAGGAAACATTCAAATCCATTTGATCTGACCTAAATCTGAAGTAGACCTACATATATTTGTACCACAAAATAGCCACTTTCTATACCATTTTATGCTATTTTTCCGACATTAAGTACATCATACTGGTGACTAATTAGCTAGGTCGGGGGTGTTATTACAACTCTATATTAATTAAGAATAAAAATTATATTTATCATATGCAATCAATTTTCAGTTATCTGTTAATTTTCAAATACTCTTATACAGGAAAATATATATATATATATATATATATATATATATATATATATATATATAGAACTTGATATAAAGGATTTAATGAAAGTTGCATATATTAGGCCAATCACAGGGAGACTATGTTTAGAGCTATGAAGCTAATAAGGAGTGCAGTAATGCACAATTAGCGATGTTTTTAATGTTTTAATGTACTGAATTGTTGAACCCTAAGCCCGAGGGTATTTTTGTCGCTTTGGAAAGCTGAATATATTCTCTAGTCTACACTTGATGTTTTACTGATTTTTATATATACAAAATATTCCTCCATCTACTCTTACCAGAGGCAAAAGTGGTGGAATTACAATTCCGGTCTCCGATGCTCAATTGTGACTTTTAGGCCATTTTCTTGGGTTCACAAAGCTTGTTCACCACCTCCTCAATCATTTAACCGCTGTGTGGTTTATATTATTAAATAATGTATATTTAGTATATATATATATATATATATATATATATATATATATATATATATATTATATTTAAAGAAAATATATTATTTAAGTACTAAAAATATAATATTTTGTATAATGTATATTCAATATACGAATAATGTACTTTTAATATATTAAAAATATATTTTTTGTTATAGTTTACATAGCACTGTATGGACCATGGTCCACACAATAATTTATCCACCCGGAGCGTTATGCTGTGGAACCGTTCCTATCTTGCAAGGTGGACACGATTCCAAACGACGCCGTTTTCATGTGGTTGAATAACGGTGCCGTTAGTGGCACCGTTATCCTCCATAATTTCAATGCTGTAGACTCATAATTTCTATATTGTAGATTCATAAAATCTATACTGTATATTCATAATTTCTAAACTGTTGATTCATAATTTCTATACCGTAGATTCATAATTTAAATACAGTAGATTCATAATTTCGATACAGTAGATTCATAATTTCTATATTGCAGATTCATAATATCTGTACTGTAGATTCATAATTTATAAACTGTATAGTTATCAAATTATGAACATATAGTTCTGTGATTTGTGAATACAGAGTTCAACAATTGAGAATATGAACATCGAAAATTATGAACATATAGCTCTATAATTATGAACATATATTTATAAAATTATGAACAAATAGCTCCATCACATGTTCACAAACCTAATACTGTACATTCATAATTTCTATACTGTAGATTCATAATTTAAATACAGTAGATTCATAATTTCTAAACTGTAGATTCATAATTTAAATACAGTAGATTCATAATTTCTATACAGTAGATTCATAATTTCTATACTGCAGATTCATAATATCTGTACTGTAGATTCATAATTTCTAAACTGTATACTTATAAAATTATTAACATATCCTCCTGTAACGACCGCATAACGCCGTGAATGGCTCTTTAAAATATTTTCTTTTTAAAATTAGAACAGCTTGTGTTTTTTCGAAAATGACGTCGTTTTGGGAACGTGTCCACCATGCATGGTGGATTCCACAACATAATTTGCCCTGTTACATGTAGTATCTGTTCAAATATACTTTCTCAACCTACTGAAATTCAATGAGTTAATATTACTTCCACTAAGACTCAAACTCATGACCTCCCATTTGGGAGGTATTTGGCACTATTTTCCAATTTAATATTTAACTAGTAATTTATTCATATTTTATTCTTAATTTTGATTATAATTTCATATTCACTATTCTGTTATGAAATTTATCTAGTTTTTGTGAAATTCAAAAATTTCAGAGTAAATTGCTATCTCCGAATGGATTTCCTTTTATTTATTTATTTATTTATTTATTTATTTTATTTTTTTTATTTTATTTTTTTTAAATTTATTTTTAATTGATTCCACCAAATCTCTACTTAACTACGGATGTCAATTGGGTCAACCCATTCGATTTAGGGTAAGTCCTATTGAACTACCAGACTTATCGATTCGAGCTTATCGATATTTTGGTCGGGTACAAAATTATTGATTTAACACTAAAACATCAGGTTGTCTGGTAAGGTTGTCAATCGGGCCAGCATGTTTGATTTTGGACTAGTCTTATCGGGTTGTCGAGCTTATCAGTTCAGGCTAATCGATTTTTTTTTTTTTTTGTCAATTTAAATTTTTTTACCCTAACCCTAAAACTTTGGGTTGTTGGACTTTTCAAGTGTGCTCAACTAAAACTTTTGACATTTTTAAATTAACATTCTAAACTTTCAATTTTAATAAACTAGCGCATTTATACTAATAAATATAAATTTATACATCATTCAATCAATCTAAACCTCCAGATTTTGCCAAGCACCATGTGCTCAGATAGCACCTCTATGGCTCCCCTTGAGGGAAGGTCACAAAATCGAAACCTTATGGTGGAATATTGACTCTTTGGGCAGCAATAATTAGAGAAAGTATAAAATAAATACTACATTGTACTAGAGTCAATAATATTCAAAAAAAAAAAAAAAACCTTCCAGATTTCAAATTTCAACTAAAAATAATTAATATATATATATATATATATATATATATATATATATATATATATATATATATATGTATATATGTATATATATATATATGATAGTACTAATTCTCCCGGATGTCGGTTGTATGTACTAAATACATAAAATATATGTATGAACAAGAGGAAGAACACAAGAAAATAGCTCAAATTCCCTTTTTATTCATCTGCTGTTCTGCGTAAAATATAGAGAGAGGGAAGAGAGAAAGAGCTTAGAGAGAGAGGGCCGAGAGATAGCCTAGAATTGGCCTCTCCCTTTCCTTAGAGGGCTAGAAGCCCTTTTATAGGGCCACCGAGGTGGCGGGTTTGACCCATCTCGGGTTTGACCCGTCACCTTTGACCCCATCCCGTAGGTCAAGACCCGAACCGCTCGACCCGACCCGACTATACACGGACCCGGGGTATATAACTTACCATAAAGCCCCCACAGCCCGTGCTCTGACGACGAGTTAGCGAGGAAGGGTTCGGGCTGGAAAAACGGGTTACACGGTCCGTGACATATGCCGGTTGCCTCGTTAAAAAACCTTAGGCTAATCAAAAAACCCAGTGGGAAAAACTTTAGCCAAGGGAAAAAGAGTACAACGCTAAACACAGTCTAGTGGACCGAAAGGGAGCGCCCGACCCAGTGGTCGGACTTGCAACGCAACTTGCGACAGGTCGAGCCCAACCGGGTCATTGACCGGATTGCCGGGCACGACTGGGATCTAGAGATCCATCTAACCAACTATGGGGTCGGACTTACTTACGACCGAGAGATTGAACTTACTCGGGCGCAAACGCTGCTCGGGCGCAACTAAAAAGCGATCGGGCGAAAAGAACGTGCTTCGACCGTTCTGACCGACGAACGCGCTACTCGGGCCAGCGCAGCCCCCACTCCCGCAGGTGCAAGAATCGTCAGCACAAGGGAGTGGATACGACGGGTTGACGATCGGGGAAAGACATCGCTAAAAAAGCGGTAAAACACCGCACAAAGAAGGTAAACATATCGCTAAAAGCGACATCGCTAAGAAGCGGGATAAATTGCGCGGCATCGCCTAGAAGCGGAAACAACATCGCTAAAACGCGGCATCGCTAAGAGGCGGTATCAACCGGTATAACCGGACTCATAGCCCCGGTGGTGGCAATGCCGACCTAACCGGTCACAGAGTGCCAGTGGTAGCGAGGCCAACCTAACTGGTCTTTAGAAACACCGGAGGCGGCAACGCCAACCTACTCGGTCTAACAGGGCGCGTGGCTCACTTTCCCTTCTCGTCGGAGGTGGCAATGCCGACCTGCTCGAGGTGGAAAAGCGCGTTGGACGACCGGGCTAATAGCCTCCAGGCAACCCCCACGCCAGCATCGCCTTACCTGGGCAGACGGGTTGAACCGGCCGCTCTAGGCCGACCGGGCGCATGGCCTCAGGCGACCCACATACCAGTAAGCCGACCGGGCGTATGGCCTCAGGCGACCCACATATCAGTATGTTACCTGAGCAGACGATTTGAACTGGCCGCTCTAAGCCGACCGGGCACATGGCCTCAGGCGACCCACATACCAGTAAGCCGACCGGGCATACGGCCTCAGGCGACCCACATACCAGTATGTTATCCGAGCAGACGATTTGACCCGGCCGCTCCGCAAACGACCGCCGCCCACCCTGTCCAGCCCCCCACTGTCGGATGCACTTAAATATAAGGGCGTGTGGCAGTGGAATTAACGGCCGGGCGAACTCAGGGCGTGGTCTCGCTGTTGGGCTATTGCCCTCGCCGGCTTTAACCGGAAAAAGGTGCCGGCTTTAACCGGAAAATAGTTTAACGACATTGCGGTCGCTGCTGGAGCCTTGTCCGATTGGTCCGGAGACCCAAAATTGCCTACGTGGTAGGACTTGGTGCCGGGATTTTTCCGGGCTTAACAATGCCGATGGTGGCTAGGCCAACCTGACCGGGCTCTAAGTGCCGGTGGTGGGAATACCAACCTAACCGGGCTTGGGGTGCCGGTGGTGGAAATTCCAACCTAACCGGACTTATTACAAATAAATTCTAACTATTACAAATTTTTCTAGGTACAAGCCCATAACTTAATACAATTTGTAGCTGGGCCTATACCACTTACAAGCTAAATATGCTACGGCCCACTTTAATTTATGTGCCTGAACTTTACAAACTCAGCAAATTACAAATTAAAATCAAAATTAAAATCAGCCTTGAGACTTTTCTCACGCCACCGCCGCGCAGCGCCAATAGGATTACATGCATACTCCACCATCTGGGATGTCACACTCCACCGCCTCTCATCCCAATCAAACAACATGCAGCTCATTGACTTCTATATTTTGAGCTAAGGAGACGCTTCACGGCTACGAGGGTGGTGGAGCGGCAACGGCGAGTGGCGGTGATGCATGGTGAAAACGCCGGCAACGGAAACCACCACTTACGAACGAAGCTTTAGCATTGATGTCTCCTCTTCTCCGTTTTCTTCTCCTCCGTACAGCAACACCACCCACACCCACCAAATACAAGCCATTGAAGCTTGAAAGTACATGCAAGGGATGAATGGCTAGCTTCTCCCGATCTCTGCCTGCTCGACCACCGTAGCGTCCATCTTCTCCGACTCGATGAGGTTTTCTGCTAGCTTTTGTACATCATAGTACAGACATGGGTTCATACTTTAAAGGCTTAAACTATTTTCCTGAAAATGATGAAACTCGATTGATGAGAGTCGCCGGCCATCTGAAAAGAGAGTGGTCGCCGGAAAGGTGAAAACCGCATGCTAAACCAAGGGGAGATTCCTTTTCTCGGCTGCTGGACGTTGCCGAGGGAGAGAGAAAAGGTCGTCGTCGACCGTGGTAGAAAGGGGGAGGCCGAGACGGAGGCGGTTGCTCGCCATTTTCTCTGAAACCAAAAATAACGACAGGATATGTATATACACCCCCTTTTTTTTTTTATTAAAAAAAAAAAAAATAGAACTCCACTCTGGGCGTTCCTTGAATCACCGGGGTGATGGTGATGTTTTGGAGTTCAAAACGGAACTTTACATCTGCAGTGACTACGCTGATGATTGCATGCATAACCTGTACAAGAAAACAACAAGAATGATCTGCCAGCAAATTTGTAAAGGAGAACAGAAAGACTAATCTGGAGTAGATTCCTCAATCTGCATGTGGACGAAGCTTGACGGAATCAACGAAGCATAGTCGTAGCTGTCTCGCCGGAAGAGGTGGAGGAGATCCGGTGGTTGCATGCGGGTGACACCAGCGGTTCTTCTATGGAGGCAGCTTAGCAAAAAAAAGATGATGAAACAAGCTGGCGCTCGCTGGCAGACTTGATGAAAGTTGGATCTGCAAACATCTAAATCAGAACACATGGTAAAGAACGGAGAAGGTAGACAACGAAACTGAGTGGTGGAGTGGTCGGGGCGCCCGTTTGGTAATTTGAGTGCCTGGGTTTAAACCACCTCCATTTCCAGAATTTGGTGATTGCTTGCAAATTCCAGATTTCCTCTCAATTTTCAGAATTTCTGTAGCTTTTGCTCTTTGCTTAGCTTGATGATAAGAACGTAGCCTTTTGCCACGGTCCCCACAGACGGCGCCATTTGATGGTACTAATTCTCCCGGATGTCGGTTGTATGTACTAAATACATAAAATATATGTATGAACAAGAGGAAGAACACAAGAAAATAGCTCAAATTCCCTTTTTATTCATCTGCTGTTCTGCGTAAAATATAGAGAGAGGGAAGAGAGAAAGAGCTTAGAGAGAGAGGGCCGAGAGATAGCCTAGAATTGGCCTCTCCCTTTCCTTAGAGGGCTAGAAGCCCTTTTATAGGGCCACCGAGGTGGCGGGTTTGACCCATCTCGGGTTTGACCCGTCACCTTTGACCCCATCCCGTAGGTCAAGACCCGAACCGCTCGACCCGACCCGACTATACACGGACCCGGGGTATATAACTTACCAATATATATATATATATATATATATATATATATATATATATGTGTGTGTGTGTGTGTGTGTGTGTGTGTGTGTGTGTGTGTGTGTATATATACACACACACACACACACATACTTGATGGAGAATAATGTAATGGGCTTGGCCCATGTAGATTAGAGAGTGTGAGCCCAAAGGGATGAGGAGGGGGGCTCACACGCATGGGCTCGTATGCAGGGGCGGAGCCACCTGATAATAAGAGGGGGCCTTGCCCCCCCCCACCCCACCCCCAGAGAAAAAAAATGTATGTTAGTATAAGGCAGCACATCTGCACATCATGGACAGTGGCGGCGTACCCCCCCTCCCCTCCCCCCCCCCTTTTTATTTTTTTGTTAGTTAGTACTTAGAACTAAGTATTATAATAGCTATAAGCAAGACAAGCAAGTGTCATTGTCACGTGGCCCACCAAACATTTTCCCACCTAAAAGAATTCTCCCTGAGTAAGCAAACCATCCAAATTCTCAAACCATCCGAATTCTAAATTTACAAATCAAAAATTCAACCACAGTACACAGATGCGGCACAGCGGCAGATATTCCAAACAACAAATTCTCTTCAATTTTTTACTTGCAAGTATATGGATAATTTTCTATTTCCTTTTTATTCTTTAAAATTTTGAATTTGTTTTATGAATTAATCTTTATTGAAAATGGATTCATCATCCTCACAAGTTACAACAACCGCGATAAACTCGGGGTAAATGGCAAAATAGTTAAATCCTCTCTTTCGTTTCTTCAGTTGACGACTCACGACGGCAACCACGGTGAACTCGGGCTACCGCTTACGAGTGTCGACATTCTCCACTTCTCATTTGGTTAGTGTATGTTATACTTTTAAAAGTTTAATAGGATTTGCTAGAATTTGAATACTAGTGCATAAATCATAATAAAATAGCTAAATGGGCATTTGATGAGTTTGAAATTAGGTCATTTTGTTACCAAAATCTTTAAATATCTATTACTTTAATATTTCTCTATTTATTATTTTTTTCATTTGGTTTTAGTTAATTTAATTGATTTGTCAAAAAAATTAACAGTGAGAACATGAGAAGATTAAGTTGAAATGAAAAAGACACCAAGAATTGATCTTTTCTTTAAAAGAAAAAATTCTGAAAATTCAACATCTCAAGTAAATCCATTTTCAAGTATTGAACCATTGAATTCTGAAAGTCGTCCTGAAAAAGCTCAAAGAGTTGAAATCAATGAGAAGTTTGATATTCAAGCATTAGAACGTGATCCGGGATTGCGACTACCAATATGGAAGTGTCCCATTGAGAAGCGTGATGAAGTTAGGAGAGCTTATATCAAGGTCGGCCCATATCAATGTTTGCTTTCAAAGTATCCAAAATCGGGAGAAAATCATCCTCGTAGTTTTCAAGCATCTTGGTTTAAGTTATTCCCTTCTTGTTAGAATATTCTCCTAGTAAAGATGCAGCATTTTGTCTACCATGTTATTTGTTTCAATGTTTCATACTCAAGATGGGCCTTCTGGATTGGATGCTTTTACTATCAATGGGTTTAGATCATAGAAGAAAGTTAGAGATGGGAAAAATTGCTCATTTTTAGCACATATTGGGAAAGATCTCACCCCCCCCCCCCCCCTCACCGAAATGCCGAGAAAGCTTGTGCGGATCTCATGAACCAACAATCACATTGCACAACATATTGAGAAATTCACTTCTCAAGAAATAGTAGAGAATAGACTTCGCTTGAGAACTTCAATTGAGGCAACGAGATGGCTTGCATTTCAAGGATGTTCTTTTAGAGGTCATGATGAGTCAATAACATCAATGAACCGTGGAAACTTTTTAGAGGTATTGAGTTTAATTGCCTCTTTTAATGATGAAGTAACAAAAGTTCTTAATAAGGCCCCACGAAATGCATCATATACATCACCAACAATACAAAAACAAATTTTGCAAGTGTTGGCAACTAAAGTAAAAAGTGATATCCGAGAAGAAATTGGTGATGCAAAATTTTGTATCATTGTTGATGAAGCTCGAGATGAATCAAAGAAGGAACAAATGTCAATTGTCTTGAGATTTGTTAATAAAGATGGCTTTATACAAGAACGTTTCTTTGGAGTTGTTCATGTTAAGGACACTATTGCATCAACATTGAAAGAATCTATCTTTTCTATCTTATCTCATCATAATCTTGATGTTCAGAATATTCGGGGACAAGGTTATGATGGTGCAAGTAACATGCGTGGAGAATGGAATGGATTGAAAGCTTTAATCTTGGATGAATGTCCTTATGCTTATTATGTTCATTGTTTTGCACATCGATTGCAATTGGCATTAGTAGCTTCATCAAAGGAAGTCATCCCTGTCCATCAATTTTTCACCAAGTTGAACTCTATTATTAATGTTGTTGGGGCATCATGTAAGCGCAATGACCAGTTGAAAGTTGCTCATGCCTCAAATATTGCTCATTTGCTTAGTATTGATGAGCTTGAAAGTGGGAGAGGTCTTAATCAAATTGGTTCTTTACAAAGGTCGGGTGATACTCATTGGAGTTCTCATTTGAAGTCTATTTCAAGTTTGATGAGAATGTATAGTGCAACATGTGAAGTTTTACTTAATATTGTTGAATATGGAACTACACATGCTCACCGTGGAGATGCCGATGCAGCTTATGAGGTACTCACTTCTTTTGAGTTTGTATTCATTATGCATCTCATGAGAAAAATTTTGGAGATTTCAAATATGCTTTGCCAAGCTTTACAACTTCAATCTCAAGAAATATTGAATGCAATGGATCTTGTGTCATCTACTAAATTGCTTATTCAAAATTTAAGAGATAGTGGATGGGATGAATTAGTTGCAAGTGTGAAGTCTTTTTGTGAAACTGTCAACATAACTGTGCCGGATTTTGATGCTCAATATATTGCAAGAAGGGGAAGGGCTAGGTATCAACAAGATGAATTAACAATTGGGCATCATTACAAATTTGATATTTTTAATGCCGTGATTGATTCTCAGTTGCAAGAGTTGAGCAATAGGTTTGATGATAAAGCAATGGAGTTAATTATTCTCAGTTCATCGTTAGATCCAAAAGAGATGCGTATATAATTCAGAATTGATGACATTTGCAAGTTGGTGGAGAAGTTTTACCCTCAAGACTTTGAAGATTATGAGATTTTACAACTAAGAACGCAACTTGAACATTTTGAACATGTGCAACAACTTCCTGATTTCATAACACTAGAAAGTATTTCTGATCTATGCCAATGGTTGGTGAAAACTAGAAAATCGAACATCTATCCTCTTGTGTTCAGAGTAGTAACTCTCATTCTCACACTTCCAGTATCTACAACTACTACAGAACGATCTTTTTCTGCCATGAATATAGTAAAGACTACACTCCATAACAAGATGGAAGATGACTTTCTTAATGATTGTTTGTTAGTATATATTGAAAAACAAATTGCAAAACAATTTAGTATAGATTCAATTATAGATGATTTTCGTGACATGCAAGAGAGACGTTCTAAATTTTAGTAGATTTGTAATATAATGATGTATTTTGGAATATGTGAAATGAATATTAATGTATTTTATTATTATCTCTCAAATTGTGATCGGCCCCCCGCACCAACAAATCCTGGCTCCGCCCCTGCTCGCATGCATGCCTATACGTACGCTTGGACCTCGTAAACATGCATGCACGCGTGTATGCGAGGTAGTTGCATGCGTACAAGGTAGCGGCTGTGCGTACGGATGACGGTTGCATGCATACAAGGTGGTGGCTGCGTACAAGGTAGCGCCTGCGCGTACGGATGACGGTTGCCTGCGTATAAGGTGGTGGCTGTGTGCACGGATGACAGTGGCATGCGTACAAGGTGGCGGCTGCGCGCACGGGTGGCGGTTGCATGCGTACAAGGTGGTGGCTGCGCATACGGATGACGGTTGCATGCGTATAAGGTGGTGGTTGCGCGCACGGGTGGCGGTTGCATGCGTATAAGGTGGCGGCTGCGCGAACAGGTGGCGGTTGCATGCACGCTGTTGGAGACTACGTACATGCATGAATGCAGGTAGAATGGCGGCTATTGCATGCATGCGTGCGCGGGGTGGCGGCTACGTACAAGCATGTATGTGGGTGGAATGGCGGCTAGTGCATCCATGCTGCGCACAGAAGGGCAGCTGATGAGGGCGGTGCGTATAGGAGCAGAGATCAATAGACTCGTTCGAGCCGTTGGGGGAACGTGCGGAGAGGGGAGGACACGTGTATGGTGGGAGTTGGAGGCCTGTAGATGTCGTACATGTGGGTGGTATGCGGAAGTCCTGAGAGGATATATAAGGGGAGGGGGGGGGGGGGGGCTGCGATCAGTTTAGGACAGGGCAAGAAACATTAAGGACCTGGGAGCCTGGCGGTCTGAGTCTTCTCTCTCTCCTAATTGGTCAAAGGATCGATTATGGTATTATGCATCGGGTTTCTGTCTATTTGTTTATTTCCCTTTTCACCGTATAACTTTCCTGTACTATTGTTTCTAGGCCCGCGACATTGGGCTTGTGCGCGTTTACGTGGGCCTCCCGTCGCACTAGCAATAATAGTCCTTTTATTCCGTTCTATATTTCTTATTCCCGGTTTATGGTGTACCTTGAGCCTTACTTGTGTTGTCGTTGTTACTTCTTGATGTCTTGGGATGTGTTCCCTTAATCTCGTTGTGAGTTATATAGAGTCTTGTGGTTGACTTCTATCTTTGGTTTTGAACTTATATATACAGTATTCCGTTTCAAAAATGATTTTGTATATACTATCTATGTATGATACTTAACATGTATTGGTGGGTTACCAGCTTTATTCGTTGACCGGGCGTCGTCCCATGTATCTATGTGCTTTTCAGGTCCCGAGTAGTGGCGAGCGCGATCTAGTGATGGATAGTGTAGTTCCCTCAGACTTTGTTAGCTTTGTCATGTTGCCTGTGCGTTCATTTTGTATGGACGTGGCATAACACTCTTCGCTTTCCAGTTTTATATAGTTAGACTTCCGCTGTGTTTTGCTTATATTGTGGTTAGATCATCTTGCATAATTAAGTTTAAAATGGCCTGGAAATCGGGGGTGTTACAGTTACAAAAAGCGTGCGTCCCTAGCTTTATCCATCCTCTTTCATTCTATCACGCACTCAAGTCCCAGCGAGCACCCAGATGAACAGATCTGGAAGTAGACTTCCACCAGGAACGCGCGGGGTGGCGGAAGCCACATCCTGGAGGGGTGTGGAATACATAAGTTCCTTTCCTAGATTTGGTACGCTTTCACATTTTCTTCTCTTTTTGGTTTTTTTTTTTTTTTTTTCATCCTCGTTATTAAGCATAATAAAGTTATGTTGATCCTAACACGATGATGAATCTTTATTATCTACCCGCATGAACGCGAGCTCCGCTCCAACATGCACATCTTCACCTGGCCTTACAAGGATTGTAACCCAGCGTACACTCCCGAAAAAAAAAAAAAAAAAATCACACGGTGTGTGGGCTAGCATGAGGCAGCAGGAAGCCCCCACACTAGTATACCATCGTTGAAGGGGACGCGATCCCCAAGACGAGGGGTATACACACATCCACCTGGGCTTGCAGGGTATGGTACGCCGCACAGCGTGCGCCGTTCCCTAAACAAAAAGAAGAAGAAAAAAAAGGGAATCACACGGTGTGTGGCGCTCGCATGAGGCAGCAGGCAGCCCCCACACTAGTATACCATCGTTGAAGGGGACGCGAACCCCAAGACGAGGGGTATACACACATCTACCTAGGCCTGCAGGGTATGGTACGCAGCCCAGCGTGCTCCGTTTAAAAAAAAAAAGTGTGTGGTGCTAGATGAGGTAGCATGCAGCCCACCTACAGGTACACCCAGGTTAATAGGATGCGATCTCAAAGCCGAGGGCGTACACATTTCTATTTGGGCCTGTAGCGGCCAACTTATTACTCCCCCGCTTCTTTGCGGTCGACATGCACTGTCGTGCTTTTCAGCGGTCGACTTATTATTCCCCCGCTTCTCAGCGGTCAATGCGGTTGATGCATCCTATCCCATTTCACCGCAATCTACGAGTCTAAATTATGCGACTCAACGTTCAATATATGCCGCTCTTCAGTGGGCCGCTAAGATACCCTTCGCGGCATGGCGTCCCAATAAGCCCGCACGAAGGGAAGGTGGCGAGTAGCTCTATCTTTCTCTTGTAGGGGAAAGGAGAGCTTCCAGGTCGGGAGTTGGAAGGGTCGAGGTGCGTTGAAGGTCAAGAGCATATATACTTTCTTTACTCGTCAGAAACAACTAATGAAAGTGGGGGACTTGAGATGGGGCCATGATACCCAGGGTTAGGGCCCATTTTATAAGAAAAGTCTTGGCCCAAGTGGGGGTGGTGAATAATGGAGGTGATCAGGTATTGGGAGTGGGGTCATATGGCGCCGCGAGGGACGAACTGATTCCATATCCCGATCTCTTTGGAGTGATCAGGAAAGCACTATCAGGCGGGGATGGCGTAGTAGGGATCATCGGTTGAGGTGGTTGCTGTAGAAGACCTCTTGCATTTGTCGATGTCCCATGTAAAAGGAAGCCTCACCTTCGCGAACTATCCGGCTCTGATCCTCTAACGTCTCTCGCAACTAAACCTCTGCGAGAGGAGCCATAGCAACCCGACCACCTTGCGTGGTCACCCAGTATTGAAAGATCTACACGAAAGGAGGACATGTAAACTGACGAGGATCTTGAGCCTCCCGCCAGTTAGCCATGGCGTCCATCATTGGCTGACTTGACATATGAGGGCACGCCAACCAATCCTGCAGCAGAGTAGGCATACATGACATAGCATGCTCATCCGCCACTTGCTCAAAATTGTCAAAACCTCGCCAATCTCGAATGGCTGCCTGCACGACAGAAGCGTGAAGGGCTTCCAGTTCTATGAGTCACTCTTGCAAAGCCTGTAATTCTTTCTCCAACCGACCATGCTCAGCCACCAATGTATCATGCGCCGCGCGCAATTGCGTGTGATTCCGATCGTGCTAAATCGGCTACCAACATCTCCCGTGCCCGTTCGGACTCGGTATACTCCCTTGTGGCCGCATCTAAACCGCTGCTGCAACCCAATAGCATGCATAGTCACCTAAAAAAAATGGGGTCAGGACCAAGCAACACGGGCAATAAAGCCGGGTACGGATGGAGGGTCCTCGCGGCGGAGGTTTCAAAAAAAAAAGAAAGAAAAAAAATTACATTAATGCTATCTCCCACTAGGTGGGAGCTGAGTGCATCCATGGAGCTACTATCCATCCAAAACCGTTTGGAGGGAGTCACTATGTCATGCACACTTCGCCGGATGAATTCGATGTGGCTGGGCTCGTATGGTCGCAGAGCCTGAGCAGCAACATCGCCAAACCCCCGCACGGCCAAGGGACCATGTGGCTCGTACTCTTCATGTTGCGAAGGGGGGCGAGGCGACGACGACTCCTGTATCCCCACAGAAGCTGCTCAAGTAGCGACCAAAGTAGGTAAATCCATGTCCGCATCCATCATCAGGGAAGACCAACTACCATCCAAAGTAGGATTTGGTAGTGCATTGACCAGTGAATCTTCTCCATTTAGCAAGGCGGTTTGGCAGCCAGTGCGATACACACGATACATCTGCAGGAAGAGAGACAAAGAGGGCGGTACGCTACCCTCGCGACATCTCGTAAGAAAGCAAGTAAGAAGTCTGTGCACATTGGGCGTTAGCTGGCATGGAATAGCGTTATAGACGCGAGGGAATTCGGCTAGTAGAGGGTGTAAAGGAAATTGGAAACCTGTTTGAATAGAATGGAAATGGACTGCCACCAAGAGAGGGCCCGGAGGCTCAGTCATGGTATCCGTGGCGCTCAGGATAATCATTTTTATCCCCTCACCCAACTATTCATCCAGAGACATCAACTCAACATTGGACAAACGAGATTGGATCCCGCGGGGAATGGCAAGATCCAAAATACGATAACTTGGGGAGGCCGGAGGGGACCCATCATCTACAAGATTAATAAAAAATTAAAGGGTACCAACCTTTGGCCAGCGGTAGTGGCGTTTAGCGTAGCACTAGTAAGTGCGACATGAGTGGTAATTGCGGGCGTGGGTGCACATCCAGATTGATTTAACAGCGTTGCCTCGCGAGAATGGGGAGCGGAGACGGTGAAAGGATTTCAGCAGCTTCCGGCGGCATTGAGCAGATTGCGATGGGCAACAGGCACGGTGGCGGTCGTGTCCCAACGGACTGACCTGGCTGTGCCATGCGATGATGCGGTGAAAAGTGACCAAGAGAACTCTCCGAAAGTGGGTGTTGCGGGGGTAGAAGTCGACAAGCGGACGGGGGCAGCGCGATCGCAGCGGTCGCCGGCGGTAGGGTAAACGTTGTGGGTCCCCATGGTCGTGAAGGCACCGGGCGTGGATGGAGCAATCATGGGAGTGTTGGTCGTCGCAGCGGCACCTGTGGTGAGTCCTTGAGCGTAGGTGGAGGAAGGGGAGACGACAAGATACATGCTGTTGGCGGCAGTCAGTGAGGGTACAGCAAAGGAAGCAGGCGATAGGGTGATCTCGGGTGCGCGATTGACGTGGTGGGGATGCATGGGCGGTAGAGTAGACAGGGTTTTCGGGGGAGTGGTTGCGAAGAAGAAGGGAGCTATTGCGTTGGAGAGGGAATATGAGTCGTAATTGGCCAGGAAGAAGAGAGGAACTGGATATTTAAGATCATTTAATTCCCGGGTTTTATCATGGAATTTGGGCCTTGCTTAGTGGACCGGGTCTTACTTCTTTTAATCGTTAAGCAATGATTAATAGAAGTGGGGGACTTATGATGGAGAATAATGTAATGGGCCTGGCCCATGTAGATTAGAGAGTGTGAGCCCAAAGGGATGAGGAGGGGGGCTCACACGCATGGGCTCGCATGCATGCCTATACGTATTCTTAGACCTCGTAAACATGCATGCACGCGTGTATGCGAGGTGGTTGCATGCGTACAAGGTAGCGGCTGCACGTATGGATGACGGTTGCATGCGTACAAGGTAGCGGCTATGCGTACGGATGACGGTTGCATGCGTACAAGGTGGTGGCTGCGTGCACGGATGACAGTGGCATGCGTACAAGGTGGCGGCTGTGCGCACGGGTGGCGGTTGCATGCGCACAAGGTGGTGGCTGCGCGTACGGATGACGGTTGCATGCGTACAAGGTGGCGGCTGCACGCACGGGTGGCGGTTGCATGCGTATAAGGGGGTGGTTGCGTGAATGGGTGGCGGTTGCATGCACGATGTTGGAGACTATGTACATGCATGCATGTGGGAAGAATGGAGGCTATTGCATGCATGCGTGCGCGGGGTGGCGGCTACGTACAAGCATGCTTGTGGGTGGAATGGCGGCTAGTGCATGCATGCTGCGCACAGAAGGGCAGCTGACGGAGGGCGGTGCGTATAGGAGCAGGGATCTCGGGTCAGGACAAGGCAAGAAACACAAAGGACCTGGGAGCCTGGCGGTCTGAGTTTTCTCTCTCTCTTAATTGGTCAAAGGATCGATTCTGGTATTATGCATGTAATTCAGGTTTCTGTCTATTCGTTTATTTCCCTTTTCACCGTATAACTTTCATGTACTATTGTTTTTGGGCCTGCGACATTGGGCTTGTGCGCGTTTACGTGGGCCTCGCGTCCCCCTAACAATAATAGCTCTTTTATTCCGTTCTATATTTCTTATACCCGATTTATGGTGGACCGATTTCATTAAAACCATCAATACCATAATATAATAATTTTAATTTAGAAAATAAATAATTTTAATAATTTTTAAAATTTTCATTATTTATTTTCGTAAAATATTTTATTTTCTAATAAATTTATTAATATATATATATATATATATATATATATATATATATATATATATATATATATATATATATATATATATATATATAATTATATTTACAAATTTAATAAAAAGTAATAAAGATGAGCTAACATATAAACTGCATGTATATCTTGTTCCATATCACTTATGAAATGAAAAATAGCTTTAAGTGGCTCAAACTATCTGACTAGCCTACTAAATTTTGGGCTAGCCCGTTTGGACTACCATGTTATTGGTTTAGAATTATGAACTAATTTTTTATTGGACTAAAATTTTTTAGTGTTAACCCTATAATATTTTGGCCTTATTGATCAACCCATCAGTTTCGAGCTAGATTAACATTCATATTCTTAATGCAATTAAATAATTTAATTTAATGAAGATTTGAAAATTGAATTTCGTACCTAAACTTGGATGTTAGGACTAAGTTAATCATTGGTAAATATTAACTCTGATGATTTTGTTATTGACAGTATGATATATTACCTTTAACTTTCTGACGAGATAATTGGATAAGTACACAAGTCTGAAGTCCAACTTGAAGTATTACCATAGTTGTTAAAAAGAGTGAAAGTAATTAAAGGAATTAAACATTAATCGTAACAGTCAATACTGGGAGTTAATATGAACGTTTAGTACAAGAGCTGTTACACATAATGCGAAAGCCGTTGTATCCGTTGCATCCAAAATTAATCTGAGCAATTACAACTAGCTTTTGTATCTATTATTAGCTTGGTATATATATCTTTAGCCATGATAGCAAGTAGGGGCAAGCTCTAAACGTTCTATTGAATATCTAATTAAGGTAATACCATCTCTTTATACTAAACTTTATTCGTTAATCCCTTATTTAGTATCTTTCATGTGTTACTATAACACCATCATTGGAACTTTATTGATAGCCAGAGATAAACTCTCAAATAGGCTTTTTGCCAAACTCATATGTATTTTAAAAAAATCAAAAAAAAAAAAAAACAAAAACAAAACACGATCTGGATCAAACAATTCTAATGATTCTCGTAAGATGAACCCTAATGGAAACCTGGGCTGATGATAAGTGCTTATTTGTCTATATTTTCCCCCCTTTCACTAAGCCATTTTGTTTATAGATCATTCAAAATTTCATGAGATAAGGACTAAATTGTGTTATTTTGCAAGGAGTTTGGTTTGGAAAGCTTTAGAAACAAAGATGAGTACTTTCATGCATTTTGGTAGCATTGGAGTCAAATGTAGCGTTTTGGATGCATTTGGAGGCAAGGGGGGCCAAGGAGAAGCTAAGGAGATGGCTAAATTACTTCCAAGGAAACCAAAGAGCGGTGCTTTCAATGGTTTTTATCATATGGGCAAATCAAGGCAAGGCAAAGGTGATGCAAAATATCAAAGAGTTAAAATTCCTGCACAACATGACCACAACTTGGTATTTGGACCATATCTCGATCTAAAAATATTTAAATTAACTGATTCTTGTGTCATTGGAAAGAAGAATCAAAGGGCTATAATTCTTATGAAGACATCAAAGCCTAAAAAGGAAGCCATAGGGGACAAAATCATCCTTGAAGTTGAAGTTCCAAACTTACAGATTTCGACCAAAACCGACTACTGGTTAGTATTTTAACCATATATCAGCATAGAAATGTCCAAATGAAGTGATCTCAATGGCATTAGAAAGCTAACTGGATGGGATACAACTTTGATGAAGACCACATAAGCCAATGAAAAGTTTTTGAGAGTGGAAAATAGCCTTGAAGTCAAAGCAGCTGCATAGGAATTCAGTTGCAGGAAGGCACGACCGAGGGCACGGCCACGGGTATGGCTATGGCCGTGCTAACCTGAGGCAGTGTGCACTGCATTTTTGGCATGGCCAGTAGCATAGCCATGCCCCTGGATGTGCCACCCATGCTCTATTAATGTGTGGAAAGATCCATGGATCCCTAATCTTTCTCTCCCTTTTGTTCAAACTCCAGTGATTGAGCAGCTCTCCAATATCATGGTAGAATCGCTTATGAACATGGAAAAGGATGGATGGGAGACTGACATTCTCAAAGAATTGTTTGATGAGGAAGATGTGATACAGATCCTGAAAACACCAGTTGTTGATAGGAAGGCAACTTCACGGTAAGCAGCTGCTATAAAATGCTACGAGGAATCCATTATGACGCAGATGTTCCACCCTACTCTAGAATGTTGAAGTTTAACCTTCCCCCTAAGGTGAAAACATTCTGATGGTAGATGAATACACACTCTCTACCAACATATGGTATGTTGAGAACAAAGTAGATCTACACCCCAAATATATGCCAACTTTGCAGTAGAGATGATGAGGATAGCTTTCACTTATTTGTGTGATGTGCGTTTTGTATTTTTGCATTTTCTCAGTTTAAGATTATTATTAGAGATAATCGACTGATGTATTGGACTGACTGAATCGGAGACGTGAATTGTCCGCCAGTTAGATAGATTGCAGAGTAATTTGTAGAGGAAAAACTAGAGCAGATAATAAAACAACACATATGATGTTTACCCAGTTCGATACAGTGTGTATCTACTTCTGGGGGACGATCACCAAGGCGTCCAATCCACTAACTCATAATCCAATGTACAAAGGTAGAGAAACAACAATCTCACCCAAGTGCCCCATACAAGGTACGTACCCAGTCTATAAAGGTTTAGTGGATTGTTGAAGTCGGAGAGCCACGCATGCAGAAGTCCAATGAAATCCCTTCAATTGGAGAGCTAACTCTGATGCAGTCCGCTTCAATGACGCAGTCCCATGTTGTTCCCACAACTGAGTGATCTTCACGTCCTTTCGTTTAAGCAACGATAGTTCTTCTCAAGTTCTTCATCATAATCACCAAGAACTTATTGTCTTGAGAAGAGGCATTAGAATCAAAGATATATGTCTCTCAATAGCATGGAGTGTTTTCGTCTTCTTAAAACCGTAACCCTAATTCTTGACCGAATAAAGATACTTATACTTCCTTGGTAAAAACACTCTCCAAAAATATCTTTGATTGTAGATGGTAGGACAAATTGTGAAGAATGCAATCTTAAAGATTTGGTCCATACCTTCCAAAATAGATCCGTTGATTTTCTTTCCAAAACTGTCTTCTCAAACCGCGTTCAACATTTTGGAAACATCTTCCTTTATCAGATCTTCAGTGTCAGTGCGTCTGTTGATGAACCTGATCAATCAGTCTTCTGTAACAATAAACAGACACCAAGATAAACCCTATCTTAGTTTGCTATAATAATATTGCCAATTATATGTTGGGGGTTTTTTTGGAGAAAATAAAAACACTATCAAACTCCCCCTTTGTCTATTATTTGGCAAAATTACTCGACTAAGACAAAACAATAATCTAGGGATAAAAAGGAAGAGGATAACTGATAACTGTCGCATAAAGGACATAAGTCTGAATTACAACCCATAAGAGAAAAAACAGCACACAAGTCGTGCTGGACAAAAACAAGTAACATTCTTCACAAAGCATGGGCCATCACAAACACACGCCCAGACAGGGCCAGAAGATACCAACAGTCATATAAAAACACAAAAACTCCCCCTAAGTTTAGGCACTCCCCCTTTTTGCCAAAGATAGACAAAGGAACATTTAAGCATTCGAGGGACCTTCACTGTCAGACTTCACATTCTTAGCAGCAGCAGACTCAGTCAAACTCAAACGAAGCAGAACGGTCGCAAGTTCAGTACGGGCTGCATTCAGCTGATTCGTGATAATGCCATTCACGGTCTCTAGCTTAGACACGCGAGCCTTCAGACGGAGGGATAACTGCACATCTCTAACATGTGGCGAGTCCTCAACATTAGGACAAGCGTCAAATGATGATGGATCATGAACTGGCGTAACATCCCGGGTATGCTTTCCAATCAATAGTCGCGGATCAACAGTATAGAGCAGAGATGGAGTGATAATCTCGCTTGGCATAGGTACCAGGCCCTGCGACGTCAGAATGCCATAAATGAGATTTGGATAAGGCAGTCTAACCTTCTGTTCCCTTGGATGAATCAAGGTGAGAATATGATAGAATATCCATCTTCCCAGATCAATACTCATCTTGGTGCCGATTCTGAACAGAAGTGCAACTAGTTGCTTGCCTATAGTATGAAAGTGTGCAGATGGAAGCCAATTGTGCAGCGCAATACGGTGTAGGATAACATACTTAGAGGTGAACACGGAGCTTGACAAGGTGTCAAGATCACCTGTAGGCCATACTGGAGTCTGACCACCAGTGAGAGTGCGTGCAACCAAATCCCAGTCCGTAATCTCTTCTTCATCAACAGCCTTCAAGCCATAGTAGTCATTAATCATGTCTGGACCGAAAACATACCACTTTCCTCTGATGAAAATCTACTGGCATCGGGTCCCCGTAAGGTTGTCAATTTCTTCATTCAGATTGCAGTAAAACTCGTAGGTCAACAGCTTCGAGTAGGGGCAAATTGATGTTACTGTCTTCATGAGGCCAACCTCACTCAGCAAGGGTAATACATCACAGACAGAATTTAACTGATTCTCATCAACTGATCGTTGAACAATGAGTTCTCGTCGCACCATAGTTGACCATTTGCCTTGAGCTATAGCAGAAACAAACTGTGGCTTGTAAATGGTGGTGTCAGGACTGTCAGAAGCAGCTTAAACATCAGGAGTGACACTCCTTCCTCTTGACCTTGTAGAAGCTTTCATTTTTCTGGTAGCAGTGGTGGAAACAGTCGTAGGGGCCTTATTCTTGACTGACGATCTCAGGGTTTTAAACACCTTTTGAACAAGTGGGTCACTTTTAGCCTTAACCGACTCAGCTGATCTTCGTCTCTTCCCTGGTTAAACAGTGTCAAGATTGTCATCACCAGTTTCCACAGACACTTTTTCTGGAATACCTTTGCGCTTGGATTTCCTTGTCTCTCTAACAGGAGTATGATCAGTAGGACTTGGAGAAACCGAATTGCTTGTCTCAGACACAGGAGCAGATGAGGATGCAAGCAGCTTGGAGACTTCCCTAATTTTGAATGTGGTGGAGTCTGGATGAGCTGTCTCTTCCACTGTAAGGGATCTAGTGGGATCAGACGATGGGGCTTGTGTACCATAAACTTCAGCCAGGATTTTCTCATCATCGCTGTCTATCTGCACAGAGGGATCATCAGGATGGATAACTCTGTTTGGCTTCGTCCTGTGCAGCTTGAAGGTAGAGAGGTCGAGCTTCTGCTCGTCGACGTGAGACTTCTTCCGATTCCAGAGCCCTTTGGGCAAAATATTGGAGGAAAGCCCCAGCACGGTTTCCATCTTCAGGCTCAGTAATGGACGCAGGGCTAACACCGTCACTCGCTTCTGAGGCCAACATCAAAAGATCACTTGTATCATCGTCAGACCAGTCCGCATAAAACTCCGGGTAGTCTGAAATCACCGTGACTATGATTTCGTCGCGGAGAGCAGAGTTAAGCTTCAACTTCTTTTTCATTGCGAGTTGGAGGCGTGTTTTTACATGCTTCGTAGCGGTTTCTGGTGAATGGATTTTTCTTCCCAGCTTGATGATAATATTTCTCACTGCATCTGCCATAGTTTTGCGATTTGGGAAGAAGAGAAAAACCCTAGGTAGAAGATCAGTAAGAGATTAACAGAGAGCAAAGTAGTGTTTAGGACTCTTCTTTCATCAATATTGACCCGATGAAATATATAATCCCAAGGCTGTCAGAATGCATGCAGCTGAGATGTGATTGATGCAACGGTATAGCTCCTTTTTAGGAATTAAACGGAAGATTTGAATTTTGAATGGGCAAATTAAATATGGTAACCAAGGTTAAGATATTATCTTAACATAAACAGAAGAGATATTAAAAAGGAAGTCAAAGATGTAATTTTGACCCGAGGCTTAGTCATTATGTCAGCCAATTGCTTGTCTGTTTGAATATATTCCAACTCTATCTCCTTTGATTCTACCAAATCTCTGATATAGTGATGCCTTATATCAATATGCTTCGTTCTGAAATGTTGAACTGGGTTCTTTGAAATGTTTATTGCACTGACATTGTCACAGTAAAGTGTCATAGTCCTTTGAGTGAGACCATAATCTAGAAGCATTTGCTTCATCCAGACCAGCTGAGTGCAACATCCTCCAGCTGCTATATATTCTGCCTTTGCAGTACTTAGAGAGATAAAATTCTGTTTCTTACTTAGCCATGATACTAAATTCTTACCCACAAAGAAGCATCCACCTGATGTACTCTTTTTGTCATCAATATTTCCTGCCCAATCAGCATCACAATATGCAATCAGACTGAGTTCACTGTCCTTGGAATACCATATCCCATATTGAATTGTTCCCTTGATGTATTTCAAGATCCGTTTAGCAGCTATCAAATGTAACTCTTTGGGATCAGATTGATATCTTGCACACATTCCAACACTGAACATTATATTTGGTCGACTGGCGGTTAAGTAGAGCAGACTTCCAATCAGACTTCGATAAACTGTGTTATCAACTGATGGACCACTATCATCTTTTGATATCTTTGTGGAGGTGGAAATAGGAATCCTGGGTGTTTTGCATGATTCCATATCGAACTTTTTGACCAAATTCTTAGCATACTTTTCTTGTGAGATAAAGTAGCCTTCAGGACTCTGTTTAACTTGAAGTCTTAGAAAATAAGTCAGTTGACCAACCATGGACATTTCAAATTCTTCCTTCATAACCTTCACTAAGTCATCAGTATATTTCTGTAGGGTAGATCCGAAGACAATATCATATACATAAATCTGAGCTATAGTAACATGACTTCCACTGGTTTTAACAAACAAGGTCTTATCGACACTTCCTCGATTATACCCATGATGCAACAGATACTGTGTCATACGTTCGTACCATGCCCTTGGAGCTTGTTTGAGCCCATAGAGAGCTTTTCTGAGCTTGTAGACATGCGTTGGATGAACTGGGTCTTCAAATCCTTTAGGTTGTGCCACATAAATATCTTCATGCAGGTACCCATTCAAGAACGTTGTCTTAACATCCATCTGAAACAGTGCGAATCCTAGAATACACGCTACTGCCAATAAGATTCTGATTGACTCCAGTCTTGCAACAGTAGCACACGTTTCATCATAGTCAATTCCCTCTATTTGGGTATATCCTTGAGCAACTAAACGAGCCTTATTTCTTGCAATGTTACCGGCTTCATCAGTTTTATTTTTGAAGATCCACTGTGTTCCGATTATGTTAACCTTGTCAGGTCTTGGTACCAGATCCCATACATGATTTCGTTCAAACTGATGTAGCTCATCTTGCATTGCCTTAACCCATAAGTCATCCTGCAAGGCTTCCTTCACATTTTTTGGTTCTATTTTTGAGGTGTAGCAAGCAAAGCCGGATATTTCTATCAGATTGCTTCTCATCCGACTCCTGGTGTTCATTCCATCTGATGGATTACCAATTATGTTATCTGATGGATGATTTTTCTGAGTTCTGGTGGGCTTATTCTTACCATCACCATCCGAGAGAGAGTTCTCCTGTTCAGGACCATCTTTATCTTCTTCTGAGGAATCAAGTGTTTCAAATAGTTTGGTTTTCTCAGCTGGTTTTAACGATTCACTGATAGGGAGATCTGTCTCTGGATCAATCACTGATGTTTCATCTGATTCTTCTGGATTATCATCTATAACAACATTCACAGATTCCATGACTAATTGAGTTCTCTTGTTGTAAACTCTATAGGCTCGACTGTTTGGAGAATATCCAAGAAAGATGCCCTCATCACTCTTGGGTTCAAACTTTTCTCTTTGTTCCCTATCGATTAGAACATAGCATCTTGTTCCAAACACATGAAAGTACTTCAAATTTGGCTTCTTCCCCTTCCATATCTCATATGGTGTCTTGGACGTACCTGGTCTGAGATAGACTCTATTCACTGTATGACATGCTATGTGCACTGCTTCAGCCCAGAAACGCTGTGGCAGATGCGATGCGTGTAACATCACTCTAGCCATTTCTTGCAAGGTCCGATTCTTTCTTTCCACCACACCATTCTGTTGTGCTGTTCTAGGAGCCGAGAACTCATGAGCTATCCCATTTTCAGAACAGAAATCTTGAGTATAGGGAGTTTTCAAACTCTTTCCCATGATCACTTCTCAGTCTTTGGATTTTTATAATGGGCTCGTCTTTTTCTTTTTGTACTCTTATGCATAGAGTTTTGAAAGCATTGAATGCCTCTGATTTTTCTCTCAGAAAGTATACCCAACTGAAACGAGAGAAATTATCTACACACACAAAGATGTATTTCTTTCCGCCAATGCTTTCAGTCTGAGTTGGTCCCATAAGGTCTATATGAACAGTTCTAGACATCTCTCAGTAGTGATTATCTTTACTACTTTGTGAGGAGCTCTTATTTGCTTTCCAATGGCACATGCACCACAAACTCCTTCCTGTTCTATTTTGAGCTTAGGTATCCCACGTACAGCATCTAATTTGATCATTTTGTCCATATCTCTGAAGTTTATGTGTCCCAATCGTCTATGCCACAATTTTGATTCGTCTGTTCTAGATGTTAGACATGCAGTTTCATTTGTCAGAACATAACAATTTTTAGAAGATCGTGTTCTTTCCATCACCACTTGATCTGCTTTATCACGGACTCTGCAGCAGTCACGATTAAAGCACACATTCCAATTCTGATCACACAGCTGGCTGATGCTAATAAGATTTGCTTTCAGACCACTGACTAAGAGAACTTCGTCCAGATGTGGCAAACCTGGTACATTTAGGATACCTTTTCTAACTATCCTTCCTTTTTGTCCGTCTCCATACGTGACTGATCCACTGCTAGGTTGAACAGCCATGAGACACTTGACATTCTCAGTCATATGTCTGGCACCCATTGTCGAAATACCATCTTGCTTCAGTCATAGAAGCGGTCAGAACTATTGTGGGATAGCATATTACTTCTGATTTCCTGAACCAAACATGTCTTGTGAAGGGGGTAATAGACTTGTTCTGATATTTCTCCTTCCTCTGATCTCTGTAGAAGAAGTAACATTCAGGTCGGGTGTGTCCTTTTGTTTGACAGTAGTGACAGATGGGTACGTATTGTCTAACTTTTACAAATTTAGTCTTGAACCTTGAGTAATGAGATTGAAATTTGACTCTGCCAGACTCAGTCTCAGCAATCCGAGTGTGCATGATTCATTTTTGCTTTATTTGTACTGACCATGATGAATGACCTTGTTCATAACTATGAACCGGTTTACCAACTGATGTACCTTCTTTGATAAACACTGGTGCTGTCTTCGAGGACTCTCCTCGTTCAAAACCGAGTCCCTTTTTATCATTGGGGTTTTGACCAGAATCCAGAATTTTGTCCAAGGTAGAAGTGGTATCCATCATCTTGATGTTCTTCTTTAGATCTTCCAGTTCTTTTATCAATTTTCCCTCTCGAGATCTTATCTGAGTAATAAGATCTTCTTTTGTGACTAGTTCAGTGTTTAGTTTCTTCAGGAGTTCATCTCGCTGCTTCAGATCTTCATTCAGATTCTTATTGGCTTTCACCAGTTGTTCCCAACTTCCAACTAGTTTAGCAAATTCTATTTCTAGTTGAGTATGCCTCTCTTCAAAGTCATCTGATGATATGTACGATTCTTCATCGGTTTCATTCTCTTCTGATTGATTCTCTGTAGCTGTGAAGAAGGCCACGAAGTTTCCCACATTATCATCGGTCTGGTCATTAGATGCTTCCTCCTCATCATCACTTAGGGTTGCCACATACATAGCTTTCTTCCTTTTGAGATACGTTGCACATTCAGATTGTATATGTCTGAATCCTTCACACTCTCGACATTGCACTGATCGGTTTAGAGGTCTAACTGTGTCAGTTGAATTACTTCTAATTTGTCTTGTTCGACCAGTCTGGGACTGACTGTTCTGTGTGAAGGAGGGCGTTTCTGTTTTCTGATAAGAGGAGTTTGCACTTTTGTAATGTGTCCTGTTAGGTTGTCCTTGACTCCTTCGATTGAAGTCTTTCAATATTTTCTTAAAATTATTTGTTAGCATGGCCAAAGCTTCATCATCTATGTCATCTGTGTCAGATTCTCGATCAGCTTCAGCAACAAAGGCCACTGACTTGCCTTTTCTGCTGACTGCAGGTTCATCATCAGCCAGCACTTTAAGTTCATAAGTATGTAGACTTCCAAAAAGTTCTCCCACACTCTTCTTCTCCCATCCAGTGTGTTCCTGAATTGCAGTCACTTTCATTCGAAAATTTTTTGGTAGAGATCGAAGGATCTTCTTGACCACTCTTTCATCAGTAAACGGTTCACCAAGCATTGATGCTCTATTCATCAAATTCTGAACCCGACTGTGAAAAATTGAGATCGTTTCCTCTTCACCCATTCTAAGAGCTTCAAACTCTGACAGTACCCTCGAATCTGGCTTCAAGGATTTCCCATACTCGTTTTGCTTCTTTTATCCCGGTGACTAAGGTAAAGACTGATTCATGCTGAGATCCTACAATAGAATTCAGTGCTTTATTGTTCAGATCAGAGGACGACATCTCATATTCAGTCCATGTCTCAATAGGCTTGGCCACAACAGTTCCGTCAGCATTCTGAACATTCGGAGGACTCCATCTGGTGAGAACAGTACGATAAACTCTGGTACCTTGTGCCTAAAGGTAAATTTCCATTCGAGCCTTCCAGAAAGAATAGTTGAGACCATCCAATTCTGGTGGTTTCATACTTGCATCCATCCTGAATCAAAAGAAAACCAGCCAAAAACACACAAGCAGAGAGCATACAAACTACCAACAAACAACCAAGTAAACAACTTCTTAAAAAGAGAACAATGCAAAAAATTCTTCCCGCAAGGATCAAGTCACTGTGTAGACTTAAAAGCTCTGATACCACATGTAATTTTGCATTTTCTCGGTTTAAGATTATTATTAGAGATAATCGACTAATGTATTGGACTGACTGAATCGGAGACGTGAATTGTCCGTCAGTTAGATAGATTGCAGAGTAGTTTGTAGAGGAAAAACTAGAGCAGATAATAAAAAAACACATATGATGTTTACCCAGTTCGATACAGTGTGTATCTACATCTGTGGGACGATCACCGAGGCGTCCAATCCACTAACTCATAATCCATGTACAAAGGTAGAGAAACAACAATCTCACCCAAGTGCCCCACACAAGGTACGTACCCAGTCTACAAAGGTTTAGTGGATTGTTGAAGTCGGAGAGCCACGCATGCAGAAGTCCAATGAAATCCCTTCAATTGGAGAGCTAACTCTGATGTAGTCCCACGTTGTTCCCACAACTGAGTGATCTTCGCGTCCTTTTGGTTAAGCAACGATAGTTCTTCTCAAGTTCTTCATCATAATCACCAAGAACTTATTGTCTTGAGAAGAGGCATTAGAATCAAAGATATATGTCTCTCAATAGCATGGAGTGTTTTCGTCTTTTTAAAACCGTAACCCTAATTCTTGACCGAATAAGGATACTTATACTTCCTTGGTAAGAACACTCTCCAAAAATATCTTTGATTGTAGATGGTAGGACAAATTGTGAAGAATGCAATCTTAAAGATTCGGTCCATACCTTTCAAAACAGATCCACTGATTTTCTTTCCAAAACTGTCTTCTCAAACCACGTTCAGAATTTTGGAAACATCTTCCTTTATCAGATCTTCAGTGTCAGTGCGTCTGTTGATGAACCTGATCAATCAGTCTTTTGTAATAATAAACAGACACCAAGCTAAACCCTATCTTAGTTTGCTATAATAATATTGCCAATTATATGTTGGGGTTTTTTGGAGAAAATAAAAACACTAACACGTTTGATAGAACATGTTGGGACTTGTGTGGAGGCATCCCTTACAATAATTTCTCTTCCCTTCACGACTAGATTGACTTTAATTTCAATCTCTAGATGATAGTGCTCTAATCACAAAATGATAAAGTCTGGAACTAAAAAGTTATTTCTACTTCTATGGTGGTTGATCAGGCCCTCATTTTCTTGCAAGAATGGTTCATTGTAAATTCTAGAAATGCAACCAATGTCCCCTTGGACGAACAGACGACTCATTGGTTGAAGCCTCCGTTAGGGTACTAGAAGTTAAACGTGTACGCAGCCCTCGACAATACCAACAGGAAAATGGGGCTGGGTATGGTTATTAGAGACTCAATGGGGGACTTCATTGTTGCCAAGATGATCCCATGGCCGGCCATTTTTGAACCTGAGGAAGCTGAAACACTTACCATTCGGGAGGCCCTCAAATGGATCAAGTCCCTTAATTTCGACAGTGTGCAACTGGAATCTGACTATTTGCAGGTGATAAATGCTATCCGCAACAATCAACTCCTGTCTTTCCTTGATCTCTTAGTTATTGACATCAAAGACATAGCTAGAGGATTCTCAAACCTCGGCCTTTTGTTTGTTAAACGATCTGCGAATAGGGTAGCCCACACTTTGGCTAGGAATTCCCTTTCTAAGTCAAATTATATGGACTGTTTTTCAGTTTCTTTCTCGTTTATTTCTCATGTATTTGACTGTTATCTTATTTAATATATTCTCGTCATTTTTTGCTCTAAAAAAAACATGATTTTGGTCATTTCTACACGGTTTTGACCCATGGTTGAGCCCTAGCTTATCTCTTTCACTTCCTTTCATATTTTTAGGTTAGATTAGTCTTAGATTTATGTTTAATAACATTTTGGAAGCTTGTAATCTTGGATTTGAAGCTTGGATTCCAAGATTTCAAGATTGTTCTTCCATTTTCAATACATAAATTCTCATTCCTTTTATCTCTTTATGTTGCAAGATTTATGTTTATTACTTGTGTTTTTTGTGTTCTTTATGCTATTTAATCATGAGTAGTTAGTTTATGGACTTGAGTTTGGGTTGTATTATCTATCTTGATGCTTGATTTGTGATTATTGCAAAAAGTGGAAGAACTCTAACCTAGGGTTCATGTGTTTATGAGGATGTTGTGTTTATATCTTGTTAATGTTTGATGTACACATTCATTGGCATATATTTGGAGGATTCCTTGCCTCAACGAGAGTTGGGTGATGAGTTTGAGCCACCCCTTGTATAGACTCGATTTCTTCCTACGAAAATAAGGGAAATTGGTTTAGATGCTTTGTGTTCTTGATGGACTTGGAATTGATACGTCGCGAGAGTGGGGCAATTCATTGTTCTAATCCTTGTTGATTAATTACGAGAGCGGTTCGTAGACTAGGATACCTACGTGCATTCCCACTTGATTCCTTGGTTATTTGTTCTCCCTAATCTCATAGGTTTTTGAAGTATCTAGATGATAATGCTCCCTAGCTTGAGTCCTATTTCTTTATTTTGTCTTTATCTCTTGTTAATATGTGTTCGTGTTATTTTGTTTAGTTACTGTAGCTTTAACTTCGTTATGATTTGCTTAGCTTCTTGTTAGTTTCCTTATGGTAGCGCATATGTTTCTTGTGATTGCATATTGCGTGTCATATCCCCAATCCCCTGAGGACGATATTTCACACCCGTACGCTCACCATCACTCATTTTTGCTACAACAAAAAATTGGACAAACCTAGCTGGCGAGTTTAGAACATGACCAACTAAACAACAGCTGCAACAAAGGGCAATAAGGGGATATGGCACCAACTCTACTAGATGACCTCCAATCCATACAACAAGTGGTGGTGGCATTACCGTAATTTGTGGCAAGAATGTGAAGAATGATTCCCTTTCTCCCAATGGTAACATAGAGTGAGGTCAAAGTGTAATTGCCTCAACACGAGGTATGGCAAGGAAAACCGGTGGGCAATGAGTGATGGGTGGCCACATGGCCTCACACATGGGTGTGGGTGGTTGGGGGTCAACACAACACTAAACATTCTATTGAATATCTAATTGGAGTACTTGGGGACACAAGTGCCTGCTTGAGAGAGGTTGGGATCATAGTTGAAAGCCAATGAGTCATCAACTTGGGGACTAAAGAATAACTAAGCTAGAGTTGTGAATAGTGGAGAACAATCCTAGCCCTCGAAAAGCTATGTGACTCTAGTGATTGAGCCAACTCCGTGAAGGGGCAGAGGTCGGCCCAAGTAGCCAAGAAGAGGTAGTCAAGTGGCTACAGAAAAAAAGTAGAAGAATTGGGGAATAATGTGAAGGTTCTAAAATAATCACTTGAACTTGATGTGAAAATGGTTGAGCCATTTACTCTGTGTATAATGAGCACACCCCTTCCTAAAGACTTGAAGCCTCCAACCCTATGTACACATTACAAAATACAAGGTAGCCATAGTGATGATTGGAGGCAAACGACGTGGTCATGTGTAAGGCATTCATGTTCACGCTAGATGGAACAACCCCATATTGATTCAACACACTACTAGATAGATCAATTTAAAAATTTGTCGAACTATACAAAAAAACTTAGTGTGCTTCACAAATAATACTCAGTGCAAGCATAATTTTTCTCACTTGTGCACTATCAAATAAATTAGAATTGAGAGTTTGACGGATTTCACAGCCAGATGAAAGAAAGAAGTAAACAACATGTATGATTCAATGAGAAAACGTTCGTTCTAATTTTCACCCAGGCACTAAGGTTTGAGAGAATTTTACAAACATGTGCAATTGAATCATTAAACATGTAAACTATGTGCAAATTTCTAATTTCTTTTAGTGTAATTTGAGTTAAAAATATTTTAATCTCTCATTCCAACTAGAATGATATAGGAAATGCCAAGGCTTAGTAATATCATGTAAGCAATGTGATTGGATTCAATCGTAAAATTGAAACAAAAAATGTTTCAATTTAACATATTTTGTTTGTTTAATGGTTCAATTGTACACGTTTTAAATTTAGTAAGTTAATTTGTACAAAAACAATAAGTTTAGTGCTATTTGATATTTTTTCAAAGTAATATTACTTTTTTAGTTTTTTTTTTATTTTTTTTTTTTGAAACAATACTATTTGCTTTCAAAGAGGAAAATATGCACATAAAATTCTGTTGAGTGAATATATAGTTTTCCAATATATATAAATTTAGGCAACCTTAAATGGTATCTTAAAAATCTTTTTTATATATGACAAAATGCTAAAGAATATAATAAAGAGAGTAATTACATAAAAAATTATTTAAATAATTGGAATATATCCACTCAATTAATTTTGATTATATAATACGAGATAAGATGTCTCCACTCATTAATAAAAAATCATTCGAATCTCTAGACTCTAGTGCGATTTTTCGATCAGAATATGTGACGCAAAGGCTTTCATCAGCAAAAATGCTAATGGCCGTCGGATGAAAAGGGGGCTGTGGGGCCCACAACAAGTAACATCACCTAACCCGGACGATTAAAAGATGAGACAACATGTATGTGGGCGAAAATGTAGAGTTCGAATCTTAGTGAAAACATGTATGAAAAAACTGACTTGAGAATACTAAAAGGTTTAGACTGAATTTTTTGTGTACATATGAAGACTAAGATTTGACTGGTGATTTGTACAGTGACTCTATGTACAAGGTCCTGTAAACCTAGGAGTGATTTGGTAAATAACTGTTAGTTGATTGTGTTAGTGAATTTGACTAGTTAATAGCATTAACTGATTGTAAAAAAATGTTTTGTAAATTAGCTGTTAGTTGATAGTTGATAGCTGATAGCTGATTACATATAAAATGACTTTCTCAAAAAGCTCATTGAAAAAGCTATTTTGAACATCTTTTTAAATTTCAGTATTTTGAAACAATAAATTATTACAAAAAACTAACTAATCAAACACTTATATTAATTATTTAATTAAATAAAACAAATTAAAATTAACTTATAGACTAACTATTTTATCAAACAGGACCGTAACATTAATTCCGCAAAACTGAAACCACTTAATTTTTTTTTTTTAAAGACAACTTCAAAGGAGATGTTTGTTCTTGTTCAACGTGTCGAGCTACAAGTGGACAAACGGATCTAGCTTACATGCATTCCCCCACACCTTACGCGATGTGATAACTCCGTTCGACTTTTTCTATACTGCAAAAGTCGAACAAAATGTATGAAAAAGCATACCTAATTCCATCTTATCTGTTTATTTAATGGTATTTATTTTAATTATTTTTGAATCGATTATTTTAATGCGAAACGAATAAACACATGCAATTTTTTTCTTCATCACTCCTAACGTGGCAATGTGGCATTGAAAATTCCTGATATATATTAGTCACTTTAGAAACAATTAAAACTTAAAAAGAATTGTAAAAAATATTAATAATTGAGACCCCAATAATTAAATTTTATTCCGTTTTAATACGTACTCCCTAATCAACACCAACAAAAAAATTCGTTCCCTAATATAAAAATTGGGATCACATGAGAACAAGTCTATAAGAGAAAATTAAGAACTAATCATAATCTTACATCTGAAAAAATTGAACACACCAGATTAAATTTTAGAAAAAATCGGTGGCACTTTTGTAATTATCACTAACTTTATTATGCAAACGTGAACACTAAAATATGCTATTTAGTATTAATGTTTTGCACATTTAGTGCTAACATTTTACATATTTAGTATTAAAAGTTTACACTTGCAAAAATGCGAAAGTTCATTGCAATTATATAGGCTATGGATCCTGTAAGAAAACTTCCATAGGAGAGAAATAAGAACCAATCTCAGTTTTACATCTGTAAAAATTTGACGCATCTAATCAGATTTAAAAAAAAAAAATGCGATGACAGTAACGTAATTATCATCAACTCTACTCTGCAAACTTTAACACTTAAATATGCAATCTTTAACAAGCGAAGGATGTGTGGAAAGTAGTTGCAGGTAACGTTAGGTATGGCCTTTGACGCCACCAAAACTTTCAAATCTGGCTGGAAACTAACATTTCAGGTGAAAAGGACGGCGACACAGATTGCCCTCGAACTTTCGCCATCACGGTGTGGTGGCTTTGGAGATGGAGGAACAACAGAGTTTTCAAAGACGAAAGTTGGAGCACACAAAGGAAAACCGCATGGGTTGGGGAAGCAAATGAAGAAATCAGTCACGCTTTCGCGAGAGAGGAGCAAATGCAAGGGAGAACAATGAAGGAACGAACCGCTCACCTTTGCTGGATTCCATCGGGGGACAGTATTCTCATACTAAACGTGGATGGGAGCGTTAAAGCCTCAACCAACAATGCTGGCATAGGAGGTGGTCTTAGAGACAAAAGAGGAACGTGGGTCGGTGGCTTTGCGTACAACATGAACCTAGAAACCCCGGAAGCTATAGAAGCCAAAGCCATTGTCTTGGGCATGCAGTGGCTCTGAGAGAGAGGGATTCGTGAAGCTGAGATCCAGAGTGATGTAACAAGGTGGTGGAATTGATTCATGCCAGAGACAATCTTAGGGGACCTATTCATGGCATTATTGAGGAAGCCAGACTCTGGCTAACGAAGGACTGGAAAATCTCTATTCGTGTTGTCTACCAAGAGCAAAATCGGGTTGCGAATGCCTTAGCCGTTTTTGGAGCCTTCCAGAGCGACATATGGACAACCTTCAGCTCGTGTCCCATTATCAGGAAAGAGGCTTACCTTCATGATATAGCCCGTGCTACCAGTGCTCGCAGAGTTAGGGAGTTTCAACCAACAGTTTGAGTCTCCCCCGGGTCTACCTCGTCCTTCCGATCAAAAAAAAAAAAAATGCAAACCTAGTAAATTCTATAAAATCAACGAAACTGCTAAATTTTAAATCTAAGCAATTTTAAATGTTATAAGACCTTAAGTAGTAAAAAGTGAACCACTGGACTAAATAAAATAAAAAATTCAGTCATAATACTTTAAAATCAAAACCTTAATTGCAATGTACTTTCGCATTTTTGCAAGTGTAAGCTTTTAATATTAAATATGCAAAATGTAAATACTAAATGTGCAAATCTGAAAAAGTCTAAAAATTGCAGATTTTAGTGTTCACGTTTGTATAGTAAAATTATTGATAATTATGAAACTGCCACCGTATTTTTTTTAAAAAAAATCTGATCTAGCGCGTTCTATTTTTCCAAATGTAAGATTGTGCTTAGTTCTTAGTTTTCTTCTACGGACTTGTTCTATATATATGTATATGTATATATATATATATATATATATATATATATATATATATATATATATATATATATATATATATATATATATATAGTGTAAGGTTCCCGTGCGGTTGAATGCTTCCCGTGCTGTTGATTAATGTGCGTGAGGTTTGTACTCAATGTGCGTGAGTATTGTGTTTATTGTGCCTGAGATTTGTACTTAATGTGCGTGAGTTTTGTACTTAAGGTGTGTGAGTCTTGTGCCTAAGATGCGTGAGTTGTGTGCTTAATGGGGGTGAGTGTGTTCTTCATCCACTGCTGTGAAAATTATGCGCATCCACTGCTGCATTTTCTTCTTGTTTTTTGTTTCGAAGTGGTGGAGGAATGGATTTTGTCTTGTTTTTAACATAAAATCAGATCATCCATAGGTGCATTTACATATATCCATCCCCATTCACACACAATCATAAAAGCTTCACCCACCTTCTCTTTCTGTTCTGCTTCCTTCTGAGTTCATAATTCTGAACTCAAGTCACACACATTAAGCACAAACTTCACGCACATTAAGCACAATACTCAGGCACATTAAGTACAAAATTCACGCACATTAACATTACACACTCACGCACATTAAGTACAAATCTCAGGCACATTAAGCACGCGACTCACGAACATTAAGCACGCGACTCACGAACATTAAGCACGCGACTCACGCACATTAAGTATATAACTCACGCACATTAATCTACCGCACAACCGCACGGGAAGCCACAAATGCACCTAATCCCTTCCCTATATATAGTTGAGTTCAAATGAGGACTACTATATTATAGAGAACTGTGAGGACTGATGTAGTCGTATGCCATTAGTCTGTATGTCGTGGGCATGACCGGATGTAGTCGTGTACCATAATTTGTATGTCGTGTGCATAGGTTTGTTAATTAATGGCGCATGGGTTCGAAACCTGATGTTTACATGTATTCTTGTATGCTATTGTGTACTAAGTTGTGTGCTTGATACTAATTTATCGTGTCTCAGTAATTAGTCCGCATAGTCCTCTATATATTGTGATCCTCATGTGAACTCCACCATATATATATATATATATATATATATATATATATATATATATATATATATATATATATATATATATATATACTTGAGTTTTGTACTTAAGGTGCGTGATGAGTCTTGTGCGTGAGGTTTGTGCTTAATATGCGTGAGTGTGTACTGAGTTTTGTGCTTAATGTGCGTGAGTTTTGTACTTAAGGTGTGTGAGTCTTGTGCTTAAGGTACGTGAGTTTTGTGCTTAATGTGCATGAGTGTGTACTTAATGTGAGTTGTTGTTGAAACTTTAAGGTGCATGAGTTTTGTGTGCTTGATGTCCGTGAGTTTTGTGCTTAAGGTGCGCGAGTCTTGTGCTTAAGGTGCATGAGTTTTGTGCTTGACGTGCGTGTGTTTGTGCTTAATGTGAGTAGTTGTTGAAACTTAAAATGTGCCTGAGTTTTGTGCTTAAGGTGCGTGAGGCTTGTGCTTAACATGCATGAGGCTTGTGCTTAACATGCGTGAGGCTAGTGCTTAACGTGCGTGGGGTTGTGTTCTTAAGGTATTTTGTTTGTGTGCTTAATGTGCGTGTGTTTTGTTCTTTAAGTGCATCAGATTAATGCTTAACGTGCATCCACCCGCAAAACCGTACGGGAAGCGCTACCCTCACCTGATCCCTTCATCTCAGGTGCGGTTGTCCTATATAATTAGGTTCTGGTGCGGTTAGGGTGCTCAGGTGCGGTTGTGCGGTTTAATCTGGGTCATTCATCTCGCTTAAATCAACGTCCAGGATTACCAAAATTTAACAAAAAAAAATACAGTGGCAATTTTATAATTTTTGCATCTAGGTCAAAATTAAGGTGAGTAGTTCTGTGATTAATGTGCGTGAGTTTTGTATATAAGATGTGTGAGTCTTGTGCGTAAGGTGCGTGTGTTTTGTGCTTAATGTGCGTGGGGTTGTGCTTAATGTGAGTAGTTGTTAAAACTTAAAGTGTGGGCTTTTGTGCTTAAGGTGCGTGGGATTTGTTCTTAATGTGAGTGGAGTTTGTGCTTAATGTGCGTAGGATTTGTGCTTAATGTGTGTGAGGTTAGTGATTAATGTAAGTAGTTGTTGAAACTTAAGGTCTGTGAGTTAATACTTAAAGTGCGTGGGTTTTGTGCTTAATGTGCGTGAGGTTGTGTTTAATGTGCGTCGGTTTTGTACTTAATATGCGTAAGTTTGTGCTTAATGTCAGTAGTTGTTGAAACTTAAGGTCTGCGAGTTATACTTAAAGTGCGTGAGTTTTGTACTTAATGTGCGTGAGGTTGTGCTTAATGTGCGTGGATTTTGTACTTAATGTGCGTGAGTTTGTGCTTAAGATCTAACACTTAAGGTGCGTCTTTCTATCACTTAAGGTGCGCCATTTTTAACTTATGCTTCTTACTTCCAGACACGCGTTGTTTCTATCACTTAAGGTGCGTGTTTTCTTACTTCTAACACTTAAGGTGCGCCATTTTTTTTTTTTTACTTCTAGATTTGATCAACGACTCAGATCTAACCGCACAACCGCACGAAAAGCTATACCCGCACCTGAACCCTATAATATATATATATATATATATATATATATATATATATATATATATATATATATATATATATATATATATATATATATATATATATAGTGAAAGGTTCCCGTGCGGTGAATGCTTTCCGTGCGGATATGCGGTGGATTAATGTGCGTGAGATTTGTACTCAATGTGCGTGAATGTTGTGCTTAATGTGCCTGAGATTTGTACTTAATGTGCGTGAATGTGTAAAATGCAGCAGAAAATATTGATGTCAGCTTCTTCCTCATCCCCAGTAGCCATTTGTCCCCTCCCTGATGATGATGATGCGGAGGCGAGCTATGGTGGTTAAAAATTATGGGAATAATACAACAGAAATTCACACTTAGCTGTTGTGCAAATTTTACTATGCGTGCGTCATTTATATAAACATTCAACTGCACTGAAGGTAGTTGATAATCCAGAATCCATGGCCAAATTGAAGGAAGAAGTAACAAGAAGCTTGGGTGTTAATGTGCGTGAGTTTCTGTTCTGCTTCCTTCTGAGCTCGTAATTCTGAAATACGCACGCACATTAAGCACAAATCTCACGCACATTAAACACAATACTCATGCACATTAAGTACAAAACTCACGCCTATTAACATGACGCACATTAAGTACAAATCTCAGGCACATTGAGTACAAATCTCACGCACATTAAGTATAAACCTCACGCACATTAATCTACCGCACATCTGCAAGGGAAGCAACAAATACACATGATCCCTTCCCTATATATATATATATATATATATATATATATATATATATATATATATATATATAGAGACACACACACATAGACCCCGTTGAATGGCTCATTATCAAATACTCTATATGTCTCAAAATGGATCCATGACACAAATGCCTTAGACTTAATTTATGTTTACTATGTTTTAAATTTTGTTTAGCTTTTTTTTTTTTTTTTGGGGGGGGGAGGTGGGGGGGGCGGGGGTAATTTATGATGGATATAAGGGTAATGACAGTTGAAAATATATCTATTATTTTAAAACTAAAATATCACATTTTTAGTGGATCGTTTGTGATCAATATCTAAATTTAATCATTTAATTATTTAGAGTATAGCTAGATTTAGTTCCTCCGTTTGTGGAGTTGATCTCTCAAGGACTAAATTCACCATCAATATGTCATTTTAGTAACAACGGAATAACTAAATCTACACTACAAATAATTAAAATACTAAATTTACACAAGAGTAATAATTGAGGGACTAAAATGTGATTTTCTTACTTTAAAATGAATATAGTTCGTTACTAAGATACACCCAAAATTTCAGTTGCTCTACCTTATGAGAGGTTGTGGATTCAATCCTCAATGGAAGCAGTATTGACTCTTTTGGCATATTTGGTTCATGGAATATGTCAGGAATGGAATAACATTCCTTGAGATAGACCTATTTCATCGTTTGGTTGGATCATTTTGTCATGGGAATAGCATGCCTAGGAATGAGCTATTACCTTCGCAAGGGGAATAGCCATTCCTAGGGGGGCCTTGGTATTAGCTATTCCCATGCCCTTGGGAATAGCTTTTATATCACAAGTACCAAAAATACCCTTTGCACATTATATAATATTTATATTTATTTAATAAATATAGTGTATTATATAAATGTATATATTTAATTAATTATAATTTTTATCCATCAATCTATCAATAAATACACACACACACACACACACATTTTGTAGCGTTTGCAATTGGCATTTTAAGAAAAGAAAAGTAATTTCTCAAAACACCGGCCGTGACAGTTTATTTTATATGTATATATATATATATATATATGTGTGTGTGTGTGTGTGTGTGTGTGTGTGTGTGTGTGTGTGTATAAATAAAAAAAAAAATTAACTGTATAAGACTCCTTAATTATGGAGTCTTGAGGCTCCTTTTATAGGAGCCTCAAGGCTCCATTCCTTACTTCTTCAACCGATGTGGGATAAGTGAGAAAATAAATATAAAAATAAATATGTATTTGTATAATAATAATAATAATAATAATAATAATAATAATAATAATAATAATAATAATTATTATTATTATTATTATTATTATTATTATTATTATTATTATTATTATTGTTATTGTTATTGTTATTGTTATTGTTATTCTCTCTCTCACACACACATACATATAAATGTATATAAATACAAATATAAATGTAAATATATATATATATATATATATATATATATATATATATATATATATATATATAACATTCAGTATATCATAATCATATTCATCATTATTATTATTATTATTATTATTATTATTATTATTATTATTATGTATAAGGGTATTTATGTCTTTAAAACCAATTCCATTTCTATTCCTTTAACCAACCAAACACTGGAATACAATTACTAAAGTTTATTCCTTCAGCCAACCAAACAACAGAATACAATTCATATTCTATTCCTTACCCATTCCATTCCATGTGGAATAGCATTCCTATTCCCTCCAAATTCATTCCGTGAACTAAACGTGCTGTTTGTGTTTCAATAGGTTGAGAAAGTAGTTATGAACATATACTGCATTGTAATTGAGTCAATAGTACTAAAAAAAAAAGACTACACCAAACAAAGAAATAAGCCTATTACTGAGATTTCAGGTCTATTCCGCGAACCAAACATTATGTATTATCAATCCGAATGCTAAGTTGATCAAGGGAGCTTAGAAATTAATATCAATAGTGTTAGTTACTTGCGATATTTAGTTGAGTAATGCTAACTTATAATTTCATGTTAAAAGTTAAAAAGATGTTTTTTTTAGTACTACTAACTCTAGTTATATATTATATCGCCTTCACTAAGACTCAATCTTATGATCTTTCATATGAGATAGTCACTACATGCCATCTGAGCACAATGTACTTGACAATTAAAATGATGTTTAATTTTATGAAACAAAGCAGTTGTTCAAAATTTAGTTCAGTTTCTGTATTAAGTTTTATTTGCAAATTCATTTAAATACTCCTTAACGAATAAAAATAGTCATATGACAAAATGTTGTTTAGTCTGTAAATTCATTTAAATACTTCTCAACGAATAAAAATAGTTCTATAGCTAAATGTTTTTTAAATGATTAATGAAAGCTAAAAAAAGACTAGTAATAAAGTGAAAAAAAAACAAATATTTTTAAATTTTAAGTAAAGTAAATTTTGGTTCTCTCCAATCATATGTGTGCATCTTAGTTAGTACACATTTGTAGGGGCGTGCATTCAGTTAATCGATTGGTTAACTGAACCGAACCTATAGGATTATTTTTATTCGTTAAGGAGTATTTAAATGAATTTACATACTACTTGATCCTTTTGACTTTAAATCTGTTTTTACTTATTTGATGTGTGTTTTGGAATGAAACTGATGAATTTACATATTTATCCTTCTATCATCGTTAATTTTAACAGCTATTTGAGGTGGGGAACTAAAATGACCCCAAACAAACAATTTAGGGACTAAATGAGGCCACATGTATAATTAAGAGACTGAGTTAACTATTATAGTATAATTGAGAGACTAAAATAACTATTTATACATACACATTGAGAGGGGTGGTTTCAAATGAGAATAACCCCTCTTGTAACTATTGCAAAATTGAAAATTTACACTATTTATAAAATTAACGATGCACTCTTCATTTTATTTTTTAGCAACCCTTAAATGTTTATATACCAAAATAGATGAATCATATTATTCATTATTTTTTACCTATTCTCACATGAATTTATATATATATATATATATATATATATATATATATATATATATATATATATATATATATATATATATATATATATATAAAAGGTTTAACCTCATTTATTGATCTAGTCCAGATCAAGGGCCCATAATGAAGATAATGTAAAAAATAAAGAAAAAAAAACTAGTGGCATTATGGTATTTTTGTGTAAGTTCATATTCTTTTGTATTTGAGTGTAGTTTTTTCTTTCTTCTAGTGTACATTTTTTCTTCTTCGAGTGCATATTTTTGTCTCTTCTAGAGCATTGTTTCTCCATTTAAGTGCATATTGTTGTGCCTTGTAATGCATATTGTTGCCTTCCAGTGCATAATATTGTACCTTTCAGTGTATATTTTTGTTGATTAGAAATGTCAATATTTTTTTAAAGAGTAATTGATCTTGACTAAATTAATGGCTGAGATTTATGCACATTTTTTATCTGGAGGCTCTTTTGCGCATGATCTAAGCATAAAGTTGATTAGCTTATTTAAAGTAAAGGTGATAAGTTGTTGGTACTCAAATTAATTGTCACTTGGCACTAGCTAGGGTCTAGGGTATATATAGCCTATAAAAGAGATGAAAATGGAAAAGTAGGACGAGCAACGTCTAATAATGAGAATTTTATTTGGTTTTTATAGAGGTGATTAGAAGAGAGACATGAGAAAAAGAAGCGAAAAAAAATAACGGAACTAATGCGTCCAGCGGCGCGCCACGTAAAACACAATTGAGAGAAAATTAAATGATTTTTGTGGAACAGTGAATCTCACAAAAAACTATCTTTTACAATAGAAACTCAACATTCTCTCTTCAAACTTTTCTCGCCTTTACATGAACCTAAAAATTGAAAAACCCTCCCAAAAATCATTAATGGGAATACTATTTCCAGAATATGAAGAAATGATTCTGTGGAGGGGCCATGACAGGCAACATGGTTGGGTTGGTTGGGCCTGTGGGCCCACTGGTTGGAGCTCAACTTATACTTCTCCAAGTAAAAACATAACCCTCAAAATCATTGCATTTTCTAAAGTGTAATGATAACATCCTACTTGTTCAGTTGTTCCCGTAACTTTTCCAGTTTTTCTTTTTTTTTAGTTAGATTTTGACTGTCTTAAGTTTACTCTCTAACCTAACAATTAATAAGAAATTTTATAATATCATAACAACACTGTTTTACTACTACAAATATAAATAGATATTTAAAAAAAAAAATAAGGGGGATAAGGGTCAAATAAGCACTCTAACTATATTGATTTGTGCAATTAAACCCTTCAACTTTAAAAAGCTCCAATTAGAACCTTAAACTTACAAAAAAAATTCAATTAGACTATTTTGTAGGTTACCTCCAAGTAACCTGTAAATTACTGATGATTAGATTGTTGAAGCTGATTTGGCATATTGACGTGGTATCCACATATTTTTATTATATATTATATTAAATTTTATTTTTAATTAATAATAATAATAATAAAATAAAAATATTTAAACAACTCCGGCTAATCACCGAATACGCGTGATAGCTGGCTGCCATTTCCGGGACATGGCTGTCGCAACGTATCGGCGTCCGCCATTGATACTGCGGTTGGGATTGCTTTCACGTGGCCGCGATCCGGGATAAGTCTTTGAAGCAAAACAGACGTCCCCGGCGGATTCGAAAGCATTTCAGAGATTACAAATCAATCTCAAGATTGATTCTTGTATATATACACACTTCTTTGTATGAAAAATCTCTCTCTCTCTCTCTCTCTCTCTATATATTTATATATATATATATATATACAGAGATGTATGTATAATCTGGGGGGAGGGTTGGTGTCTTTCTAACTCTACCTTAAGCTTATCAAGGGCTGCAGTGGCTCTATCTGGTGGGCACGCAGATGGTATATGTATCTAGCTTACACTATACTTCTATGAATGTGTGTATATATAATAATGTATATGTATGTATTACAGAGAGGAGATTGTTGGGTTTTCAAAAGGAGAGGAAGAAAAGGCAGTGGGCAGGAGAAGCTCGACCAGCGGCAACAGCCACACGCAATGGTGGCGACGGGCAAATCGACCAGTTTTTTTTAATAATGAAATAAAAAATTCAAAATAATAATATAAAAATATGACTTGACATTAACCTGTAAATAACTTGCAAAATCAGGTAAAAAGGAGTTAATTACTTAATTTGTTTGAGCTCAAGGGTTTAATTGGAGCTTTTTGAAGTTAGATGATTTAATTGCACAAATCAGTATTGTTAAAGGGCTTATTTGACCCTTATCCCAAAAAAAAATAAAATAGTTGATATGATTAATTCTTTGATGTACAATTAGGAATAGGTCATTTCAATCTAACAATTGGTCAAGCAGGTTTTGGGGAATTGGATGAACCGAGACCCGTAACAGGAACAATTGAATCGGACAATTCTTGAGTAGATTGAAATGTAAAAGTCCCTTTTTCCATCTAAGCAATAAATGCACTTTATATAGGCGAGTCTAGGGATGACATATGTGATGGGGTTCGTCGGTTAGAGGCCGGGGCGGTGCAGAATGCCTTAAAAGGATTAAAAAGGGTGATGGGATGTGATTTGACTATTCTCCCGAGCGGGAGTCACGCATGGTGGATTCATGGGGCAGAATATTTATTATCCCAGTCTCGAGAATTAACTTCCTAATCATATGTGACCGGGTGATCAAGAAATGTTCCGGAGGGTCCTAGTGTTTCGTCTATGATAAGTTCCTACCAGTGTATCACACATATGTTCAATCGTGCACGTATAAACCATATCTTACAAATATATCTCAATACTTTTTAAAAACAATTTATAATAGCAATTACAAAACATTTTCAATATTATAGAAAATTTCAACAAATAATAGGTTAGATAGTATATGCTTAACAATTGTCTTTATATTCTTTTAATATTTGTAAATTAGCGGATCTCATTTAATTTGAAAAAATTATTATAAAATATAGTATATAGTAATATAGTCTGAGAAGTTTTACAATGTCGTGTTTTCTACAAAATTATATTTTATGTTTTGTCGGATGTATATAGAATGAAGAGTATAATTTTCAAAATAAGGGTGTGTTTGGAAACCTGGAAAATGAGTTCTGGAAATCATTTTCCAAGTTTTCAGTGTTTGGATGTGCCTGGAAAATCAAGTCAACGGAAATCATTTTCCGTTGACTTTGGAAAATAGGCTTGTTTTGGAGGAAAACGACTTCCCCTTTTTTTTGGGGAAGTCATTTTCCAACTTTTACACCAACATCACTCCACCACCAACATCATCAACACCATACCACCACCACCTCACTACCACCATCACCACCACTACTGCCGCCGTCGCCACCACTATACCACCGCAACCACCGCCACCACACCACCACCATCACACCACCACCACTACCACCACCAACACCATACCACCACCAACACCATACCACCGCAACCACTACCACCACCAACATCATCAACACCATACTACCACCACCACCGCTGCTACCACCACCACCACCATACCACCACAACCATCGTCGTCGCCACCGCCACCACCATACCACCCCCACCACACCACCAACATCACACCACCACCACAACCACCACCGCCGCCGCCGCCACCACCACCACCATACCACCGTCACCGCCACCACCACCGTCGTCGCCACCACCACCATACCACTGCTGCCGCCACCACCACCAGCATCACACCACCGCCACCGCCACCACCACCATACCATCGCAACCACCATCGCCGCCGCCACCACCACCACCATACCACTGCAACCACCGCCACCACACCACCACCACCACCATACCACCGCAACCATCGTCGCCGCCACCACCACCACCATACCACCGCCACCACACCACCACCACCACATCATCGCCACCACACCGCCACCACACCACCACCATCACACCACCACCACTACTACCACCGCCGCCGTCGGCACCACCACCATACCACCGTCGCCGCCACCACCACCACTACCACCACCGCCGCCGCCGCCACTGCCACCACCACCATACTACCGCAACCACCGTCGCCGCCACCACCACCACCACACCACCGCAACCACCGTCGTCGCCGCCACCACCACCATACCACTGAAACCACCACCACCACTGCCACCACCGTCATATCACCACCAGTTATTATTATTATTATTATTATTATTATTATTATTATTATTATTATTATTATTATTATTATTATTATATAACAAATAACACCACTACCACTACACCACCATCACCATAATATTTTTGATATATTATTAGTTATTTTTTTATTATATTTAAAATTATTATTATATTATTATATATTATTATACATGTTGTAATATTCTAAATAAAATAATTAAAATATTTAATTATACAATTCTACCCATTTTCCAGAAAATGAACCAAACACACAAAAACAGTTTTCCAGAATGCAACCAAACACTGGAAAGGAAAATATTTTCCGGAAAATGACTCATTTTCCAGAAAACACTTTCCAGAAGTCATTTTCCTGCTTTCCAAACGGACCCTAAAATATATAACTTTACAAAACACACAACATTGTACTTCATTGTATTACAAAATGTTGTAATTTAGGACACACTATAATACTTCAACAAAGGGTATGTATTAAAAAGATAATGGCCATGTTTGATAAATGGTTGTTAGCTGATAGCTGATAGCTGATTGGGTTAATTAGAAGGTATAACTAGTTAATAACATTAGCTGATTGTAGAAAGATGTTTGGTAAATTAGCTGTTAGCTGATAGCTGTTTTGTATAATTTCTTCCCTCAAAAAAATAATTGAAAAAGTTGCTTTGAGCAGCTTTTTGAATTTTACCATTTTGGAATTACAAAAACCTAATTAACTAATCACTTATATTGATTTTTAACCAAAGCAAAAACCTAATAATGATCAAATAAGCCAAAATTGACTTATAGACCAACTATTTTATCAAACATGGCCAATGTGAGAAATATAATTGAATTCCTTCATATGTAGACTAGCCAGTTGAAGTAGAACAAAAGGCAATTGTTATACTCTGGACCAGGGTCCATCTTACAAGGTGGACTCCGGGTCCAAAATACAAAATTTACATATTGAATCTTCACAATTTACATACACAATTAACATTCTTAATGTTCACAATTCCTCTTTTACAAAATTGTAAATATTCAGTATATAAATTGTGTATTTTAGATCCGGGTCCACAGAATAATATGCCAAGAAAAGGGAGTTCCTTCCACCACACCAAAAAGTCAATCGCAAATTATGCTGTGGAAACGTGTTCACCATGCGCATGGTGAACACAGGGGTAAATCCATAATTTCTATACTGTAGATTCATAATTTTTTTTTTTTTTGAAAACGTTGATTCATAATTTTGGTTTTCATTTGTTGTTACAGATATTATGAATCTACAGTACATAAATTATGAATCCACAATATAGAAATTATGAATCTACAGTATAGAAATTATGAATCTACAGTACAAAAATTATGAATCTACGATATAGAAATTATGAATCTACAGTATAGATGTTATGAATCTACAGTATAGAAATTATGAATCTATAGCTTAAAATTATGGATCTATCCCGTTAACAACAAATGAAAAACAAAATTATGAATCTATGTTTTCAAAAAAAAAAAAATATTAATCTACAGTATAGAAATTATGAATCTATCCCTGTGTTCACCATGCGCATGGTGAACACGTTTCCACAGCATAACTATCCGAAGTTAGTTCATTGGGCTTCTGCAGAATAGCATGGTTCCAATTCAATCGTTATGCTATGGACCCGTTTCCAGCATATATTGTGGACACGGTAACGGTGCCGTTAGTGGCACCGTTATCTTCTACCATTTTTTATATAAATTTCAGACCGCTTCATTATAGGAGCATATGTTCATAATTTTATTACTATATGTTCATAATTGTAAGTTCATAATGTCAGAGCTCTGTGTTCATAATTCCATAACTGTACATTCATACTTCCATAACTGTACATTCATAATTCCATAACTGTACATTCATAATTCAATAACTGTAAATTCATAATTTTGGAAGCTCTATGTTCAATATTTTAGAGCTCTATGTTCATAATTTTATCACTATATGTTCATAATTGTAAGTTCATAATGTCAGAGCTCTGTGTTCATAATTCCATAATTGTACATTCATAATTTCATAACTGTACATTCATAATTTCATAATTGTACATTCATAATTCCATAAGTGTACATTCACAATTTTCGAAGCTCTATGTTCACAATTTTAGAGCTTTATGTTCATAATTTTATCACTATATGTTCATAATTGTAAGTTCATAATGGCAAAGCTCTGTGTTCATAATTCCACAACTGTACATTCATAATTCCACAAACGAATAACGTCGTTAACGCTGTTAACGACGAGACAAATATTTTTTTTAAAAAAACTAGAATACCGTCATTTTTCCTGAAAACGACGTTGTTTTGGACTCATTGTGGACACGAGTCCACAGCATAATTTGCCATTCCAATTTCATAGGGCTATGATAACAAAATTATTGCAATATTTGATGGGCTTTCAAAAGCCCAATTATTTAAGGTATAGGAATTTTAGCACATCCAAATGACGTACTAGAATTCTATTTATTCTCATAATTTTTTACAAGTTAGGGTGTGTTTGGTTGGTGGGTTTTGCCCATAGGAATGGGTATAAAAGTAATTGTTGTTGTTTGGTTGATAGGTTTTTAGAACACTAATATGTGTTTCGAATACCCCATCAATTGAAAAAACGGGTTTCATTCCCTTATTCATTCTCAAGCACTATTATTAGTAACCATTCATATTCCACTCTACTACCAAACATGTTAAATACTTTCACCAAAATCCATTACCATTACCAAGTATTTGATACCCATTCCGATTCCGATTCCTATGTGCGAACTAAACACACCCTTAATTCTACCCTTAAAGGGGATATATTAGTTCATGACTTTCACAAATTCTTAATTTCTTTTTATGAAATTTAAAAGTTTGGAGGAATTTAATTCACACTTTTTAGGGCAACCATTATTGTGTCGACTTGTGTGGACCACACTATCAAATAATGTATATTTAGTATATAAATAATGTATTTTTAGTATTGATGGATTTAATTAACCCAGGGTGGCCCAAATCAATAAATCTGGAATAGAACGTAATATAAATAATATATAAATAAACGAAATGATGTCGTAAAGGCCGTGAGACGTATATTATATATTAAATGCCGTAGAATTGGCTATTACAAGGATCCGGTAGGACAACGTGTGTAATAATCGTATAACGTAGATAGAATGCCCCTTGTTAGGACAGGGAGGGGGGTTTTTTATACAAGCTAAAACCCCTAACCGGCTCCCCCTAAATCAGGGGGTGGTTAGATCACTACTTTGACCGGGCCCGGGTCGGGTCGGGTGCCGAGCTCGGGTGACGCCGAGCTACCCTACCCGAGCCCGCTATGGGCCGAGCTCGGGTAGGGTCGTGCCATCTGACCCGAGCCCCACGTGGCTCGGGTCGGGTCGGGGCACCTCCGTGGTGCTCTGGGTCCGTGTTGCTCTTGGACTCCAATGTGGTGCCCCGGGTCCGCGTTGCTCCTGTGCTCCACCGTGGTGCTCCGGGTCCGTGTTGCTACCCCGGATCGGGTCATGGGTATAATATATCCATCATGAGTCCCCCACTCTCTTCGTTGCGAGTGGAAGTCACTGAATGAGAGTAAATATCCGCACCCGACCTCCATGTGCAAATGTAGCCGAGCTCACCATGGCCGAGGTGCCTTGTGCCGAGGCGTCTTGAGTATAGGTGTCTTGGGCCGAGGTGTCTTGAGCCGAGGTGTCATGTGCCGAGGTGTCTTAGGTCGAGGTGAGACGTCTTGGGCCGCTCCACCTCCTTGCTCCGCTCCCCCTGGGTCTGTTTGCTTCGCGCTCCGACCTTCCTCACGCACGTGACCCGAGGTCAAAGTAGCCGACCTTGTTCTCCCTTGGTGATGTACTAGACATGGATGTTTTTTGAATATTTTTAATGAACAATTGGCTCCTTTGCTTTGTTGATGTGATGGTTGCCACCATTTACCTGCTATTATCTCACTTTTAATCACTTGTTTTTTTTGTTTTTTTTTTTTTTTGTGAGCCCCCCTGGCTAGCGCCGAGGTGGGAACTGGGTGGACCTCGGCACATTGTCGAGGTCCGCCTTGGTGCACCTCGGCACATTGCCGAGGTGGTACCATGGTGTACCTCGGCAATGTGCCGAGGTGCTGCCATGGTGCACCCCGGTGTTGTGCTGAGGTGCGCTAGGTCGGGCTTCTTAATGAATTGGCCGAGGTAACCCATTTGGATGAGCTCCTCGATTTGTCTCTTCAGGAGGATGCATTCGTCCATATCGTGCCCCTTCTGCCGGTGGAACCTGCAATACTTGTTGTGGTCCCCCCTCATTGATATCTTCATGCACTCCTCCTTTGGGAATACCACGATTCCCTGGTTCTCCGCGTGCGCCAAGATGGTACCCACTGGTTGTGTTAGGGGGGTGAGATAGCGTGCGGGGTTCAGCCTGGGCCCCTCAGCGTACTCACGTCGGTGTGGTCGTGGCGCCTTGCGCTCCTCCTGTGGTGCCTTGTCTTTTCGACCTCTCCCTTCCTCCTACTCCTTCTTCCTCTTCTCGGCAGCCTCGGCGTCGGCGTACCTAGCTGCCCTGTCCATCAGGTCGGTATAGGTCTTGGGGGGTTACCTGATGAGGTCCTGGTGGAAAGCGCCCGACCTCAAATTGTTTCGAAAAATCGGCATGGCCGACTTCCCATTAAAGTTGGCGACCCCTATGGCCTCTTTCTTCCACTTGCTGAGGTACTCGGCTAGTGACTCCGAGCTCCCCTGCTTCAAATCACATAGGTCAGCAATTTGCTTCTTCCGCTGTATGCTGGTGGCGAAATGGGATAGGAACTGCCGGGTGAGGTTCGCAAAGGTGGAGGTGGACCCCGCCGGGAGGGACCCGAACCAGTCATGCGCCTGCCCGTCCAGGGTGGCGAAGAACCCCCTGCATAGGATGGCGTCTGTTACCTCGGTGATCATCATGGCGGCTCTGTACCTAGTGAGGTGTGCTCGTGGGTCCGTGGTCCCCGAGTACGCTTTAATGGTGGGAAAGCGAAAATCTCGAGGCAAGGGCTCCTCCAAGATGGCGTTTGCGAGCGGGGAGGACAACACATCCTGGGGCTCTGGAGATCCGTCCCTCTCGTCGATCTTCTTCTGGAGCACGTCCATCCTCCTCCGCAGTTGCTCGACCTCTCCCTGATGGGAGCTCGGAGCTCTACCATTCGTTTCCCCTGATCGCTCGACCCGGGAGGCCTTTTGACGCCGAGGTGGGACTCGGGTTCCCCGTCCTGGTGACCCCCGCGAGCCTGCCTCTTGTCGCGGCGAGGCTCGGGGTCCGTGGCTTGGCGACCTCCGGGTAGCTGATTGTCGTTGTGCTTGCCTGCGGGAAGAGGATTCTGCTGGTGGAGGCTCATTGGCGGCAGGCCTTGGGCCCAACCTCTCTCGGGCTGGCACCCGGCTGCCCAGCCTCTCCATGGCAGGCCTGGTTTGGTTTGACCTCCTTCCGTTGCCTTCCTGACGTCAGTCGCGTCGTGAGTCCCCTCCTCCCCGTGTGTCTGTCTGGCGGGGTGAATTGACCTCCCCCTGGGTGACAGGTGCCTGGGGTGGCCGGGTGTTTGGACAGCTGCGCCCCCGGGTGGGAGGAGGTGGAGGAGATACCGGCAGCCCTTGGTTGACGCCTGGGTCGGCCGGCATACGCGCTCGGAGGTCCGCCACGACCCGGGCAGGCCCTGTGGAGGCCTGCTCGAAGACCGCCATCCCCTCCCGGAGGAGGTCTAGATCCTGAACAGGGGGGGTGGGCGGTGGAGCTCCACCACTGCGGGGGTTGGAGAGCTGGGCCCTCAGATCTCCCCCTGACCTGGCGGTGGCAGCCGGTTTGATGCTGGGGAGGGGGCCCCGTTGGGGCCGTTGTCGTTCGCGACGAGCTAGGTGTCGCGGGAACCGTTAGTGTGGCGAGAGTTGAATCTCGATCTCGTCATAGTAGCTGGTCGCAGTAGACCACTGGATATAGAACACGCTTGAGCTGGTACAACAGCTCTCAACAAGAGTACCAATGATGGATTTAATTAACGCGGGGTGGCCCGAATCTATAAATCCGGAATAGAACGTAATATAAATAATATATAAATAAACGAAATGATGTCGTAAAGGCCGTGAGACCGTATATTATATATTAAATGCCGTAGAATTGGCTATTACAAGGATTCGGTAGGACAACGTGTGTAATAATCGTATAACGTAGATAGAATGCCCCTTGTTAGGATAAGGAGGGGGTTTTTTTTTATACAAGCTAAAACCCCCAACCGCTTCCCCCTAAATTGGGGGTTGGTTAGATCACTACTTTGACCGGGCCCGGGTGGACCGGGTCAGGTCGGGTCCCGAGCTCGGGTGGTGCTGAGCTACCCTACCCGAGCCCGCTATGGGCCGAGCTCGGGTCGGGTCGGGGCACCTCCGTGGTGCTCCGGGTCCGTGTTGCTCTTGGGCTCCAATGTGGTGCCCCGGGTCCGCGTTGCTCCCTTGCTCCACCGTGGTGCTCCGGGTCCGTGATGCTACCCCGGGTCGGGTCATGGGTATAATATATCCATCAAGTATATTAAAATGTACATTATTTTCAAGAAAAGTACATTATTTGAGTACGAAAAGTATATTATAGTATACAAATAATGTACTTTTTGTATATTAAAAATGTATTTTTTGTTATTGGGGGTGTTTGGTAATTGGCTGGTAGCTGATAACTGGTAGTTGATAGTTGATTATGTTACTTAGTTTGACCAACTGGTAATATTAGCTGGTTATAGAAAAAGTGTTTGGTAAATTAACTATTAGCTGATAGCTGATTACATGTAAAATAACATTTTTTTGAATGCTACTAGCTCCATTACATTGTAGTATCTGTTCATAAACTTAAGTCGATAGACTCGATGGCAATCCACAACCACAAGACCACAAGCCGTGTCAAACCCACAAGTAGTCTAAATTCCTACCCCAAAATCACTACCCACAGCAGCGATGACAAGATGAGGAAGGCATCTATGGCAAGATGATGAAGAAGACGGCCATGTCGACAGGACCGGTCCTATCATTTTATAGGTCCGGGGCAGGATAAAAAAAATGGGCCCCGGTTAATATATATTTCATGCCTAAAATTTAAATTAAATAAGTAAAAAATTATTAATATCAATAATTTTAAATAAAATTAACAAGTTTTTAACAATTTTATATACACAACAATAATCATGAAAAAAATTCTAGGTGGTTTCCTTAATGCAAAATAATAAATAATTGTATAAGTGCCTTCATAAATAAATAATATTTTAGTTTATAAAAATGAATATATAATTTAAAATCGAGTAAACGTATAAACAATAACAGTGTTATCATAATAAATAATAAATTAATTATTATTAAAAATTTATAAAACAATAATTACAAACATGTGTGAAGCTAGAAATCTTTTTTAACTAGGAGTAAGAAATTAAAATATTTCAGAACGCAATAAAAAAATACAAAAAGATATGAAACATAATTATCTAGATAAAATAGTTTGAACATAAAGCATATTATAAATCACACATCTTCTATATTATTTATATGATTTTTTTAATACTTTTTCTTTTGAATAAATAAATTTTAAACTTTTTTAGAATAATTTGAATACAATGACACATGATAGAAGCTTCTATATTACATTGATTAGATATTCATAAAAAGGTACGGAGTAAATTATCTTTTAATTTTTTTTTTTTTATAATTCAATCTCAAAATATATCATATAACCCCCGCCCTCCGTCCTATTTTTAGTGCCTTGTTTGGTTAACATGAGTTGATTGAAGTTTTTTTAATTCAATTTTTCATAATATGTTTAGTATAAGCATATAAAAATTTATAAATTTAGAAACTGCATTAAAATTTTAATATAAAAATTTATATATTTAATATAAAAAAATTCATAATATGTTTAGTATAAATTATTAAAATTTATATATTTAAAAACTATATTAAAAATACTACTCCGTATTAAACACAAAAAATCAATAAAAATAAATTTTTAAAATATACATTACAATATAAGCAAAGAAGTAAATTTGAGAAAAGGATTGGATCACCGGCCTTTGATTATTAAATGAGGTTAAAACTTAAGTATCTTACCAACCAAGCTAATTCACCTTATTGTAAGCCATATGTATATAAACTAGTTATACTCAATATATATATATATATATATATATATAAGAGATAGGATGGGGCCCTCCCCCAAGCATGGGCCCTGGGCAAGGGCCCAGCCTGCCCTTGCCCTAGGACCAGCCCTGCTCAATATATATATATACTATATATATATAAGAGATAGGATGGGGCCATCCCCCAAGCATGGGCCCTGGGCAAGTGCCCAGCCTGCCCTTGCCCCAGGACCGGCCCTGCATGTCGAAGATGATGAAGAAGACGGTGATGGCGAAGAAGATGAGGAAGACGCTGATGGCGAAAAGAATGTAGCATCCGACAATGGCGAAGGAGATGAAAAGGACGACAATAATGGAGAAGGAGATATGAAGAAGACATTGATGGGAAAATTTTTGTGAGTTCTGAATTTGTTTTTTTTTTTTTCCCCTTAATTAGTGAATTTAAAAAGTTGTGAGTTTTGAGTTTTGAGGATGAAGATGAACCTGGAAAACTTGAGGTGTAATCCATTAGAAATGCTGCTCCGTTTGTCTGTGTAAAATGCAAATCTAGAAATGTTGAAGCATAAATGTTAGAAATGGTGAAGCAGCAGAGGTTAGGGATTGAGATTACAAGGTTAAAATTGTCATTTAATAAATATACTCAATCTAAAAACACTGTCCACCATAGCGTTTCAATTTTTGGTTGATTGGCCCAATCAGCTAAACCCAATCAGCCATTTACCAAACACTTATAAACAACTTATTGGCCGGTCAATCAGGTAATTTTGGTCAAATCAGCTAATTTTTGGCTGATCAGTCAATAACCAAACACCCTCATTGTCCACATAGCACTGTGTGGACCATCGTCCACACAATAATTTACCTTTTCAGGGAGTTTTAAAAAGTCAGATTGTATTTTAATAAGATTTTTAAAGAGCATTTAAAATTTGATTGGTATTCAATTAAGACTTTTAAAAAGTACGTCTTTAAAAGTCCATTGACATTTAAAAAGTTATAAATTTTTATAAATTCTTTTATATTATGATCTTTGTAGACTTTTTTCTCTCAAATATAAATAGTTGAAATTCATTCATCAATCCTCGAATTTCAAAACTTTCTTTCTATCGACCCTAAATTATTTCTCTCTCTATCTAAACTCTATTTATTTTTTGTCTCCCTATTTAACCTCTAAAATCCTTTTATCTAAATTCAACATATTATTTTTTTCTTCAATATCATACATTTTCTTCATGTATAAACTTTACGAATTTTTTCTTTCTCCTAAACTTTATTATTTTTTTTTCATGTATACATTTTCTTCATGTATATTATTTTATCTATTTTTTTTCCACAGTTCTCATGGGAGAGAGTATCCTCACTTGAACTATATATATGGGCGCGCTCATGTGAGAACGGGAGCCCAACTAAGAATTAAGAATCAATCGCAGTCGTCTACGTGTCCGTATTCAACGAATCAGATGTAATTTTAAAAAACGATGCGGTGGTATTTTCGTAAATAACTCAAACTTGGTGCAAGTAAAATGTGTTACAAATGCAAGTAACTAGTGTAAGTTTGCAAGTAAAATGTGTTACAAATGCAAGTAACTAGTGTAAGTTTGCAAGTAAAAAGTGCTAGTAAAATCAATTACAAGTGCAACTACTTTCACTTACAAGTGCAAATAATTTACCTTGTTAACATTCGTGCACCTAATGATAAAGTATTTCACATAGGTGCACTTAATGATAACGTTTGGTGAAACTAATAATAATGTTAGGTGCATTTAATATTGATGCTCAATGTACATTTTACTTGCACTTGTACAACATTTTACTTGCAATTGTAATACATTTTACTTGCACTTAGATGCACTATATGAAACTGTTACTTCCACTTTTAACACAATTTACTTGCACTTCGATGTTCAATTACTTACGAAAATGTAACCGCGTTTCTTTTTTAAAAAATCAGTGTTTATGATCTGTTAGATCTGGACACGTGGACGGCTATGAGTGGTTCTTAGTTCTATCCTGGGCAACCCGTTTTCACTTGAACGGCTTCCTCTCTCTCTCTCTCTCTCTCTCTCTCTCTCTATATATATATATATATATATATATATATATATATATATATATATATATATATATATATATATATATATACATATATATATATATATATAATAAATTAATGAATTATTTCTATTTTTAGCTAATAAAGTTTAGGTGGAAAAACATTATTTAAAATGAGACAATAAAAATGTAACTAGATTTTTATGGGCAAGGCATATGACCGGGTAGAATGGAATTTCCTTTGTGCAGTAATGAAGAAGATGGGTTTTTTTCACAGGACTGGGTGGATATTATTTATGAAACGGTTAGTTCAGTCAACTATCATGTCCTCCATGAACAACGTAAGTTAGGCCCTATTAAACCGGGAAGGGGTCTACGACAAGGTGACCCGTTGTCCCCTTATCTTTTCCTGTTGGTAGATAAGGGTTTGAGCGCATTGATAGATAATCGTATGCGGAGGGGTTTGCTGCACAGAATTTCCATATCTCGGGGAGTGCCTTCAATTTCCCATCTACTGTTTGCAGACGACTGTTTCCTTTTTCTACAGGCAAATAGTGAGGAGAGCTCTATAATGAAGGGGGTGTTAGATACATATGCTACCGCATCGGGCCAACGGGTTAATTTTGATAAATCTATGATCTGCTTCAGTTCGAATGTTGCACAGTCCACAAGGGGGGAGGTGGTGAATATTTTAGGAGTCAGCCAAAGGGACACTTCTTGCAGATATCTGGGGTTGCATTCTGTGGTATCAAGGAATAAAAAAGCAATACTTGGTTTTCTAAAGGACAGAATTTTGAGCCGGGTCCGCAGTTGGAACTCGAGGTGTCTATCTCGTGCGTAGAGCCGTCAAAACGGGCTTAGCCCGCCGGGCCGGCCCGCCCCGCCGGGCCCGCGGGTTGCCCGCCATTATTTTATATAAAATATTTTTATATAAAATATGCACTTTAAAATTATTTTTATATGTAATATTTTTGTACTTTGTAGTTGTGACTAGTTTGATGTTTGATAAACTATGAACTTTGAACTTTATATAGTATTTAATGTTTGATTATTATGTTTTATGTGAGTTATGACTTATGTATCAATTTATTTTAATTAGTTAGATGTTTGATGAACAAATTTTTTTTTTAAAAAAAGGGTTTCGGCGGGGTCCGCCTAGCCCGCGGGCCATTGACGGGGCGGTCTGGGCCTATCAAACCCAAGCCCGTTTAGGAGCGGGCTTTTTTAGCCCGCCCCGTTTAGGCCCGCGGCCCGCCCCACCCCGCCAGCCCGTATTGACAGCACTACTCGTGCGGGGCGAGAAGTTTTATTGAAGAATGTGCTGCAAGCTACGCGTTGTTATTCCATGATGGTGTTTCTGCTCCCGGAGGGTTTGTGTAACGAGATAGAGGTGCTCCTGAACAAGTACTTTTGGACCGGAAACGTCAATAACGCCAAAGGCATACGGTGGAAAGCCTGGAAGAGTCTTTGTTTGCCAAAGTGATATGAACCTAGTCCAAAGTTCAAATAAAGATGGAATATTGTCCCAAGAATGCTCTCAAAAGTAAAGATAGAGATGGATCAAAATACCTTAAACCTCACGAGAAACCCTTTGTCTCGAATCCTCAAAGACTTGGAAGAATCCCATTGTCTTTGAGGATTCGAGACAAAGGGCTTCTTGTGAGGTTTAAAGTATTTTGATCCATCTCTATCTTTACCTTTTTTTTTTTTTTTTTTTTTTTTTTTTTTTTTTTTTTACGAACATTGAAACTTTATTTCACCGCAAAAGAGGCACAAAGCCTTACAACATACGCCATTGGCCCAAAAGTGACCAATGGCTCACAAGGCATAAAGCCTTTACAAAACAAGGACCATAAAGGTCTAAACCATCACAAGGACCTTAATGGTCTAAACCAAACACAAGGACCCAAAGGTCTAACTACAACACAATGGCCACACTGGCCTAAATGCAACAAAGGCAAAAACCTAACTACAAAGGGCCAAAAGGCCTAAAGAATCAACAAGTATCCTTGAGGTTCACCTTTCAAAGTGAACCTCCCTTATTCCCCCATAGCATAGGTCCACCTTCCTAGGTGGACCATCCTTATACCTCCCAACCACAAACAAGCATACGGCTAACTCTAGCTTTCCCATCATCAAGGGAATTAAATTCCCTAACCGGTCCCTTTCGGCCATCATCAAAGCACCGGCCCAAACATCACAGGCCCATTCGGCTATCTCTAACAAAAGGCCCAAGGCCTTTATGTCCATGCCAACAATGAGATCCCAATTAATTAAAAAAACAGCTCATACATCCATGCTTCCTTATGTCTCCAGGCTCAATTAAAAAATTTAGAATTCCATTCGGCCATCCTCAAAAATCCAATAAAGAGTTCCCATTCGGCCCACAACGCCACCCGGCCCAACAGAACCATTCGGCCTCAAAGTCACGGACCAGGCCCAATCAGAAACCCTTCGGCCCATTTAGCTTTCTGCCAGCCCAAGCTAGAAGCCCATTCTTTCATCTCAGATTATTTACCCCATCAAGCCAAATTCTGTTTCAGCTTATTAGCCCACCATATATTTCATAAACAACTCATTAAGCTGATTTGTAGAATCTTAGTCAGAATCCAACCACCAAAGGAGCACCCAATATGTGTGACCCTTCCTTATTCACCCCAAACTCTAGTCCACCAAGAGGGTGGACCTCCTTATTCTACCAAGAAACAGAAACAGAAAGCCTCATTTCCTTTTTATGAGATCAGCTATTCTGGCAGAAGCTCCCTCCACTTTTCAGCTTTAGGAGCTGCTGCAAACTGTTACATGAGACCTTTTGACAGTTCTTTTAGCTTGTCTAAGTATAAGGCCTTTGTCTTTTCCACAATTTCTTCCCTCCTTCTTTCAAACTCTTGCAATCCCATCTCTTTTTTTAAGTTTGACATGTGTACAGCTATTTCCAGCTTAGCCTCTTCCCAGACTTTCTTCTCAACAACAAAAGCTCTGTGATCTATCCCTTCCATGCTCTGAATGCAATTCTGATTCATAGATGTTCCTGAGCTTTCAAAAGAATGTGTTGGGCTTCCATTAATCTCCCCTAACTTCTGTGTTTCTGCACCAAGGTCATTACCCTTCCCAGGCACATCAACCTCCCTCCTTCCCTTCATTGGGATCCCCATTTCCTCAAATACTCTTCTAAGTTTACCTTGAATGTTCCCCAATTTTTCCAGGAAAATTACATTAGCCTTTTGAACCAATTCTTCCTCTTTCTCATGAACTCTTTCCTCCCCTAGCTCTATTTGAGCATGCTTGAAGAATTGTAGCACTTCTACCCTGGCCTTTTCAACCACCACTACCTCCTCCTTGTTCACCACCTCTCTTGCCTTATCCATCCAGACCTCCAGCTCCATAAGAGGCTCAGACAGTCCAGAATACACTTGTGAGCTCTCCTTTTCAGCCCTTCTTTTATTTTCAGCCTTTCTAGCCTCACTTTGCTTCCTTTTTTCCCTTCTAATATGATTTTTGGTCAATCCCTTGCCTTGTCCTGATGAACATTTATTGCTCTCTGTAGAGGATGCAGGTGATGGATTTCCAGCAACTTCATTCCCTTGTTTCAGGTTGCACCCAAAGCTCTCCATAGTGTGTTCCATTTCAGCTTTCCCAGCAGCATTCTGCTCTTCATTTTCCACCAAAACTGCCCATCTTGGAGTTGAGCACCCCTCCTTTACCACCTTCTCAGCTACCTCATCCAAAATGTTCTCGGCAGCCTCCAAAATGGCCTCCTGCACCATGCGTTCTTGCTCTGAGACACTCAGGCCACAACCTTCTGTATTATGCCCCTCTGAAGCAATTCTACAATCAACTGTGGGACATTTCTTCCCCTCCTTAGCTGCTATAGTAATAGGGGCCTAAGATGTATTCCCTCTCACATTTTTACAAGCAGTTGGTGGCCTTTGTAAGACCCCTGGTTCTGCACAACAATTCTCCCCTGCCAAGCCTTCCTTAGTGTTTGTTAAGCTCTCTTTGGCATTTTTACAAGCAGATTGTGGCCTTTGAGATGCCATTGTCTCAGCAGCATTTAAACGTGGACCTTCCATTCCCAACTCTCCCCATTGTGACCGAATTCTACAACTTTCCACATTGTGTCCAAACCGGCCACATACAGAGCAGTATTTCGGAACCCCTTCTGCTTCTATGCTTTGCCAAAAGCCAGTTCCCCCAATTTTAATCCACACTCGATCACAAATCGGCTTTGTCACATCCAGTTCAACTCTGACCTTCGCTACATTAGGTCTAGTACGCCGGACTGTTGCAGAGTCGAGGGCCACGACTCTCCCAATTGGTGCGCAGATTCGTGCTAGCATCTCAAAAGAAAATAGATGAATAGGGAGGAAAGGGAGCTGTAGCCATACCAGTGCCATAGATGAATCTCGATTGGGGATGAGATGGTTCTCCGGTCTCCAGCGCGACAACCATAGATGGTTTCCGTCAATCATCAGCTGATTCCTCAACCAGGCTTGTTTGCATTCCTCCTCCGATGAGAACCTGAGCAGGACACATCTCCGATTCATCGAGCCTATCTGCAATTCCCCAGCCGGCTTCAAAATCATCCTCAACTTCGTTCGCAATTCGTCTAACGGTGGCCGCTCCTTCATAAACCGGCCAATCAGAGATAAATTCCCTTCCGATTCCTCAAGCCTCTCCCAATCCGATTTTGCAATTGTCACAATCGGATGTTCTCCTTTCAGGTTAAAGGCATTCGCAGTCCAATTTGCGTAGACTACTCCATCGCCCTTTTGACTTACTTCTGGGAACAAATCCTCATTAGAGAACCGATCTCCATTCCGATCCTCCTTCTGATGCTTGATTCGGCCTCCAGAGATTGTGCCGATCCGATCTGCCGTTTTTCGTATTTCCGGCGGCGTTCCGGCCGCCGGAAACTGCTCTGGTGCGGCGGCCGGCGGCGGCGCCGCCGTGGATGCCGCCGCCGGTCTATCTTTACTTTTGATAGCATTCTTGGGACAATATTCCATCTTTATTTGAACCTTGGACTAGGTTCATATCAATTTGGTATTCAGAGCCTAGGTTTATCTCATTCTTATCTTACATACTACTTTTTTTCGTGTCTTATTCATTAAAAAAACACTAAAAAAATTTTCCTTTGCATTCTTGATTGTCTTCTTGAATCTTGATACATGTTCTCCAGTTTCTTGAAAAACAATCCCGAAAGAGTTTTCCCTTTTTCCCGTCCAATATCAACGAGACCTCACACCTCCTAAGCGCCATATTACCAAGACTTCTGTCAAGAAAACAACCCCATCTCACCCTTACCTATATCCAAAGCGTATTTACGCGCAATCACGTCGCAATCATACCCTGTCCAGATTTCCGCGTTCTGTGACCAGTTTCAAAGAATGACCTATATCTAGATATCCACTGGTTAGTTTTATCTGAAATTTTTATATGTTGTATATCTCTTCTGGGGCGTTCTTGTGATATATTATACACTTGCTAATTCCTTACGGTCATTGAGATATTGATCTTCGAAGTAAGGGCAGCGTTTCTGTTTTTCTGGGTGATTCTTGTAATTCTTGATTATGTTTTGAAGGGGTTGTGTGGATCTTCTTGGTCCGAAATTTTTGTTGATATTTACAGCAGTTATTTGGAGGTTACTTATCGAAAAAAATATCAAGAAATTTGAAAAAAAAAAAAAAAAAGAAGAGAAAGCAATAACGAAGAAGAATAAGGTTGGGGAAAGAATTTGGCTGGTAGGAGAATTTTGGAGGGACAAGGACGGGGAAAAGTATAAGGTTGGAAGGAGTTCTTGATATATTACTACTTGGTTGTGGTACACTTGAAACCCAAGTCTATGTTCTTATTTTAATATTGGTCTTGCATATCTTTCTGACATACTTCTTTCTTTGCATTCCTTTTTCTTTCAATTCTTGCTTAGTTTCTTTGCTTGTGTTGTCATTTTTCTTTGCTTCTTGCTCTCAATTTTATTACCTACCTCGCGATACACCCTTACTCTCAAAGGCTTCAAAGTCTCCCAAGGTACGTTTTCTTGAACTTTGAGGTTGAATCCATATCAACTTGAGTTTCGGACTAGAAATTTTCCTTTTTGGAAAAATGCTTGTGAGAGTATCTGCCACTTGGAGTGATACACGAGTGGAGTGTGTGTGTGTGTGTAAAAGTGTGTAGTGTACCCCCCCAGAGCTATATAATCCACCTCTTATCCGCGAGCTGAGAATAGTGAGGGAGCGAGCCAACTTTTTGGTTTCACTAACATGAATACTCACATATCTTCTTGTTTTTAGATTTTGTTTCTCATCTACAGATGGCTGAAGAGGTTCCAAACACATGTAGGAGGTTAGAGCAGAAAATAGATGCTCTAGCATTTGCCATGAAAGGTTTAAGCACTCGAATGACTAATCTAGAGCAACACCCTAAGCAAGTGCAACCGCCACTCTATATTAGGGGAAACATTCATGGAAAGGGATGCATTATCGTTATCAATTCGGATCGATGTATGAATTTAGCTAGTGCAGCCATGGTGGGCTACCTTAAGTTACCTCTTATTATTCACCCCCAACCATATAATCTTATTGATTCAGGGGATGTGAGAGTGACTAATCAAGCTTTTATTCCTTTTTGTATTCGCAAGTATTATGATGAGGTTCTATGTGATATTGTGCCAATGCGTACTGCACATGTTTCACTTGGAAGGTCATGGAAACATGATAGACATTTTTATTATAATGCACTCAACAACACATGCAATGTCACCTATAATAGATTTATACATGTGTTTAAGCCTCTACTTCCAAAACAAGTAGAAGAAATTCAACTGAGATCGAAGCAAGCTCTCAAACCAGCCTTGAAGAAAGAAGAAATCAAAGAGAGCAAACTGGAACCTCCACATTTAGAATTGGAGTCACCACTCTAGTCCTCTAACTTAGTTTGTAGCCAAACAAAGGAACCGCTATCAGTGGTACAGTGGAAAGAACCAGCCAGAGCTATCAAAGTGCAACCTCGCTTGGTAACAAAAAAGGATAGTAAGCAAGAGAAAAGAAGGGGAGCAACTATTTACTCATTTTTATTTCAAAAGCATGCATTAAAATTCTCTAGATTTGTTTGTCATGTTTCTATTAATGAGCTACTTGCTAGATGTGTTAGAAATTTGTTTGCCTCCATACATCCAAGATTCCTTAATTTTGATTTTACTAAAACTTTATTTGATAGAGATAAGGAATCACTAGGAAGTTATAAGGAACATTTGAAAACTTCTTATGTGAAATACTACTTGCTCAAGGGGTTTTCGTTCAAAGTCAATGGGATTGGCATTTTTTGCTTGGATTTGAGCAATGGTTTTCCAAAGGCATATTTTGCTTGGATTTGAGCAATGGTTTTCCAAAGAGTGATGATGTTTTGCATGGATATTTTCATTGACCAAAGAAGAAAAAAGATGTAGAATATTATGTTCATAATTGTGTTTCTTACCACCACAATGCATCTAAAATTATTACTTGATATTTCCATGGATTTTGTGTTTGGTTTAGCCTTAAGCTCTAGAAGGAAAGATTTTGTGCTTGTTGACAATTCAAACAAGATGGCTAAATTTAATATGTCTCATTTTGTTGAATTATTACCATCTAGAATGTTTAAATTCCATGTTGTGTCTTAGACTTAATTGCCTTACTTATTGATTGTAGGATAAAGATTGGAGCTACTCATGTCAAGCATCCCAAGAAAAAGTTTCATGAGCGTGATAAAACACAAAGTGAGCTTGCTAATTTGTCTTTCATTGAAGATTTGGATTCGAGGACGAATCCTTTTCAAGAAGGGGAGAATAATAAGAACCAGTACACATGAAATCCAATAAGGGTCTATAGTGGGCTCATCACAAGGCCCATAACTACATCCTTAAAGAATCATTGGTGGAAGAAACAAGAAGGCCCTATAATAATTCTATTCGATAGAGGAAAGTATTATAGTGGCCCATTTCAAGTGATATCATGGATCGAAGACAATGCTTACAAGATTCGAGGTCGAATCATTATCAAGAAGGGGAGGATGATGCGACCCAACATAATGAAGATCTATCAAGACTCAAGAGTACCAATTGGGCCAATCACAAGGCCCAAGTCCAAACAATTAAGACAACTCTTCATTGGTGATATTCAAAGATGGTGAAAATCCAAGTCAAGCCCATTTGCAAAAGATGAAGAAGAATTCAAGGCTTTTTATAATTGTTTAAGTGCTGATTTTGGAGATTAAATTAGGCACAAATAAGCCTTATTATTTTTAGTCATCATTATTTTAATTTGTTTGGCATGAAAGAGAAAACACTAGTTTGTATTTAGAAAGGATTCCTTAAATCTCATTCTAAATAGGACTATATTTACTTGCTTTCTAGATTTGGTTTAGGACTCTTATTCCCATTATATTTATGATTACAATGCTGCCCTATACCTATAAATAGGGCACATCCATATCAGTTTTAAGGAGGCTTTAATTCAATAAAATTCTTAAGTTTTTCTTTACACTTGTGTAAGAAACCTTATGGCTAATTGTGGACTCAATTAGTGGCTAGTCGTGGACTCGACTAGCAAATTGATTCGTGGACTCGAATCAATCTTCCTTTCTTCAACCTTAGATTTAGGTTCGTGGACTCGTTCTTGAATCGAAGGAAACTAGATCCGACTCTAGTTGATTGAAGATTGCATCATCGAGATACTTGAAGCTACAATGGGATTCTTTCAAGTCTTTGAGGATTCGAGACAAAGGGTTTCTCGTGAGGTTTAAGGTATTTTGATCCATCTCTATCCTTGCATTGAGAGTAATCTTAGGACAATATTCTCTTTATTTGAACCTTGGACTAGGTTCATATCACAAAGGATAAAGGAGGCATGGGTTTTAGACAGTTGCATGAAATGAATCTAGCTTTGCTGGGGAAACAGGTTTGGCGCTTATTTACTAGACCTAACTCCCTTGTAGCTCGAGTATATAAAAGCCGGTATTACCCACGTAGCTCTTTGTTTGATGCAACCGCTGGAAGTAATCCGTCGTTTATTTGGCAAGGTCTGTTGAAGGCAGTGGGAACCATACAAAGGGGGAGCCGAAGGTGTATTGGGGATGGCCAAACCACTACCATTGGTTGAGATCCATGGTTACCATCCAGTGACAATCCGTTCGTGACGTCACTGCTGCATGATTCTGTTAGGAATAATATGTAATAGTTTTGATGAGCCAAATTTGTATTTTTAGAACCCCCATATTTTATTTTGAGTCTAGTTGTCTATTAGCCTAAGTCCCAAGTCAAGCCATAAAAGTCTACGAATTCTTAGCAAAATATACTTATCCAGAATGTTACTATTTGAGATTTATTTATCTTGGAAGACACCAAAGGATGAAGCAGTGAAGTGGATAAGGAATAAGGTTGCTGAAGTCAAAGGTCACAGGTTCAAGACTTAATTTCTACATTTTTAAGTAAGAGATAAAGAAGGGGACGACTAAGGAGCTGATGGGGACGACCAAGGGGCAGACTCGGATTATTCTACGAAATAATGTGAAATTCTACTAAAGCCATTCTGAGAATAAAGATTAAATCCAGGAATATTAACCAATGAGTTAATATGGCGCAGTGGTACAAGTTTAGAAGACAAATCTAATTGGGCTCGTGATCAAATCCCATTAGAAGCATATTTTATAAGTATGACACTTGTTGGGTGCATGCTACAATGTGGACACATGTCATACTAAATTGACTACAAGTTTGGAAGCTTGTGGACATGATAAGAAAGATGCACGTGAATTCTTCTACACATCTTCTTTCTCATTTAAATATCTTGCTATGCATCTCAAATCATTTCAGAAGAAGAAATGGACGACGATATAATTTTTACTCAAGCAAGAATCAGCAGAAAATCTTTTGGAAGATTTCATCATTTTGAATCCGTCAAGATAAGGTAATTATTTTTCGGAGAAGTTTTAGCTGATGAGCCGATATGTATGACTTTTTAAGATTTGTCAGGTGAGGATTTTCAAACTCACTGTGGAAGCCCATCTCTTGCATTAAATCACCGCAATGCAAGTTGGCAATAAGTGTAGCTGATCAAGATGAACGATCAAGATTAATTGAAGCTACAACGGTAATATAGCTTCTTCAGCTATATATACCAAGAAGACTTGAAGACATGAAGCAAGAAAAAAGAGAGAAAAGAGAAGGCAAGGCAATACAAAGAAAAGCAAAATTCGAAAATATCTAGTCTGAGCTTACACGAGAGATATTCTTCAAGTCATTAGAAGAGAAATTTGTTTTCTCTTAAACTTACCTCTACTGTGTGTAGAAAGAGGGTTGAGTGTAGCTTTGTGCAAGACACTACCCTGTTGAGTGTAGCTTTGTGCGAGACACTCGTGGTTGCTGAGTGTAGCTGTGTGCGAGACGCTCTGTGGTGCTAAGTGTAGCTGGGTGCAAGACACTTGGTTGGTGTAGGAGTATAGCTTTGTGCAAGATACTCGGGAGTATAGCTTTGTGCGACATACTCGGGATTGAGTGTAGCTGTGTGCAAAACACTCGGGAAGTGCCTGTGTGCACTTGATTCACTATTTGTATCTGGGTGAACGAGATAGTGAATTTCCTCCTTGGAGTGAAAGGAGAAGAGTGGACTAGGAGGATTACACCACCTCTGAACCACTATAAATTGCCTCTCTCATTTACATACTGCCTTTATTTATTATTGCATGCATACTAACCCATTTACTATTCGACTTATTCATTTATCTTATTGTTTGGGTTATGTGACTTTACAAGTGCATGCAGACACAATTCCTTTTGGACTCACTCATTGATTCACACGCGACATCACACACATATTGAGTGAACCATCTCTTTAAATATTTTGTTGTCTTGCATGTTGAATATTTGACTGACCCATTTTATATACTGTTCGAATTTATTCATCTGGGTCTAGTAGATTTCACGTATGCATGTGGGCATAAATTAGCATATTTATTATTTGAGCCTTTGCAAGCATATTCATCATATTGCATGTGATATATCTCTTTGATTTTACGTAACACTTGGTTGTTTTATTTATTCCGCTGCGTATCTAAGTTTCATATCATGTTACTTAGAGTTGAAATTACCAAAGTGTTATTAATTGTGAAAAAGTTTAAAACATCTATTCACCCCCCCTCTAGACTTTTTACCACCCTATCGGGACCAACAATTGGTATCAGAGCGGGTTGTCTATTTGGGTCAATCTAATAATTGTCTCTGACTGATACCATCAATTAGTATCAGATCGGTTGTCTAGTCAATTTTGACTGCTAGACAGATCTCGAAAAATCTTGATGATGAAAAGAGATAATGCTCTTGCCCAAAATTTATTATTTTCTCTAGAAAAATTTGATGATTGAAAAATTCGCATGCAGGTACATTTATCTGCACTACATGATGAAATGTGGGAAGTAATCACTAATGGTCCAATTGAAATCTTGCAAGTGAACACTGCTTTCGTACAAACAAGTGATACTCCTCAGTACGTTCCAAAGCCTAAAGTGGAATGGACTCGTGAAGATAGAACACGAAATAACTTGGATAATATTGCCAAGGATATTTTGTTCAAATCTATCGATGATACGATATTCCCTAAAGTCCGAAAATGCCAATTCGCAAAAGAAGTTTGGGAAACACTCATCCAAATTGGTGAAGGTGACGAACAGGAAAAGGATAATAAACTCACCATAGCATTAAAGAAATTTGAGGATTTCAAAATGATAAGTGGCGAGAATATTACCGACATGGAAACAAGATTTGCCAAAATCTTGGGAGAAATTAATGATCTTGGAAAAGACATTAATCAAAAGGAAATCTCACTCAAAATCCTACGTGGTTTACCATCAAGTTGGGATATGAAAGTCACTGCCATGCGTGATCATAGAGACCTAAAGACTCTATCAACTGATAAGCTTTTTAGTGATCTAAAAGCCTATGAGTTTGAAATGAAGTCAAGGACGGAGGAAGAACGCGAAGAAAAGAACAATGCACTCGTTGCCGAACAACCATCCACATCAAGGTCAGTAGACAATAGCGAATTATTAAATAACGAAAACTTTGCTTTGTTTGTTATGAAATTCAAAAGGTTCATGAGGAAAAACAATCACAAAAGTTTTCCTAAAGCAAGCACATCACGAAGGCATAAAAAGGAGACCTTGGAGGACAATTCGAACTTATGCTACAACTGTAGAAAACCTGGACACTTTATGGCCGAATGTCCTTATCCCAAGGTAAGCAAAAATCAATCTAACACCGTGCAGGAGGAAACCAAAGTCAAAGATAGGAGATTCAACAAGAAAGACAAAAGAAAAGCTCTTATTAGTGACCCACTAGAAACAAGTGAGTCTGAGGAATCTTCTAGCAATGAAAGTGACAGCTCTACAGATGATAATGCACTATTTGGAATGAGCATGTCAAGCAATTCAAATAGTCAAGATCTATGTCTTATGGCACACGAAACAGATGATGATGAGGTAACATCTAAATCCTTTGATTCTCTAAGTTCATCTTTCTCTAAAGAGTCTATCTTTCATATGATGAAGGATTGTCATACCATGATGGACACTTACTCGCAAATCAAGGAGCGCAATAATTTACTGATTCTTGAAAAAGATCAACTAAATGAAAAATTGCAAAATGCTCTATTTGAGATACGAGAATTGAAAGACGAAAATATTCGACTTCAAGAAGAGTGTAAATCTAGGGAAGTGAGAGAACACAACCTTAGAGAGGTTATAGCAACATTTACACATTCATCCAAAATAATGGATAAAATGGTAAATATGCAAAAACCCTCAAGTGATAAAACCGGACTTGGTTATGATCCCTTGTGTTCTCAAGCCTCCGAGAAATTGACCAATTCTACTACTGCTTTAAATAATAAAGTCCAAGTAGTAAAATTTGTAAAAGGTCAAGATAGCTCAATGAGACAAGGAATTGGTTATCAAGCTAATGCCAAAAATGTTACTGCAAGGCCGAAGCCTCAAAGAAAATTTAAATCGCCAATGCAGTCAAATAATAGGCAAAAGTTTGTTCCTAAATGGAAAAATACCAATGAGTCGAGTGCACAAAGTCCTCATAGGAAAATGGGAAGAACTCCGAGGATTGGGGCAGGGAGACTTTATCCCTCTGAACAAGATTGGTTTGATGAAATTAAACCATGGACAAAATCCAGATTTAATGCCTTCCATAGGCTCAAACAAATCTCTTCCCAAGTGCCAAAAGATCGAGTCAATTTTCAAAACCCGGCACCAAAACCTTTTTCAAAAATTAGATATGATTATAATGTTTTCAATGGTTACGAATCACCTAATCTTGGATCAATAAGAACTAGGTGGATTTGGATACCAAAAAGGACTAACAATCAAGGACCCAAATTAAGTTGGGTACCTAAAAATGCGTAAACTGTTTGCAGGAAGTTTGGTACTTCGATAGTGGATGCTCTCGACACATGACTGGAAATAAATCTTGTCTTGTGGATTTTAAATATATCGAAGGACCAAAAGTTGTGTTTGGAGGAAATGATCGATATGGTACAACCAAAGGAATAGGAATAGTATCCCGCAATGGTCTAAAAATAGAAGACGTATCCTATGTTGAAGGATTAAAGTTCAACTTGCTGAGCACAAGTCAATTTTGCGATAAAGGTTATCTTGTAGAGTTTTTCAAAGACAAGTGTCAAGTGAAGAACGGATCCACAGGCGAGATTGTTCTAGAAGGAATCAGAAAGAAAAATATGTATGTTGTAGACTGGAGCACAACCAAAGACTCTGTGTGTCTTGTAGCAAACAACTCAAGCAATGTGGGTTGGGAATGGCACAAAAAGTTGAGTCATCTCAACTTCAAAATCATTAACAAGCTCGTGACGAGAAATCTAGTCAAACGACTACCCAACATCACCTACAGAAAGGATCAGATTTGCGATGCATGTCAAAAGGGAAAGCAAGTCAAATCATCCTTCAAGACAAAAACACACAAATCAAGTCAAAGACCTCTTAGTCTACTACATATGGATCTATTTGGTCCTGTGGAGCCAGTAAGTATGAGTGGTAAGAAATATACTCTTGTTGTTGTTGATGATTTTTCCAGGTACACATGGACAATATTTCTTGGGAAGAAAAATGAAGTAGAGAAGAAGCTACCAGAACTTCTCAAACAACTTCAAAATGAAAAGGAAGTCAACATTGTCAAAATTCGTACCGATAGAGGAACAGAGTTTGTGAATAGTGTAATTCAAAATTACTGCAATACTCAAGGAATTATGCATCAACTATCAGCCTCAAGAACTCCACAACAAAACGGAGTTGCCGAAAGGAGAAATCGAACGCTAAAAGAAGCCGCACGAGTAATGATAGCTGCAGCCGAGCTACCTAAACGCTTTTGGGCCGAAGCAATCAATACTGCTTGCTATACCCAAAATAGAAGTCTAATCTACAAGCCGCACGACAAGACACCTTATGAATTGTGGAAAGGGAGAAAACCTAACCTTAGTTATTTTCATTCTTTTGGTTGCAAATGTTTTGTTCTTAATAATGGCAAAATCTATCTAAGAACATTTGATCAACGTGCAGATGAAGCAATATTTTTAGGATATTCTTCCACCAGTAAAGCATTCAGAGTACTAAATAAGTCAACAATGGTGGTTGAAGAATCCATTCATGTCGTGTTTGATGAACTCTCGAAAAGCAAGGAATCACCAACAATTGGTATCAATGATGAAAATAATACTAATAAAATTTCTGAAGATATTTTGCAGGGAAATAGCAATCTAAACTGCTCCGGAACAGAAACCGATATGGAAGATGATATAAGGGAAGAAGTAAGGGAATGTGTTGGGGTTGGAGTTGGAACTAATAGTGAGGATCAAATTGAAAATCCAAATCCTTCCACCTCACACGAACCCTCTACTTCTCAAAGCAACTTTCAACCGGATTTGAAGTAGCTAAGAAATCATCCACAAGATCAAATCATTGGAGATATTCATGATGGCGTGAGAACTAGATCCGCATTACAGGAAACCCTATTTTCATGTTTTCTTTCTCAGGTTGAACCGAAGGACATAGATGAAGCTTTAAAAGATCCTAGTTGGATTGAAGCAATGCAAGAAGAGCTAAATCAGTTCGAACGCAACGATGTTTGGGAGCTTATTTCGAGACCATCTAATCACAACGTGATTGGAACAAAATGGGTCTTTAGAAATAAATCAAATGAAGATGGAATCGTTGTTAGGAATAAAGCAAGGCTAGTCGCAAAGGGCTACTCACAGGAAGAAGGAATAGATTTTGATGAGACATTTGCCCCGGTTGCAAGATTGGAAGCAATAAGAATTTTTCTAGCCTTTGCAGCTTACAAGAATTTTATAGTCTACCAAATGGACGTAAAAAGTGCATTCTTAAATGGCCTACTCGAAGAAGAAGTATATGTTGAGCAACCTCCAGGTTTCGAGGTAAAAGGTAATGTTGATAAGGTCTATAAACTAAAGAAGGAATTATATGGGTTAAAACAAGCACCAAGAGCTTGGTATGACACCCTATCAATGTTCTTAATTAGTTGTGGGTTTACCAAAGGCCTTGTTGACAAAACCTTATTTAAAATTCAAGAAAATGATCATATATTATTAGTACAAATTTATGTTGATGATATTATTTTTGGAAGTACTAATAAATTATTATGTGAGAAATTTTCTAAGCTCATGCAGAATAAGTTTGAAATGAGCATGATGGGAGAGCTAAACTACTTCCTTGGACTGCAAGTAAAACAACTGAAGGAAGGAATACTCATAAATCAGGCCGAATACACCAAAGATCTCATTAAGAGATTCGGTCAAGAAGGAAAGAGTTCAATGAAAATTCCAATGAGCACATCAGTCAAATTAGACAAAGACGATGAAGGCAAAGATGTTGACGAGACGCAATATCGAGGAATGATTGGATCTTTATTATATCTCACTGCGAGTAGACCCGATATATCTTACTCAGTGGGTGTATGTGCAAGATTCCAATCTAAGCCAAAAGAAAGCCATCTACTTGCCGTCAAGAAGATTATCCGATATCTCAAAGGAACCATTAATGTTGGATTATGGTATCCTAAAGAAGGAAATTTTGAACTAACCGGTTTTTCAGATGCAGATTTTGCAGGTTGCAAAATTGATAGAAAAAGTACCTCAGGAACGTGCCAGTTCTTAGGGGGAAGGTTAGTTTCATGGTTTAGCAAGAAGCAAAACTCCATTGCAACAAGCACAGCCGAAGCCGAATATATCGCTGCAGGGAGTTGTTGCGCACAAATTCTATGGATGAAGCAACAATTAAAAGATTATGGAGTCAATTGCAATGCAGTTAGTATTTTCTGTGATAATACTAGCGCCATAGCAATTTCTCAAAACCCAGTACTTCATTCAAGAACAAAGCACATTGATGTCCGACACCATTTTATACGAGATCATGTTGAGAAGAAAGACATCAAAATCGATCACGTACCAACAGAAAATCAACTAGCAGATATTTTGACAAAGCCTTTGTGCGAATCACGATTTATCACTCTAAGGCATGAGTTGGGCATGATCGAAATGAGCTAAGTATCACGTTCTCTATCCTTAAGCTCAATTTGTTTAACTTAATTTTGGTTACTGTGTTTATTTTATTTGTCACGTACCTATATGTGTTAATTGCATAATTATTTGCGTTAATTGTGTTTTTGCATGCTATGTGATTTTGTGTTAATTAAAATGCAATTTTTTTTAATTTAAAAAAAAAAATTCGTATCTTATGACTTAATTCTTAAGGTTATCTTGTGCACATTTTTTTTTATCTAGCTTATATGTGTCTAATGTGTGTGAATTAATAAATTTTTACCCTACTCACTAGCATAGCCATCTGTAAGTCATAGAGTTTTTACCTGGCACATGTAAATTTTACCTTGGAAAAATGATTTGTCTTGTTTGCATAACACATGGATTTTGTGTCAGTGAATGAAATTTATTGTGCATCTACCCCATTGAATTTGGTTGATCTAATGATTATCCCTTTTTGACAAAATATTTTTGCATGTATCTTTTATGCATGTATCTAATTCATCTAGGATATCTTGAGCTGAACACATTTCTATACTCAATTTTGACCAAATTACCCTCAATTCAAGACCCTCTAAGCCTATCATTAAGGGTATTTTCGTCCATCTAGTCCTAAAAAGTCTTACTCGCCTCTTCTCCTTCCCAAACTCACCCAATTTCAAAACTTTTCTCTTCTTCTCTCTCTTTTACGAGACAACCATAGCCGAACCACCCAAAACCTCTCATTCTCACTTTACTTTGATACCCACTCCAAAATAACTCCAAAAATGGCTTCCTCAAGTAGAAGAGCATCCAAGAGCACACCACCCACTGTCTCAATCGAGAAAGTCAACACCGGACACCTACTTGACCCAGCCGATTTCAAGGAAGTTTGCACAAATCCAGTTCTTGCTCAAGAGATTCTGGATGAATTGGAGAAATGTGGTCTACAAAAGGTTTGCATGTTTCGTTATATGGGTATTTTTGATGATGAAGCATTTGATTTTTTCAAGCATGCTAAAATGAGAAATAATGTGATTAAATCTTCTGTGAATGGTGTGAGAGTATCTGTTGATCAGAATGATATTAGGGAGATGTTTGATTTTTCTAAGCATGATATTACTCTGGATAAATATTATTTTGATCAGTTTGAGTTTTGGACAAAAGTTAGAGTTAAGGACAGTTTGAATGTACCAAAATTTTCTGGAAGGAAGTCCGAATTGTTCAAATGGGAATTTTGCAAACTGGTTGAAGTACTTGCCAAGTGTGTTTTGTGTAAATTAGGTGGATTTGATAAGTCTACCTTGCAAATAGCCAGTATGATGCATGTTGTGGTACATGGAAAGAAATTGGATTGGAGTAAAGTAATTTTCAACCGATTGGTCACAATGGTGAACAAAGAAGACAAGTCAAGTTACGGTCTCATGATTGGTGAACTTTTGAGAAGAAAAGGCATCCAAATGAAGGATAGAAAGTCAATTCTTTCTAGCAAGTACCTATTTCGGGTTAATGTTAAAAGAGAAAGGGTAGAAGAAGATGTTCATGAAGAAGATGATGATGTTCCACTAAGCCGTGTCTTTAGAAGGAAAAGAACACCAAGAATTGAGATTAGAGATGAGGATGTGGCTGCTGATGTTGAGACAGTTGTTGTTGAGGAACAAAATGAAGTCTTGGACACTGCCAACACCATCCGGGCAGATGAAAATGAAGAAATTCAAGAAGAAGAAGCAGGGGATGACCAGGGAGATGACACAGGGGATGACCATATGGCAGATTTGGATTCTCATTTTGTGGCAGATTTTGACACTGATTTTGTGGTGGCTGATGAACCAGTGTTAGGGGCAGATCCAGAGGCCAAGGGAGAACAACAACAAAGAGATGTTGAGATGGATGAACAAGCAAATGAGGATGAAATTCAAATGAATGATGATGAACATGTTGGTGTTGACAATTTGGAAGAAAATTCGAAAGAAAATGAGGAAATTGACCAAGCAAGAGGTTCTAATGTTGAGGTGCTCAAGGCCTTGAAGGAGCTAAAAGAGGCCATTGGAGCACGTGATTCTAACACAGCAATTGTTGAATTTTTGAATTCATTTGTTGACAGGTTAACGGTTGCCCTTGAAAAGGAAAGAAGTGCTCAAGCCAACCTTTTAGAGTCTCACCAAGCCGACAATAATATACACAAGATTAGGCATGAAAAGTTGCTTTTCAAAGTGTGCGTGGAGGTTGAGGATCTACGAAGAACAATCGAAAGGATTGACAGTCATGGAGATGAAATTCGAATGATCAAGAAGGATTTATCCACAATCAAGGATTTTCTCCAAGGAATGGCCAGCACTATATTGCGAACAGACTCGGTGGTCAAGGAAATTGTGACATTATCCAAGAAGGGCACAGACATGGTTAAGTCCATTTTTGATGACACCAAAAAGGGGGAAAGAGAACAACCCTCTCATTTTGGTGGTGGATTTGGACATGGTGGACAAAGCTCGAGCAGTTCGGGCCATGCATACCTTCAGGGGGAAGGAAGTTCACCGAATGAAGATGTCATTGCATCATTTGCCGCACTTGTACCGGACGTGTCCAAACTAGAGGAAGGAAGGAGTATTTTCGAATGTGCCAAATGGTACACTCGAAATGTTTTTCCAACAAACAAGGGAGATATACGTGGAGCCTTTTCATGCTATATCAAAGGGCAAGTGAAGCAATTATTTTATCATGCTAATTGCAAAGGTAACTTCATTAAGCTAAGAGCTAGAGTCAATAGCATGATTGGATCGTGAAAATGTTGATAATTAAATATATTTTGCTAAGGTTGTAATATGGCTTGTTTGGATTTGATGCAATTAATTAATCTATCTATTATCTAGTCATATTTTATTTAGCTTTATGCTTTTTAATTTTTAGACACATGTTTAGTACTGTAAATGCAATTTGAGGAAAGAAAACAAGTTGATAAAAAGAAATTAAAATCAAACCTCAAAAATTGCAACCTCTTTTACGTGTCTAAAAGTAAAAAGTTTTTAGGTCCAAAAATTGTCAAACTCGTCAATTTGGCTAGTCAAAATAATATAAAAGAAAGAAAAATAAAAGATTATTGTTTTTTACTAGACTAAGCCAAAATGTTCAGGTATAGGTTTTGGCATCATCAAAAAGGGGGAATTTGTTAGGAATAATATGTAATAGTTTTGATGAGCCAAATTTGTATTTTTAGAACCCCCATATTTTATTTTGAGTCTAGTTGTCTATTAGCCTAAGTCCCAAGTCAAGCCATAAAAGTCTACGAATTCTTAGCAAAATATATTTATCCAGAATGTTACTATTTGAGATTGATTTATCTTGGAAGACACCAAAGGATGAAGCGGTGAAGTGGATAAGGAATAAGGTTGCTAAAGTCAAAGGTCACGGGTTTGAGACTTAATTTCTACATTTTTAAGTAAGAGATAAAGAAGGGGACGACTAAGGAGCTGATGGGGACGACCAAGGGGCAGACTCGGATTATTCTACGAAATAATGTGAAATTCTACTAAAGCCATTCTGGGAATAAAGATTAAATCCAGGAATATTAACCAATGAGTTAATATGGCGCAGTGGTACAAGCTTAGAAGACAAATCTGATTGGGCTTGTGATCAAATCCCATTGGAAGCATATTCTTGTTGGGTGCATGCTACAATGTGGACACATGTCATACTGAATTGACTACAAGTTTGGAAGCTTGTGGACATGATAAGAAAGATGCACGTGAATTCTTCTACACATCTTCTTTCTCATTTAAATATCTTTCTAGCATCTCAAATCATTTCAGAAGAAGAAATGGACGAAGATATAATTTTTACTGAAGCAAGAATCAGCAGAAAATCTTTTGGAAGATTTCATCATTTTGAATCCGTCAAGATAAGGTAATTATTTTTCGGAGAAGTTTTAGCTGATGAGCCGATATGTATGACTTTTGAAGATTTGTCAGGTGAGGATTTTCAAACTCACTGTGGAAGCCCATCTCTTGCATTAAATCACCGCAATGCAAGTTGGCAATAAGTGTAGCTGATCAAGATGAACGATCAAGATTAATTGAAGCTACAACGGTAATATAGTTTCTTCAGCTATATATACCAAGAAGACTTGAAGACATGAAGCAAGAAAAAAGAGAGAAAAGAGAAGGCAAGGCAATACAAAGAAAAGCAAAATTCGAAAATATCTAGTCTGAGCTTACACGAGAGATATTCTTCAAGTCATTAGAAGAGAAATTTGTTTTCTCTTAAACTTACCTCTACTGTGTGTAGAAAGAGGGTTGAGTGTAGCTTTGTGCAAGACACTACCCTGTTGAGTGTAGCTTTGTGCGAGACACTCGTGAGTGTAGCTTTGTGCGAGACACTCGTGGTTGCTGAGTGTAGCTGTGTGCGAAACGCTCGGTGGTGCTAAGTGTAGCTGGGTGCAAGACACTTAGTTGGTGTAGGAGTATAGCTTTGTGCAAGATACTCGGGAGTATAGCTTTGTGCGACATACTCGGGATTGAGTATAGCTGTGTGCAAAACACTCGGGAAGTGCCTGTGTGCACTTGATTCACTATTTGTATCTGGGTGAACGAGATAGTGAATTTCCTCCTTGGAGTGAAAGGAGAAGAGTGGATTAGGAGGATTACACCACCTCTGAACCACTATAAATTGCCTCTCTCATTTACATACTGCCTTTATTTATTATTGCATGCATACTAACCCATTTACTATTCGTCTTATTCATTTATCTTATTGTTTGGGTTATGTGACTTTACAAGTGCATGCAGACACAATTCCTTTTGGACTCACTCATTGATTCACACGTGACATCACACACATATTGAGTGAACCATCTCTTTAAATATTTTGTTGTCTTGCATGTTGAATATTTGACTGACCCATTTTATATACTGTTCGAATTTATTCATCTGGGTCTAGTAGATTTCACGTATGCATGTGGGCATAAATTAGCATATTTATTATTTGAGCCTTTGCAAGCATATTCATCATATTGCATGTGATATATCTCTTTGATTTTACGTAACACTTGGTTGTTTTATTTATTCCGCTGCGTATCTAAGTTTCATATCTTGTTACTTAGAGTTGAAATTACCAAAGTGTTATTAATTGTGAAAAAGTTTAAAAAGTCTATTCACCCCCCCCCCCCCTCTAAACTTTTTACCACCCTATCGGGACCAACAGATTCCATTATGGCGGCTCCTATGTCGTCCTTACTCGATACTCACGGCGCACGATGGGATGAAGATTATGTGAGGGATATCTTTAACAGCCGAGATGCATCTCTCATCATGAATATTTCGGTCAATTTACGAAAGCCTCCGGACGCTTGGGTGTGGGGTGGCGAACCAAAGGGTGAGTAGTCAGTGAAGTCGTGCTACAGATTGCTCACGGGGGAATCTCAGGATACATGGTCATGGAGTGTAATTTGGAATTTGCAGGTACCTCCTAAAGTCAAATTCTTTAGTTGGCAGCTTGCAAGTTCTATTCTCTCTACCTATGATGCTCTTCTGTTGAAGCAGGTGCCCTGCGTGATTTTATGCCATATGTGTAATGTTGTGAATGAATATACGAGCCATCTTTTTATGGAGTGCCCAGTTGTTTTGAGTGTCTGGACACAGATGGGGTTCCCGTTACTGCATATTGCTCAAGGTAATGTAGGCCACTGGTTTTTCGAAATGATTTCTACTCTCAATATTGTTGATAGAGCTAAGTTCGCTATGGTGTGCTGGGGTTTGTAGGGAAGCAGGAATGAGAAAATCTGGAATGGTGTCCCTTTCGTCCGTGATGTTGCTGTTATGAGGGCTTTATGTTTTCTGTCAAACTGGAGAGAAGCTAATGAGTCACCCAAGCAGTCGCATACTACACGTGTATGAGCAACCCGATGGAATCCTCCTTCTTCTGGGCGCATAAATCTGAATACCGAAGCAGCAATGGATTTACAGAATAATCGGATGGGTCTAGGGTGGGTCTTACGGGATGATGGAGGAGTTTTATTGGCTGTGAAGTGCATAATAGTTGCTGGTAGGTTCGATGTTAAGGAGGCGGAGGCGATGTGTGTTCGTGAAGCTCTATCTTGGCTTAAGGAAACGAGACTTGGTGACGTCGATGTTGAAACTGATTCCCAGTTTGTTTTTAACGCTTTAAATTCAAACTCTTTTACTTCTGCTTTCGGTTATGTAATTGATGACATTAAAGAAGTTGTCTCCGAAGTACGCGGGGTAGACTTCTACTTAGTAAAGAGATCTGCAAATCGTGCGGCCCACTTTGTTGCTCGGGAAGCCGTTTCTGTGTCAGGTTGCGGGGAGTGGTTTGATAATCCTCCTCCTTATCTTGCTTATTGTTTACTGTCTGGTTTGATGAATTTATTACTTGTTCTCAAAAAATGTAACTAGATTTTGATCGGGGGTTTGAACCCGACGTGAATCAAACACGCAATCTTCTGATCCGGTTTGAGAAAGACTGGACTACTTATTTATATGTACGATTTTCTTTCTTTCGTTTGTTTGTTACTCCACACGGAGTAAGACCAATTCCACTAAAAATCATATCAAAATTTTCCAAAATTGAAAATGAAATTTTGATATTGATACATTTAATTTTGAGTAATACTATTCTCTCCGAATATTTTTACTGCATTAAGCATCCTCCCTTGATCCATGTTAAGAGGGAAGTCTTAGATATGAGTTTTAATTTAGCGAACAGAGCTTATGGTAAACTACTTGTGTTTGTTAAGGTAAACGAACATGAATGAAAAAATTTTAGAGGTCGTTTGATAAATGAACATAGTCTGAACATTTGTAGGCTCGTTTGCTATGAGCTCGCGAATAAGCTCGTTAGTATTCGTTTAATAATGTTCATGAACAACCACGTTTAGTGTTCGTTTGCACATTGGCGCACCAAAACCTAATTATTTATATATATATATATATATATATATATATATATATATATATATATATATATATATATATATATATATATATATATTCTGTATTTTTATATATCTATTTGTTTTAATTTTGATTTATTTTATATATCTATTTATTTTACTTTTGATTTCAATTTCTATTTTTAGCTAAGAAAGCTTAGGTGGGAAAACCTTATATTATTTAGAAAGGGATAAAACGCAGCCAGATTTTGATCGAGGGTTTAAACCCGACGTGAACCGAACACGCGAGATTCAAAAGAATTATCAAATTGCAATCGTGTTTTTTATTTTTAATTTTGGTAATCTTGGACGTTGATTTATGCAAGATCAATGGCTTAGATTTATATATATATTGTGTGTATTTTTCAAGGTTGCAAAACTCGGCCGCCTAGCCGCCTAGGCGCCCGCCTAGGCGCTAGGCGGCCCCGAGCCTTGGAGTTTTGGCCAAAACTCGGCCGGCCGCCTAGGCGGCCGCCTGGGCGGCCTGGGCGGCTTCTAGGCGGCCTGGGCGGCCAAACTCGGCCAACTCGGCCGAGTCGGTCAACTCGGCCGAGTCGACCGATTTTGTCCGATTTTGACCGATTTTGTTCGATTTTGACCGATGTCGTCTTTCATTAATTATTGATTTTAATATTATTATGACATTATGACTTATAAATTATAATTATTTCATTTATTTAGATGTGTTATTTGAGTGAACGTTGAAAACAACCTCATTAAAATTGTCGAACTACAAGTCTGTTACTATTTTTTTTAATTTTTTTGGTGCCCGCCTAGCGCCGCCTAGAATCCGCCTAGGCGCCGCCTAGACCGCCTAGGCGCTTGGCGCTGCCCGGCCGCCCGACTAGCGCCTAGCGCCTACTGCAACCATGGTATTTTTATACTAGTTTTACACGCACATTGCACATATGAGTTAATGCCCCACGTTTATAATTAAATAAATATTTGAAAGTATATCAATACAAGATTATATATGAGAAGTTCATACATAAGTAATTTTATGTCGAATTTGTTTATTTAAATATGTAACTCATAGTATATGAATACAATGTAATATAGGAGATTCATTATAATTGTTACTAATTTTTTTTTAAATAGTAACCAAGTATTTTTGTTGCAAAGGGTTCTAATATATTTAATGAATGCACATATATACAAGATCAATGAATGAATGAATCAACGGTACTAGTCCTTTAGGTGTTTACATGTTAATCTAAACAGTTAATTTTTTCAAATATCTTTTTACCAATCGTTTATATAATTCGCTAATCAAATTCGTTAAAATAATCCGCTAATTGCTGATTGTCGAACAATGACATTGAGAGGTAGTTTCCCACTTCAATTTGTTGTGTGATTTTGAATACTCTTTTTGTCAACAAATCCGTCAAGTAGTTAATATGATTGGCTTAATTATATATATTTTTTTAAATTTTTTCATGGTATAACTAAAATACTTGGTAAATAAATATATAGCATTATTTTGTATTATAACTGTGATATTCAATTAAAAAATAGTGCACAAAAAAGATAATAGACAATGTAGTGAATATAATCAATTGATGAATTTGAATGTAAGGAATATTTTTTTACATTGGAGAAAAATAAAGACAATATAACTAATGAAATTATTTCTCTTAATTAATTTATTGATAATGATTTTTTTTTTTTTGAATAAAGACATTGTAGAGACAATGTAGCGGATATAATCATTTGATGAATTTGAATGTAAAGAATTTTTATATTGGAGAAAAATAAAGACAATATAACTAATGAAATTATTTCTCTTATTTTTTTTTTTTTGAAAATAAATTATTTCTCTTATTTAATTTATTGATAATGAATAATTTTTTTTGAATAAAGGCATTGTAGACACATAATTCTAAATTAAAGAAATGCATATGTGTTATTTTTTATTGTAGCTACTAAATTATTATCTACTATCTACTATACTAATAAGAGCCCGAGAGTTAGATTTATAATAGGTAGAAAAAATGGCGGTCAAATTTTTTTAATCAAATGAATGACTCAGATTGATCATATTTTAATTTTTCGTTAAGATTTCCTAATTTATCCTTAATGAATATGATTATCCGTTAACTTTTCGGTTAAATATTATCTTTTCCGTTAATTTCTGTTAGTTCACCGTTATATTACTCGTTGATTTCAATAAGAAAGGTCTTAGGTTCGAACTCCATCCCAATCAAAGTTCGCATAATTAGTACTCTATTTTACTCTTATTAAATTACTAGTTTTTTACGTCCATTGCGCGATTGGGATAATGGCCAATATTTTTTTTTTCAATTAAGTACTTTAAAGTATATTAAGACAAGATTATATTGGAATTGTTCATGCATAGATAATTGAATGTTGAATTTGCGTATTTAAATAGGTAATTCTAAGTTTACAAATGCAAGATAATATAGTCAAGATTGATTATAATTGTCAATAAAATAATTGTATAGGTATGGTTGAAACCAAATACGGGATATAAGGGAGAGCAAATAAAAATTAGGGCATAAAATATTAAATATATACTAATATTGAAGAGCTAACTGCTGATTGTCAAACAAGGATATTGCGAGTTAGTTTCCCACTTCAATTTGTTGTGTGATTTGAATACTCTTTTTTGTCAATAAATCCCCCGTAGTTAATATGATTGGCTTAATTATATTTTTTTATTTTTTATTTTTTAAAAACAATTATTATTATTATTATTATTATTATTATTATTATTATTATTATTATTATTATTATTATTATTATTATTATTATTAAACTGTATACCCTTAGGTCATTTTACATGTTAATCTAAACAACAAATTTTTTCAAATATGTTTTTACCAACCGTTGATATAATTCGCTGGTTAAATCCGCTAACGCTAACTGCTAAATACTGATTGTCAAACAAGGACATTGCGGGTAGTTCTCACTTTAATTTGTTTTGTGATTTGAATACTCTCTTTGTCAACAAATCTCTCAAGTAGTTAATATGATGGGCTTTATTAATTATATATTTTTTAATTTTTTCATTGTATTAATAAAATACTTGGTATATAAATATATAGCATTATTTTGTATTATAACTTTGATATTTAATTAAAAAATAGTGCACAAGAAAGATAATAGACAATGTAGTGAATATAATCAATTGATGAATTTTAATGTAAAAAATTTTTACATTGGAGAAAAATAAAGACAATATAACTAATAAAATTATTTATCTTAATTAATATATTGATAATGAATAATTTTTTGTAATAAAGACTTTGTATGGACAATGTAGCGAATATAATCAATTGATGAATTTGAATGTAAAGAATTTTTATATTTGAGAAAAATAAAGAAAATATAACTAATGAAGTTATTTCTCTTATTTAATTTATTGATAATGAATAATTTTTTTTTTGAATAAAGTCGTTGTAGACACACAATTCTAAATTAAAGAAATCCATATGTATTATTTTTTTGTTGTAGCTACTAAATTATTATTTAATTTAATAAGAGTAAAATAGAGTACTAATTATGCCTATTGGGATGAGGTTCGAACCTAAGACATTTCTTATTGAAATCAATGAGTAAGTTAATGGTGAACAATTAACGAAAAAGATAATATTTAATAGAAAAGTTAACAGATAATCAAATTCATTAATGATAAATTAGGAAATCTTAAGTAAAAATTAAAATCTGATCAATCTGAGCCATTCATTTGATTAAAAAATTTAACCGCCATTTTTTCTACCAATTATAGGTCTAACTCTCTTGGGTTCTTTTATATATATATATATATATATATATATATATATATATATATATATATATATATATATATATATTAGAAATAATAATTTAGTAGCTACAACAAAAAACAATACATATGCATTTCTTTAATTTAGAATTATGTGTCGACAATGTCTTTAGTAAAAAAAAAATTATTCATTATCAATAAATTAATAAGAGAAATAATTTCATTAGTTATATTGTCTTTATTTTTTCTCCAATATAAAAATTCTTTACATTCAAATTCATCAATTAACTATATTCGTTACATTGTCCCTGCAATGTCTTTATTAAAAAAAAATGACTCATTATCAATAAATTAATTAAGAGAAATAATTTTATTAGTTATATTGTCTTTATTCTCCAATGTAAAAATTCTTTACATTCAAATTCATCAATTGATTATATTCACTACATTGTCTATTATTTTTTTTTGTGCACTATTTTTTTTAATTAAATATCAAAGTTATAATACAAAATAATGCTATATATTTATTTACTAAGTATTTTTTAATACCATGAAAATATTTAAAAATATAATTAATAAAGCCAATCATATTAACTACTTGAGGGATTTGTTGACAAAGAGATTATTCAAATCACACAACAAATTGAAGTGAGAACTATCACGCAATGTCCTTGTTTGACAATCAGCAGTTAGCGGTTAATGTTAGCGGATTTGACCAGCGAATTATATCAACGATTAGTAAAAAGATATTTGAAAAAATTAACTGTTTGGATTAACATGTAAAATGTCCTAAGGGTATAATAATAATAATAATAATAATAATAATAATAATAATAATAATAATAATAATAATAATAGTAATAATAATAATTAATAATAATAATAGTAATAATAATAAATTTTTTTAATATATATATATATATATATATATATATATATATATATATATATATATATATATATATATATATATATATATATATATATATAAGTAAGCCAATCATATTAACTATTTTGGGGATTTATCGACAAAAAGAGTATTCAAATCTCACAACAAATTGAAGTGTGAAACTATCTCGCAATGTCCTTGTTTGACAATCAGCAGCTAGCTCTTCAATATTAATATATATTTAATATTTTATGCCCTAATTTTTATATGCTCTCCCTTATGTCCCGTATTTGGTTTCAACCTTACCTATACAATTATTTTATTGACAATTATAATCAATCTTGACAGGGCTGTATTTTAAGTTTTTGTGGCCTTGTTATGGTAATTAAATGTGGCCCTACCAAAATCACAATTTTTAAAATTAATACATATAAGTTCAAACCTTTGACCTCCAAATTAAAATACAATAAATACACATTCTTACCATCTCTTCATGGAACCTTTTAAATTCAATGGAAAACTTTTTATTTTTATTTCTAAACTAGCTAGGTAAAAATTAAATATTGGACCTATAAAATTTGGGGCCCTCTAAAATTGAGGGCTCTGTGCGGTAGCCCAGCTTGCACAGCCTAAAATCCGGCCCTGAATCTTGACTATATTATCTTGCATTTGTAAACTTAAAATTACTTATTTAAATACGCAAATTCAACATTCAATTATCTATGCATGAACAATTTCAATATAATCTTGCCATGATATACTTTAAAGTACTTATTTAAAAGAAAAAAAAAAATTGGGAATTATTCAAATCGCGCAATGCTCGTAAAAAAACTAGTTTAATTTAATAAGAGTAAAATATAGTACTAATTATGCCAACTTTGATTGGGATGAGGTTTGAACCTAAAGGGGGTATATTCAATCATGACTTTTGTAGAGTTTTAAAGACTTTTATGAACTTTAAAAGTTTGGAGGTATTCAATTCAAACTTTTAGAGAGTCTTTAAAAGTCAAGCGGTATTCAATCAAGATTTTTAAAAAGTCTTTAAAAGTCGTGTGGTATTCGATTAAGACTTTTAAAGAGTCTTTAAAAGTCATGTAGTATTCAAAAAGTTATGAACTTTTGTAGACTTTTTAATTTTAAGACTTTTGTAGACTTTTCCTTCTCAAATATAAATAGTTGAAATCCAACCATCAACCCCAAGATTTCAAATTTTCTTTCTAACAACTTTGAATGTTTTCTCTCTCTATTTAAACTCTATTTTTTCTCCCTATTTAAACTCTATAAACCTATCTAAATTCAATAAAATTATTTTTTCTTCATTATCCTATATTTTCCTCATACCTAAACTCTACCAATTTTCTCTCTCATAAACTTTAGAATCTTCATCTAAAAATTCGAAATAATATTATTTTTACTTCATTATTGCTTGTTTATATTGGTTTTTATTTTTTTTTTTCTATGAATTTTTTATCCCTAACTTTCGCTAATTCTCCCTAAATACATGAACAAAGCAGATTTTTTATCATCAAATTTTAATATGTGTTTCATAATATTCATATAAATACTTATATATTTTGATTTTTTATGTTTATATTCATAATATATATATATATATATATATATATATATATATATATATATATATATATATATATATATTAACAACAGGTTACTACGAATAGCGAATTACTGTTCGCAACAACAATTTGGAGGTGCAAACAGTAGCACCTTGTTGTTGTTTGCAGTCTCAAATTGCTATTGCAAATAATAGTTCTTTGCGTGATGCCTAGCAATATATCAAGGATAATTTTATATATATTATTAATATTAGATTTTTATTTTTTTATTTTATGCAACTTGTAATTATATTTTTAAATATTTTATTTGATCAAGTATTTTATTATAAATTTTATTGTTCAATATTGTTATGAATTTCTAATGAAATAGTTTTTTTTTGTTGATGTTTATTAATAATATATATAAGTAATTAGCATATAAGTCTCAGCATACTATGGATAAAAATAATAATGTTGAGAATGCTGATTGGGTGAAGAACTATATAATAAGAAGAATTTTATGATATATTATAAATGTTTTGTATGAAAATTGTAAATGATAAGAATCAAAATCATTTGAAAGTTTCTAATAATGTATTCAATTAGAATTTCAATGACTTTTGTAGACTTTTTAAAATAAAAAGTTAATTGATAAAAGTCTATGAATGTTTTTTATATAGACTTTTATAGAGTCTTATAAAGTTTTAAAAAGTTTTGAACGACTCTATGAAAGTCAATCAAAGTTTATTAAAATATATCATTTTAAAAGTTTTTAAAACTCTACAAAAGTTATATGATTGAATACACCCCCTAAGACATTTCTTATTGAAATCAATGAGTAAGTTAATGATGAACTAACAAAAATTAACGGAGAAGATAATATTTAACAGAAAAGTTAACAAATAATCATTTAATTAAGAATAAATTAAGAAATCTAAAAAAAAAATAAAAATTAAATTATGATCAATTTGAATCATTCGATTAAAAAATTCGACTGTCATTTTTTCATCCAAATAGTAGATATCTATTTATTTTAATTTTGATTTCAATTTCTATTTTTAACTAAGAAAGGTTAGGTGGCAAAACATTATATTACTACGTATTTAGAAAGGGAGAGAATGTAGCCAGATTTGGATTGGGGGTTTGAACCCGACGTAAATCGAACACGCAACCTTCTGATCTGGAGTCAGACGCGCTACCATTGCGCCACGGATCCGGTTAGGTGATTCCTGGACAATTTATTTATATGTAATGTTTTCTTTATTTCGTTTGTTTGTTTTCTCCACGGAGTAAGACCAATTCCACTAAACGACATATCAAAATTTTCTCAAATTTAAAATGAAAGTTTGATATTCATATATTTAATTTTTTTCTCTGAATATTTTTATTGCATTAAGCATCCTCCTTGATCCATGTTAAGTGGAAAGTATTAGAAATGGGTCTTAGCGAACAAAGAGCTTACGGTAAACTACTCGTGTTTATTAAGGTAAACGAATATAAATAATCAAATTTTAGAAGTCGTTTAATAACAAACAGAGTCTGAACATTTGTAGGTTCGTTTGCTATGGGCTCATTAGTGTTCGTTTAATAATGTTCATTAACAATCTTGTTTAGTGTTCATTTGATAATGTTCATGAACATGCTTGTTTAGTGCTCGTTTAAGATTGTTCATGAACAAACTCATTTAAATACAATTTATTTTATTTAGTTTTAATATACTACGGATAGTATACTACCATTTTGAAACCAAACCAACGAAATTCATTACGAACTCAACAGAGCAGAAATACAAGAGGGCAGGTTAACAAGACACGACCCCAGGACAGACGAGGAACCAGTCGCCCGTGCCAGCACATGAGCTACGTGATTCGCTAACCTCTTGACATGGTGAACATGTTCCCTATGTCACTAGCAATCAGACAACATTGCTTCACTAACATTCCAACATACGAAAAATCCAAACAACGAGAATTAAAAGCAGTAGAAAAGTTTAATCAATCAGTCTCAACGATTACATTATTTAGACTAAGGCTCTTTAACCATGTTAACGCTTCTTTGACCGCGACCACCTCTGGCATCAATGGATCACGATCACACTCCAATCGTCCGCTCTGGGCTGCGATGAAGCGGCCTCCATGGTTACGAACAATCGCGCCAAACCCCGCACCATCGCCAAAGAGGGCAGCATCCACATTACATTTCACCCAGATTTGCGGCGGAGGAGACCACAGAACAGTGGTTGATGAAGCCTGTGTCTCACTCCTAGTTGATTTATGGGCAGATTTCCATAGTTTCTGCATCGCATGGACCTGGTTACTCAAAGCCTCTGGCGTCTTCACCTCCTCCCTCCACACTTTATCATTCGGTGCATTCCAAATGACCCAGAACACAGCAGCCAAGCGTACCGCCTGTTCCATACAAGCCATCCCCAACGTGGTCTCCATATACCCCTGTAAGTTCCTTTGCCTCAGAACATCGTCATCGCCCCACACCTGCCTCGCTACTATGTATTCACACAGCAAATGTTCCACTGTTTCGCTCGGATAGTCGCAGAGAGGACAACCCTCTCCAATCCACACTCGTCGCAGTTTTAGATTTTCCTTAACAGGCAAGACACAACAGGCACACCTACATAGCAAGTTCTCCACTTTGGGTGGCACAGGCAGCCCCCAAATTCTTCTCCACGCCATAAAATCTCCAGGGTTGTCACCGGAAGGAACAGAACCGGTGAGCAGCCGAGGGCAGGCCCAAATAAGGACCCAGATCAATGGTTTCCCGAACCCCCACACATGCCGTCACCAAGCTCCTTACCTGCAGTAGTGTTTGAGCTAAACATGGCACTGGATTTATAATTAATTACCTGCCCCATGGCTGCACTGTAAGTTTCTAAACACTCTTTTATCTTTTGTGCTTCAGCTTAAGTAGCTCTAAAGAACAACAAATTGCCGTCCGCGAAAAGGAGATACAAGATAGCTAGTGCACCCCTCGCGACCCTGACCCCAAGCATGTCCCCTCGAGCCTCAGCCTGTTGTAATAGGATAGACAAACCTTCAAAACAAAGGATGAACAGGTAGGGGGACAACGGGTCTCCTTGCCGAATGCCTCGTGTAGGACACACCGTGCCCACGGACCCGCCATTGACCTGAATATTGTAACTCACGGACGTAGCACAAATCATCAAAAGCTCAATCCAACCCCAATCGTAACCCATCGTCGTTGGCATACCTTCCAGAAATCCCCCCTCCATCCGGTCGTAGGACTTGGCCATGTCAAGTTTCAAGGCAGTCCAGCCCAACGCCCCGCTTGATTTCCTTCTCAAGTAGTGGCCCACCTCCTTGGCCACAATAATATTGTCAATCAACAGCCTGTCGGGTACAAAAGCACTTTGGGATGCTGATACAACACACTGGGGAGTTTCTTTTAGCCAATTGGCTAGCATCTTGGCAAGCACCTTGTAAACCACGTTACAAAGCGCAATCGGGCGCAAATGGGAGACTTTTTCAAGAACCTTTTTTTTTTTTTTGAAGCAATACAATATTTGAGTCGTTGAGCCCCTGTGGGAGCCTACGAATGGCAACACAGCTCAGGATAAAAATAGATAGTTCATGCCTAATTTTGGGCTAGAAGTATTGATAGAACGCCGGTGACATACCATTAGGACCCAGCACTTTCTCTGGGGCCATTGAGAAAAAAACTGACTTTACCTCGGCCATAGTGAAAGGTTGTAGTAGCAAGGCATTTATCTCCTCCGTTACACGGCTCGACACCCGACTGAAAAATTCTGATGTAGTACTTGTTGACTGAAAGGTATTGTTGTAATACCTTGCCCCCTCTACATTCAGCATCGCCTGTAACACCCCGTGTTACGGCCTTCAATCCCGGATTAATTATTTAATTAATTCCGTTAATAAAAATTAAAAAGGATTTAATTTGGCTAGGATTCCCTTTAATTAATTAATGTGGTCCATCATGGATCGTGGACCCTTGCCTAAACTAGAGTCTTAAGCCTATCAGGAATAAAGAGAGTAAACCTTTTACTAATCAGATTCTATTAGGAATCCTAGACCTAATTATCTATTAGGAATAAAGAAAGTAGGCCTTTACTATTCAGATTATGATTAGGATTCCTGATGCTATAAATAGGGGATTAGAAAGCATTAGAACCCTTACCACCATAGTTATATTACACAAAAGTATTCCCAAGGGGTTCCCCACCACCAAGCCTAGGGAGATCAATCGGATGGAAATTTTAGGGAAGGACCTTAATAGCCAAGGGAGGATTAATTAAGGCTAAGAGGTAACCCATGTCTCAACAAAACCTATTTTCTTTGCTATAATCTCCTTCTTTGGCTTATTCTCTATGTTTGTGTCTTGATAAATCATTTATGATGTTGATGATATGATCTTGATGGTTGATGAGATGATTTTATGTGTGATCTTGATAATCTTGATGATTAAGGGTGAATCTTGATAATTATGTGATATTCTTGATAAATCTTGATGTTCTTGATTTTTAAAGATAAAAGTATGATTTTGTGATTTAAATATGATTAGAGCCCTAGGTTGAACCGTGAATTACGTATTGTGATATTCTTGGTGTATTTGGGTGGGAATTCGCATGTTCGGCTGTTGATTATGTTTAGAAGTCATGTTAGGATGTGTTCTATGTGATTCTTGGTTTTGATCCATTATTTGACTACGTAGTGTCGTCGTTTGCGTTTAAAAGTGTCGAAGTATGGTTTCGGGTTCCACAAAAGATCCCGGGACCCAAGTTTTGAAAAAGGAGTCAGTGGGGGGTAGGGGGACCCGCCACCTACCCGCTGCCCGAATTAAAGCCGCCGGCAGCGGGCAGCCGGCTGCCCGGAGGTTCGTCTCCGGCGGGTGGCCCTCCACCCGCTGGATTTTTCCCACTTTTGGACTTTGGCTTCCCGTTTGATGTTCCCCAACCCTCGTGGTGTCCCAACAGACTCTTTTTATCGTGCCTAAGTCTAGTTTGATGTTTCGGGTACCGTTCGTAGGATAAAAGAGTCTTGTGTATTGCATGCTAGTTGAATCGGTAACCCGTTGGCCTAGGAAGAAGATGTATGAACCCCTTAGGACTATTCTTAGTATGTGGATGACCACGCATAAGTTTTATTTATACATTTTCCCCTTCCCTATGTGTTAATGTGGGTTGCATGTGCTTGCTACGTGATATATGTGCATGACTCTTGGCTGCGGTCAAACTGGTTATACATGAGCTGCGGTCAGTGACACACTTCTAGGGCTGCGGTCCACCTCATGGGCCTCGTGTGCTGTGGTCCACCGACTGAACGCGTCAGGCGGTGTGTAGGGCTACAAGCCACGAGGAAGGCCATAGTCCACCGACTGGGTTCGTCAGGCAGTGTGTAGGGCTATGGTCGGCTGCGATCCACCGAGTGAGTGTGCCAGCGGTGTGTAGGGTCGTATTCCCCATAAAGAAGGTCATAGTCCACCGACTGAGCCATCAGCGGTGTGTAGGGCTATGATCGACTACGACCCACCGACTGAGCTTGCCAAGCGGTGTGTAGGGTCGAAGTTCCCAAAAGAGGATCACAGTCCACCGACTGAACGCGTCAGCTGTGTGTAGGGCTGTGGTCCGCCGTTGAATCCATCGACGGTCTATGCAGATTGGCTGCGGTCAATTCCTTCATGCTGCGGTATGAGGCTGGGTGCTGCGGGGCCGTGTTAGCGCTATATGCGCTAACCCTCATGTATGGGCATGCGATTGGTCCTGTGACGCCACCAAAGTGTGCTTGTGTGACAAGGATATTGATCGAATGATGATGTGAATGATATGAAGTGAATTGTGATCTGTTTATATGTTGTTGCCTCTATATAATCAGTTATCGTTGTTGAATGTGTTTATCCCTATCTGTCGAGTCTAATCCTGGTTTTAAAGCTAGAGTCTCCTAAGTATATACCTTCCTGCTTCAAAATGGTTTTACTATATCTATGTATATATATTTACCTATATTGTATTTTAACGCGTTAGAGTGGGTTACCAGCATCATTCGCTGAACAGATATATTTGGCTTTCAGGCACAGATGATTAGCTCCCGGAGCGCGCTAGAAGAACTCGGATTAGATAGTTAGTCTTTCCTTTCCTTTCGGCCTGCGTGCCTTGATGATGTAATGACAATATTTGAGGATAGTTAGTTAGAATAGCCTGTACATCTGAGCTCTCCAGCTCAGATGTGGCATAACACCCCCGACTCTATGTTTAGAATGCTTCATTTGATATCCATTTAATAGAATTTCTTTCGTATTGTAAAATAAAAAAGTTTTAAAATTTTCGGGGTGTTACATCGCCCCCTCCACCCATACACCGTCTGCATCTTTCATACGCATCAAGAGGTTCCTCCGGCGGCGCGCCGTTGCAGCTTTGTGAAAGTAGTATACTACCTTAGTACTTTAGTTTATGTGCTAAGCCTATATATTTTTCTTATTGTCCTGCTCCTACGGGAGTAAACCCATCCATTTTATAATGTTCACCCATAAGTGCTAATTATGCACAGTTTATTCTCCTTTCAGAATGAGAAAAATATAAAAATACTATTTCTTGATCACAAATGAATTATAATTATGATCATGAACATAAGCTTTTGACCCATTAGAAATTTCCCGACTAACTGACCAAATACTTTTGACGACACCGATGTGCTATGTCTTGGGCTAACTGGGTGACCTAGAGAAGCGTTTGGAAATAACGAAGCATTGACATAGACATTTCGCATCGTACAAACGTTCGAAAATGGAGATTAAGATTTCGTCCAGGAGGAGATTGAGGATGTCTGATGTTTCGTCGTCATTACCCATACTCTCCCTTGAATCGATTATATATGGAACATAATAACTGAATCCAATAATTCGTTGATTTTTAACATTTGATGGAATTAAAGTGGAAGCTAGAGAAGTTTAATTAATTGGAAGATATTGGAGGGAATTATTGTTCGTTTAATTCACCAACCCTTCAATTATATTGTCTGATTCCTCATAGCTACAATGTTTAGCAACCACACAATGTCCCAACTTTGACGTCAAAGTTTGTTAAAACATAGTACTACTTTTTTCTCAACTATATTAATGTTACTTTCTTCACTTCCTTTTGTTATTTGGGGAGTATCATATTATATGTAGGACTGTGGGAGCAGTTTGTTAAATCATTAGGAAACTAATCTTTTTTATTTTTATTATCTCATTAGCTGATGGACAATTTTAATATAAGTCATCGCAAGTGCACGAGTCAATTATAGTGATAGTGTGCCATAGCAAGGGTCGATCCTACAGGGAATTGATATGATGCAATTTAATGACTTTGAAAATAATTGACTTAATAATTTAAAGTGCTCAGAACCAATCAACAACTGAAATTAATTAACTTGAATGAAAAAGCAGGTAAAAAAAATAACGTAAGAAAGACAATTGACGAAACAAAATATAACATGAAATAAAGACTAAAAACATTAATCAAATGGCCAAATTCAATACAACGAATTGCAACTCAAATTCATATAATAGAACTTAATTGAATGGCAAATTACAGACTTAGAAATTAGAAAAACATAAATGAATTAGGAGCAACTGTCTCATGCAACTTCATCTTACAAAGACTAAACATAAAATAAATTAGGAAAGAAGAAAAACAAGGATTAAAGAATTACCGTAAGAGAAATTGCCTAAGCCAAATGAAATTGAAATATACTAACAAATTATGTGAATGAAATTGAGATCATATGTTTCTAAGCAAATGCAATTAACTATTCAATTCGGGATTAACAGTATTTCAATCACAAAGCATACTCTTTCAATGACTATAAAAAAAAAGCAAAGCAAATTAGCAATGATTGAGAATAAAGAGAACAAATATAATGTTTGCCGTATGAGAATCGCTGCTGCCCAGAAAAGTCTCGATACCGCCACCGACCGGAGTCTGCTGAACGGAACTGCCACATACAATAACTCGCCGATCGGAATTCCTACCGCCAACGGAGAGTCTCTGTTCACCGCCACCGGAATTGGTCCGGGACGAAATTAATGATCCATGATGAAGATTTGGCCTTCCTTTTATAATGTCCAGTCTCTATCATACTTCCATGATTCTGAATCCTGAATCAGTGAATGCCATCGAACTCGTTCAAATCTTCTGCCTTTGAATCGGATCGCTTGAAGAATGCCATCCGGAGGTCTTATTTAAGATTGCGATCCCCTTCTTTCTCGTCAATAATAATAATAATAATAATAATAATATATATATATATATATATATATATATATAAAAGTAAAATCCTCCTAACAAATTTTTCCCCCAAAACTTTTGTAGTAAAACTTATTTGGTAAGTAAATGTCAAATGAAAATTAAATAAATAAAATCCTCCTACCAAATTTCCCCCCCCCCCAAAACTTTTGTAGTAAAACTTATTTGGTAAGTAAATGTCAAATGGAAATTAAATAAATAAATAATAATAATAATAATAATAATAATAATAATAATAATAATAATAATAATAATAATAATAATAATAATGTTATTACCTTAAATAAATAAATAAATAAATAAATTATTATACTTTCCTTTTGAATTAGTATTTTCTACCTATAAATACAAGAGCTTCTTCAATCAAAGAATCTCAAACTCATCTTTCTGCTTTCTTTTTGTATGAATTTTCTACATTTTTATAATTATATTCTCACGTACTTCAATATGTTTTGCAGTTTGGACATCATGAATAGCTTCATCAACGATATCTTCTTGAAGCTCGCCCAAGAGGTGACTCGCTTGGCCCACTACAACAAGAAGCCGATAATCACTTCCCGCGAGATTCAAACCGGCATGAGATTGGTTCTTCCTGGCGAATTGGCAAAAGCACGTTGTCTCTCTAAAAACACTAAAGCAGTCACCATATTTACAAGCTCTTAGATGAAATCATTTAAATCTATGTTTCCTTTTTATATAATCTCAATTAGGGGTTAATAGATGTAAAGTAACTTGGATTTGAGTTTAATTTCATATTATTCATCCAAAAGGTTTAATTTCATATTATAAGTATTGTTATCTACCTTCAACTATCAGTGAATCGATTAGCATTCTAAAAAAAAATAAAAATAAAAAATTGAATGTCTATATCTACGTGCATTTAAGATGCAACATGTGTATGATTCATTAGGCTTTGAGGCAGAAGAACACATTTGGGTACATTGCATATTAGTGTATCTGTATCTCATTGCAAAAAAATATCCATACAATTAATTAATTAATATAATTACAATTATCATTATTCTAATTCAAAAAAAAAACTAAAGAATTAATTGTAATAATGAAATTTGTTATTAATATTTTGTTACTAATTGACACAGAAACCAGACCAAAAGAAAAACGAAATTAATATTAAAAATGGACTCGAATTAAAAAAAAATGTGCTTAATAAGTAAATAACTAATTTGCTAGACAGAAAATTAGGGTAAAGGAAAAAGAAAATGATTATTAAACATTGTACCGGATTGTTTTTATGATTGAAAATGAATATTACAAACGTACCAGATTGTTTATATGACCAGAAATAAGAATGAATTTTACACACGAGAATCTATTATTAATATTCTGTTATACTAATAGGCATGGGAATCATGGCAAATGAAAAAAGGATTTAATATTAAAAATTTATTGGAAATATAACACAGTTTTCACTACGAAAAAATTAGAAACCACCAAATGAAATATTAAGAAAAAATTATGAAGAAAAAAGAAATGGAAACAAATATTAACTCTTTCTATGAATGAAAAAAGGAAATGAATATATCCATATTTTACTTAAAATATAATCAGTAATTATATTATTATAATTATATTAATTATTTATGAAGAAAAAAGGAAATGAATATGAAAGGAAAAAAATAAAATTTAGACACGAAAATCTATTATTAATATTCTGTTACTAATAGACACGGGAATTAGGCCAAATGAAAAAAAAAAGATTTAATATTAAAAATTTATTGAAAATATAACACCGCTTTCCCTACGAAAAAATTAGTAACCACCACGTGAAATATTAGAAAAAATTATGAGGGAAAAAGAAATGGAAATGAATATTAACTCTTTCTATGAGTGAAAAAGGAAATGAATATATTCATATTTCACTTAAAATATAACAGTAATTATATGATTATAGTTATTATAATTATGTTAATTATTTATGAAGGAAAAATGAAATGAATATATTAATAGTTTACTGGAAATATAATCAGTAATTATATTTTTATAATTATATTTTTTTTTAATTATGTGGAAATGAATATTAATTCTTGTTATGAACGAGAAAGGAAATGAATATTTCACAAAGAAATCTGTTATTAATATCATGTTACTAATCGACATGGAAATCAGGCCAATTAATCGACAATTATTAGGAAAAATGGATAAAAATCAATATTAATTCTTTTTATGAAGGAAAAAAAAAAGAAAGAAATAAATATATTCAAAAGGAAATCAAATATGAAGAAAAACGAATGAATATGTTTATATTTCACTAAAATTATAACACGGCTTTTGGCACAGAAATCAAACCAAAAGAAAAAAGAAATTAATATTAAAAATGGACTCGAATTAAAAAAAAAAAAAAAGTGCTTAATAAGTAAATAACAAATTTGCTACACAGAAAATTAGGATAGAGGAAAAAGGAAATGATGATTAAACACATACCAAATTGTTTTTGTGATTGAAAATGAATATTACAAACGTACCAGATTGTTTTTAAGACCAGAAATAGGAATGAATTTTACACACGAAAATCTATTATTAATATTATGTTACTAATAGGCATGGGAATCATGCCAAATGAAAAAAGGATTTAATATTAAAAATTTATTGGAAATATAACACAATTTTCCTTACAAAAAAAAATTAGTAACCACCAAATGAAATATTAGGAAAAAATTATGAAGGAAAAATAAATGGAAACAAATATTAACTCTTTCTATGAATGAAAAAGGAAATGAATATATCCATATTTCACTTAAAATATAATCAGTAATTATATTATTATAATTATATTAATTATTTATGAAGGAAAAAGGAAATGAATATGAACAGAAAAAAATGAATTTTACACACGAGAATCTATTATTAATATTTTGTTACTAATAGACACAAGAATCAGGCCAAATGAAAAAAAGATTTAATATTAAAAATTTATTGAAAATATAACACCGCTTTCCCTACGAAAAAATTAGTAACCACCACATGAAATATTAGAAAAAAATTATGAAGGAAAAAGAAATGGAAATGAATATTAACTCTTTCTATGAGTGAAAAAGGAAATGAATATACTCATATTTCATTTAAAATATAATCAGTAATTATATGATTATAATTATTATACTTATATTAATTATTTATGAAGGAAAAATGAAATGAATATATTAATATTTTATTAGAAATATAATCAGTAATTATATTTTTATAATTATTTTTTTTAATCAGAAAAGAAATGAATATTTCAAACAGAAATCCGTTATTAATATCCTAATCGACATGAAAATCAGGCTAATTAATTGACAATTATTAGGAAAAATGAATAGAAATCAATATTAATTCTTTTTATGAAAGAAAAAAAAAAGAAATGAATATATTCAAAAGGAAATGAAATATTAAGAAAAACGAATGAATATGTTTATACTTTACTGAAAATATAACATAGCTTTTTAAATTTTTAAATATAAATCTATTAATACAAATTATAATGAATGAAATTATATTATAGAACTTTTATATATACATATAATAAATATTATGTGTATATACAATGTATTATTCAATCATATAAGGATATGCGTCCGATTAGAGTTTATATTTATTCATACAAAATTTAGAATTTACATTTTTATTGATTTCTAAGTACAATTTTCTTAGTTATTATTATTCATATTTTTGAAATTATAATATATATGAAATACAATTTGGAATAAATCAATTTAATTTTATAAATTTTTCTATAAACTTATCTAAATATGCACATGATTAGAGATTATACTAACCATACAATATTTTAATTTTAATTTTGTATGTTATGAAAATAGATACTTGACCAAATATATAAAAGTCCAACTATATTATTATATTGTACATTATAAAATCTTTTTATTTTTCTAATTTAACAACAAAAAAATAAATATCATTAAAAAATACAATTTGATAAATACAATTTCATAATAACAAAAAAAAAAATTTTTCTCGAGTAAAACACTATATTTTAAAAAATACAATTTGATAAATATCATAAATTAATTAATACAATATCATTTATGTTTATAATAATTAAAGAAAAAATAAATAATTCAAATATGTGAACCAATAATTTCAAAATGAAATTAATATATATTTACAAATAAATATAGCATGATTACATTTACTTTAATCAGTTTTAATTTCCTTAATGATATAATTTTTCTTTATCAGTTGTTTATGGGAGGCTAAGGGAGTGTTTGAGTTGGTGGAATTTTTATTTTTTTAAAATACTTACTAATAAAAAATAATTTTAAAATATTTTGTAACCCCTCATACCATTTGTAAATCTTATATTTTTCAAACAATATAATTTGATAAATATCATAAATTAATTAGTACAATATCATTTCTGTTTATAAATTATAATAATTAAAAACAAATTCAAATATGTGAACCAATGATTTCAAAATGAAATTAATATACAGTTACAAATAAATATAGCATGATTAGATTTACTTTAATTAATTTTAATTTCCTTAATGAAATGACTTTTCTTTGTCAGTTTTTTTTATGGGAGGCTATGAGAGTGTTTGGATTGTTGAAAAATATTTTAAAATAAAAATACATACAAATAAAAAATAATTTAAAATATTTTTTAAGCCCTCATAACATGTGTAAATGTTATATATTTTTTTAAAATACAATTTGGTAAATATCAAATTTTTGTTTACAATAGTTAAAGAAAAAAATAAATAATTCAAAAATGTGAACCAATGACTTCAAAATAAAATTAATATACAATTGCAAATAAATATAGCATGATTAGATTTACTTTAATTATTTTTAATTTTCTTAATGAAATGACTTTTCTTTATCAATTTTTTTTATGGGAGCCTAAGGGAGTGTTTATCCTGCTGGAAAATATTTTAAAATAAAAATACATGCTAATAAAAAATAATTTGAAATATTTTTTAACCCCTCATAACATGTGTAAATGTTATATATATATATATATATATATATATATATATATATATATATATAGGGTTGAGTTCAAATGAGGACAACAATATATAGAGGACTGTGAGGACAAATAATGGGCACACAACAAATTAATACCAGGCACACAACTTAATACATAATGGCACACACGAATAAATGCAAACATCAGGTTTTGAACCCAGGCTCTATAAATTAACAAATCTAGCACGCGACATACAAAATGTGGCACACGACTATATTCGGCCATGCACACGACATACCGCCTAATGGCACACACTACATCAGTCCTCACAGTCCTCTATAATATACTTGTCCTCATTTGAATACAATCTATATATATATATATATATATATATATATATATATATATATATATATATATATATATATATATATATATATATATATATATATATATATATACAATTTGATAAATATCTTAATTTTTGTTTATATTAGTTAAAGAAAAAAATAAATAATTCAAAGATGTGAACCAATGATTTCAAAATGAAATTAATATACAGTTACAAATAAATATAGAATGATTAGATTTACTTTAATTAGTTTTAATTTTCTTAATGAAATAACTTTTATTTTTCAGTTTTTTATTAGAGACTAAGGGAGTGTTTGGGTTGCTGGAAAATATTTTAGAAATAAAAATACTTACTAATAAAAAATAATTTTAAAATATTTTTAATCCCTAAACATGAGAAAATTTTACATTTAAAAAAATACAATTTGATAAATATTATAAATTAATTATTGCAATATCATTTATGTTTACAACGAAAATAATTAAAGAAAAAATAAATAAATCAAATATGTGAACCAATGATTTCAAAATGAAATTAATATAACATGATTAGGTAAAGTGACTAATGCCCCTCTTTTGGGTGAAAGGGCTGGCCTGGAGATTTAAAGTTGCTCAATTCCCAAAGGCAATGATCAAATTCTTGCCTTTGGTTAATAAGGATGGATGCGTCCCTTCCCCTCAACCACACCCTCCAAGTTCTTAATGAAATGACTTTAATAAAAGTAAAATCCTCCTTTACAACATCCCAACCCAAATTAATATGAATATTAATTAATTAGTAAAAAATAATAAAGCTTAATTGGTAACAAAATTTTATATGAAAATTAACTAATATATAATGAATTGTTACCATAGATTAAAGTCAATATGTATATAAAAATGAAAAATAGTTACCAATTATGAGAATAATTAAATTTTTATAATTATAAAAATAACGGATACAAATTCTGCGTAACAAAGGAGAAAATTCGTTTGAAATTCTGCGTAATTTTATAAACAAATAATAATTTATTAATTATTATTTACACCAATTTATACTATTAATAAAAGTAAAATTATCATCTTCAACATTCTCGCCCAAATGAATATGAATATTAATTAATTGGTAAAAAAAATTTAATAAAGCTTAATTGGTAACAAAATTTTATATGAAAATTAACTAATATCTAATGAATTTTTATCACACATTGAAGTCAATGTGTACCTAAAAATGGATGATGGTTATCAAATGCTGAGAATAATTAAACCATTATAATTGTGAGAATAATGGAAACAAATTCTGCGTAATAAATGAGAAAATCCATTTGAAATTATATGTAATTTTATAAGAAAATAATAATTTTTAATTATTATTTACACCAATCTATATTTATACTATTAATAAAAGTAAAATCTTCAATTAAAATGTCTTTCGCCCTTCTGATACGAGATTGCCATTCAAGTTCTAACAAAAACAATTCACGTTGATGCTCGCATATGCCATGACTATCAACAAAAGTCAGGGTCAAACACTAACTCACGTTGAGTTATTACTAAAAAAACTCGTCTTTAATCACGATTAATTGTATGTGAATTTATCCCAAATCATCCATCCTCATGGTCTGATGGTTTTAACTCTAGACGAGGATGGATAAAATTCCGTTACTACTTCCAATGCTGTCTACAAAGAGATTTTCAATAATGTATAATTCAAGTTATTGATATTATGGTTTTTTATATACAAAGATGACAAAATTGCTATATATCTACATAGAAAATATATCTTCCGTATAAATAATTTCTATAACTGAGTTGCTAGACAACGAGTTAATTAGTCCAATTAATACAAATTCTAAACACTGATATATAAAATCTCTAAAGTTGCAGCACGAATGCGTATATTTACACGTTAACTATTAATTGGGCAATTATTTATTCGAATTCAAGTATTGATAACATCATAAAACATAATCGGTGCAACTCAATTCTTCAATTATATTATATAATATTCGATGTTATAATTTATACAATTGTATATCGATCTAAATATTTTTAAAATATTATAACAAATTCATTCCGTGCAATGCACGGGCGCAAATACTAGTAATAATAATAATAATAATCATAATCTTATTAGAGATCATATATAACTAATCTACCTTTATTAAACTCCTATTGAACATGTACTACTAAAATTAATAATAATATTATTAAATTAGGATCAATGAATTATTGGATTGATAAAATTCAAATAATTAACAAATTTAATAATAGAACTAACCTAAAATTTAACAATATTAATAAAACTTACTTATAGCAATAATAAATAAATTTATTAGATATAAATTAATCAATTATTGCAAATTAACTATAAAAAGATTATTTAAAATAACACTAAAAATATTGTTTATCATTAGCCAATTACTTTTTAGTTTTTACTATGTCATGCTCTTGGTGTGGGGAGTGAAATTTGGTAGGACTTGCACTACAACCCATGATTGATAAAATTTCCTTATTATCTCATGCAGCTCGAATTTAATTACATTCTTTAGTAACTCTTGTGGCAGACAACTAAAAACTGGGATTAGTTTGACGTAAGCTGAAAAATCTATTTATTAATTTATTTTCTTTATTACTTAATTTCCCTATACAAAAAATTTGTCTATATTTTTTTATTATATGCCCCAAAATATTGCTTAGTTTTTAAAAATAATTATTATAGATAATGAATAATGTTATTTGGGAAAATTGCATTTTTGGTTAACAAATTATACCCCAAGTACAAAATTAGTCCCTAAATTATAGGTGTGTTCATCTTTAACCCCTTAATTTTGATCGAAGTGTCATTTTAGTCTCTCATGGGCGGAAGCTTCTAATAGAGTTAAATATAAAGGGAAATAGTGTGAAATCACAACCCACTCAACCTTTCATCCCTCTTTGACCCTTGATAGGCAATAACTGGATATCAGACTAGAGGCAGAGGCAATAATAACCGGACTATGAAAGAAAATGGCTAAGCTATGAGGCTAAGGGAAGTTTTTCTCCATAGAAAATGCAATTGGAAGAGCTGAAGTGTAATATATATATATATATATATATATATATATATATATATATATATATATATATATATATATATATATATATATATAGGGTTGAGCTCAAATGAGGACAACAATATATAGAGGACTATGAGGACAAATCATAATCATCCAATCTTAGAGATTGAATGGATGAGATCTTGTCCACATAGCAGTATGATTCACGCCCAAAAAAATTAACAGAGGGCAAATAAGAGATTTCAAATAGTGTTTAATTATAGAAGGATTGCAATTACGTTAAATACAAGTGGAGAAGAATTCTAAATACTGTAGGGAATCAAACAATAATTACGATCGTGCAACGTTCATTGGCGAAAGAGCAATACAGACGAGGAGGGAAAAATTCTTCTATCTGCAGCCATGGACGCAGGAGAAAGCGGTCTTAATGGAACATCCATGAATGACAACATATCCCCGAAGACAACAATGGTTGATGTAGACCATGGAGGGCAGGAGGACGACATGGTCAACGGTAAGGCCTAAACCTATATCACCCACACATTTAGTAAAAAAAAAAAAAACCTGTTATTATATACACTACGTAGAGTACTGCCTGGATGTATGGTAATGAATTAGGGAATTAAGGGTCTTGTTTGGTGTTATAGCGTGTGTCTTATTTTAGTTTGTCGTGTGCATGATCACATTAACTAGCGATCAGTTTATTCTTCTATTAAAAAAAAAAACAAAAAAAAAAAAAAAACAACCAACGATCAGTGTTGAGAGTTGGGAGGGAATCTGAGAAATGAAATATGGGACCGTCGACAATCACTTGCAAAAGTAATCGCATGCATAAAAGATCTTCCAGTAATGAATAGAGCATGGGGTCATTAAATACTGAATAGGGCAGTATTTATAACCAGTGTGCACTGCAGTTCATATTTATGTGCATCTTGCATGGTTCTTGTGTGCCTATACTGTTTCTTACTCGTTCCGGTGTTTATTTTGAATTATATTTTGATTATGTCTCGTCCACTATTCCGCAGTTGTTCTTCCCAATTCTGCAAAGAAAATACGAACGCACATGTCATTATTGTGATGAAGAAGAGTGACATGAAAGCCGGAACTGCCCATTGAAGCTAAAAACGAATAAAAAAGCAAAGACCGGGAAAAACGGGGGTCCAAAGAGTTGAAACTATGAAGAAGGGCACACACTTTATATGACAGTGCACACAAGAAATCCTAGTAGGGCACATTATTATTACCTAAGATTCCAGTACGAAAATGCAGTAGAATATTATGTAGTATCCCGGAATAATTACAATTTTTTAAATTGAGTTATATGATGTTAGCTCTAGGAATGGAGTCTTACCAAAGTGCTTTATTTAATTTGATTATTCATGCTTATTCCAAGACATTATTACTCTTAGCAGCTGGATCCGTTATTCATTAAATGGAGACTATTATTGGCTATTCTCCCGAAAAAAGTCAGAATATGATTATTAAGGGTGGTTTAACAAAACACGTACCGATACCCAAGTGTGCTCTTTTATTAGGTACACTTTCACTTTGTGGTATTCCACCCCTTGCTTGTTTTTGGTCAGAAGATGGAATTCTTAATGATAGCTGGCTTTATTCGCCGATTTTTGCCCTAATAGCTTGGGGCACAGTGGGATTTATACCCCATGCCAGTGTTTTTAGACAGTATTTACTCTCAAAATATTATGAATACAAGGCCGTATCCGCGAAAGAATAGGGACCACGCCTAATATTTATTAGCCACAAGTTCACACAATTTAGGGAAGCGAGACACAGATATACTTTGAGTTGAGCACGCAAATAAAACAAAAAAAAAACGGAACAGACATATTGAAAACGGCCTAGAGAATAGCAAGATGCAGTTAGAGGCACACGAAACACCCTGAGAAGCACAGTAAAAGAACAATAATTGAGCACCAAATATTATAGAGACAAAAAAGATTAAACCTGCAACCACTAGGCTGCATCTACGAAAGATTAGTGACGTCACCCACAAACTATTACACACCGTTGCACACAATTTAGGGAGATGAGGCACAGATGTACTGTGAGCTAACACAAGAAAAAACACTACCAACCAATATACCACGTCCTAGCAATCTGCAATATGACTTTACAGGCACACGAACCACACAAAGAAGTACATAAAAAGACCAACAATTATACACCAAAATAGTAGCACAAAAATATATTAATATTTCAAATTAAAAACCCGGCATCTAAGTTATACACAAAGCTCACGGGTGATAAAGCATACACAAATCCTGACAATGCCCAATATACTAAACCCATAAGCTACCAAAAAAATTAGTCAGAAACCAAAAGAAACACATAACTACCTAAACTATGGTCTTACTCCCTCCGCCTGAAAGACAACGCACGGCATTTGCAACCCCATTGTCGACTTTGTTCCTCGAGTCCCGCCACTTCATCGGCATCCTCTCGGGCACTAAATCAATAGACAGTCCCATCTTATATCTCTCTTTGGCGGATTTGAAAAACTCAAACAACAATAATTGCTACAAAAGACAAAGTACCATCATCATCTACCAACCCAAAAACAACACAAAGAACAAAGAAAAAACAGAACCGTAACACAACGTACCAAATGAACAAAAGTGACGCCCCACTTCTTCGAAGTGGCCTTTGTTGAAGCAGAACTATCAATAATGTCAAAGCGTTCATTCAAAAAGTCCACACAGGCCACATAGAAATGATTGCTTTGTAGAATCGGGAAGAATAACTGCGGAATAGTGGATGAGACATAATCAAAATATTACTCGAAATAAACATCGGAACGAGTAAGAAATAGTATAGGCACACAAGAACCATGAAAGATGCACAAAAACATGAATTGCAGTGCACATTGGTTATAAATACTGCCACAATTCAGTCTTAAAAGACAAACGAAAGTGATCAGAAATGTTAACCACATTGACCTCTCCCCATTGCTTATAAGGGGTGAGGGCAAGTGCAGCAGTCAAAGCTTGAGAAAACGAAGACACCCTCTAGTAAATTGAAACCGGGTGCAACACACCAACTTCAAGCTGAAAAAACAAAAACAGAATCTAAAAAGTCGGAAGTTGTCAATACCAATGGAAAAAATTGAGAAAGAAAAACAAGATACCAAGATACAAACTTACAGTGGAGAACACAAAAAACCAACAAAAATCCATGTATGGTTATGTAATGTGAAATGCAGCACATAAGAAATATTATTAGCATATACCATATTGGCATGATTCAATTGAGATAATGCCTTAAAGGATATGCATGCGACATTTTCAGAAAAAAAAATGTAAAATTTCAGTACAATTATGTTTTTGCTTTTAAACTGAGATATTTAAATTGAAATTTTTGCATTTAAAAGAAAAAACACACACGGATGAACGAAAAGGGGGGAAAAATAGAAACACAAGGGTTTAATAAACCTACCTGGGCGATCCGGTGTCGGAGATAATGCAGCCTTACGCTTCGACCGAAGAGAGCCACCGCTTGCCGCCGTCCACTTCGACCGGCGATAACCACCAACGTCGGTCATTACTACGACCGTCGACTGCAACGAGAGGAGTGAAAAGCAATGTGCTCGGAAAACATAAAAAAATTGGAGAAAGTTCAAACTGGAGAGAGTCAGTGCGCGTAGGAATCAAACTCTGTCCGATAAAAAAGGGAGAAAAAAAAACAATTACTGAATTACAGAACTACCCCCAACAATTAAAAAAAAACACGCATAACATTAAAATCTCCATTTAATCAAAATAACCTTCCTAAATCTACACCATCCATTAATACAATCCAATGCACTATATTCGTCCTCACAGTCCTCTATAATATCATTGTCCTCATTTGAATACATACCCCTCTCTCTCTCTCTCTCTCTCTCTCTCCCTCTATATATATATATATATATATATATATATATATATATATATATATATATATATATATATATGAAAGAAAGAGGAATACGAAGGAATATAATGAAATAATATAAGTACTTGATTGCTTGACGAATGAAGTGCATGAATACATCCTATATATAGTGAAAGATGAATAATTAACAAAGCTAAAATTTAGGACTAATGCTCCATGTACTACTAATCCATGATCTACTTACATGCTACATTCAGGGGACTCTCCACGCACTGCTATGCTGCATGACCCATGTCTGTATACCCAACAAGTTTCACAGCTTCATTAGTAGAGTAAAAAGTTCCATCATTACTCGTACCTTTGACATATCTCAGAATTCGTTTTGCTGCAGTCGAATGTGATTCTTTTGGTTCCTCCATGAATCTGCTAAGTATTCTAACTCCAAAAGAAATATACGGCCTTGTTGCCATCAGATACCTCAAACTCCCAATTAAGCTTTTATAAGCTGCAATATTCACATTGTTACCACACTCATCTTTGGACACCTTAAATTTTTCAGCTATCAGAGTTGAAACTAGTTTAGAATTTTCCATTTTGAACTTTTTCAAAATATCAACAACATACTTCTTTTGTGAAATAAAGATTCCACCATCCATCTGTACAACCTCAAGGCCAAGAAAGTAAGACATAAGACCCATATCAGTCATTTCAAATCTCTTAATGAGTGCCTCCCTGAATTCTGGATTAGCTTTAAGTTATTTACAGTAAAAACCAAATCATCAACATATAGACAGATTATAACAATATCACCAGAATTAGTGCATTTGACATATAAAGTATGCTCATGAAGACATCTCATAAAACCACTTTCAACAAAATAAGAGTCAATGCAACCATACCACGCCCTAGGCGCCTGCTTTAAGCCATATAAGACTTTTCTCAACCTGTACACTTTATGTTCCTCCCCTTTCTTCACAAATTCTGCAGGTTGCTCAACATATTTCTTCTTCAAGAAAACCATTCAAAAAGGCAAACTTGACATCCATTTGATGCAATTTCTAATCATTTTGAGCAGCAAGAGAAATAACCATTCGAACTGTATCAAGTCTACTTACATGAGTAAAAACCTCAAAATAATCAATACCTAGTTTCTGCTTGTAAGCTACCAACCGTTCCTTAAAACAGTCAATTTCTCCATTTGACTTGTATTTCATTTTTCAAACCCACTTTACTCCAATTGACATCTTTCCAGGAGGTAAATCTGTTAACTCCCAAGTACCATTTTTTTCAATGGCACATATCTCCTTATCCATCGCCTTAAGTCAATGAATTTCTGTAGCAGCCTCCTCAAAGGATAAAGGATCACAATCTATAAAAAGAGCAAATTGAACAATCTCTTCATTAGACATGTCATTATCATGATCCAAAACATAATCCTGTAAGCGAGCTGGTAAGTGGCTGATTGTAGTATATTTGCAAACAAATAATACCCGGAGTATCGGGTAATCGATCCACATGGAAGTGGTTGTATTAAGCACTAGTTACTAATTTGTTCATTAAAGCTAATCCTAACGATAGACTTGGATGATTGCATTAAATAAATAAAATAAAGCAGTGGTTCAGGGTTTTGAAAACAAAATAGAGAGATTGAGATTCCTGGGATTCAAGTGCTTAATCCTCTAGTGCCTAACCTAATGTAATATTAAATCTGGGTTCATACGAGTGTGAGAATGCAAGGTGGTATAGAACTACTCTCGTAGTCACTAACACTAGTGAATTTCCACTCTCGTGGCTTAAACACCCAATAAAACAAGATCAAGCATCATAAATTCCTAACTACTACCATCTCTCGATGTGCAATAATCAAGAATTAAACTCCCTAAATAAATTACCCTTTCTCAAGGTGCAACAATTAGGTGCAATTATGTGTGTCATAAATTATGCCCAATTCTCGTTGTGACACAAAGAAAGCAAATGAAGCAAGTAACTATGACCACTAATTACAAGCATCAAACAATATTATCACGATTGCAACACAAGTATTAAACCCAAATAGTAATATATTAAAGAATTTGAGAGCTCAGACACATAGGTTCATAAATACTTTTACCCAAGAATCTCTAATGGAATTTAGCCAAGCATGGCTAAATTATACATAGCATATAATAATAAATACAAATTATCGAAAGAGTACAAGAATGAACCAGACGATTCTCTCAAATCTCCCTAGTCTTCTTCTTGCTTCCCAAGATACCTTGTGGCTCTTGATTTCTCTCCTTCTTGTCTCCAAAGATCTCTGAATGAATATTGGGGTTGAGGAAGGTGGGATTTTATAGCTAGAAGCCTAGAACCAATGTTGATTGAAATAAGAATTCAGTGCAAAATTGGACTGAAATTGTATCTGGACCGAAATTGAAATTTTAATTTGATTCGCCGCCCTCCAATTTGATTAGGAATAATATTGCTGCTTTGGTTTGCATAGGAATTGAAGTATGAATTAAATTTGAAGTTTGAAGTCAGCGCCTTTGCATGTCGCGCCTTTTTGGTTTGCCGCTGCGTCATTCTCGACTGGAATCTTTACTGGAAAATTTGGACGCGTCAAGCCGGCGTCGGAAGTGCTGTGTACATGTCATTCGGTCTACTTTGACTCCAAATTTATCCTAGGACTTCCCTTGCTCATAACTTTGACCTACAATGGTTCAAAAACACTAACAAATACCGTAAAACATTCAAAACGAGTGCGAACCATAACTAAATGATAAAGCAAGGGTTTATGCAATTAAAATACCAAAATCATGAACCTAAGCCTAACAAATATAATTAAATCAATACTAAAAATATGCACAATTAGGCTCACATCAGTGGCGTTCGCGTTGAGATCGTCAAACTGATAGCTCCGGTTGGGAAGGAGACTGGACATTATCTTGAATCGGTTGCTCATCAACAATATTCTCAACAACAGGAATAACATCTGACCTTTCATCTTTAGCTGACCAATCCCAGACACTATATTCATCAAAAGTGACATCACGACTTATAACAACCTTTTTAGTTTCAAGATTGTATAGCTTATAAGCCTTTGAAGCGTCACTATAACCAATGAATATGCACTTCTCACCTTTATCATCCAACTTCTTTCTCAGTTGATCTGGCACATGTGCATATGCCAAACATCCAAAAACCTTGAGCTCTCTTATGTAGGGTTTTTTCCAACTCCAAGATTCCTTAGGTGTCTTATCACATACACTCTTAGTTGGACACCTATTCAACACATAGATAGCACAAGCAACAGCATCTGCCCAAAAAGGCTTAGGCAGATTTTTAGATTTCAACATGCACCTCACCATATCCATGATGGATCTATTTTTCCTCTCAGCCACTCCATTTTTTTTTTTTGTGGAGTGTATCTGGCTGTCATCTGTTGCTGAATACCCTTCTCCTTCAAAAAATTATCACAAGAAATATATTCCGTACCTCTATCAATTCTCAAGATTTTAATTTCATAACCACTCTGCTTTTCAACAAAAGCCTTAAATTGTTTGAAAATATCACATGCATCAGACTATTGCTTCAGAAAGTAAACCCATGTTTTCCGACTAAAGTCATCAATGAAAGTAATAAAGTACTTACAACCTCCGTGTGAGGGAACCTCCAACGAACATATGTCTAAGTGAATAATCTCCAACTGTTTTGTGGCTATCCTTGATTTGCCCACGGGGAAGGGATCTCTATGCTTCTTCCCAATCACACAAATCTCACAGATACGATCAAGGACATTTACAACAGGTAAATCAGAAACATGTTCTTTTCTCGCAAGATAGTTTAATCCAGTGAAATGAAAATGCCCAAATCGCATATGCCATAACCAATTATCATCACAAACTTCAGAATTAAAGCAAACCAAAAGTGTATGCTTAATTTTCAAAGGAAATAGTCGATTTTGAGACTTATTTACCTTTGCAATCAAAACTCCTTTAGCATCTGCAATGGTACAACACCCCTGAGCAATATTTATCTTATATCCTTTTTTCTGACAGTTGTCCCATACTCAACAAATTTTGGTGTAGTTCAGGAACATAGAACACATCAGATATAAAATTGTGAGTACCATCTTTCAACTGAATAGAAATTTTACCTTTTTCCAAAATTGGCACTTTTGACTTATTGCCAAATGTCACTTCAGACCGGATTCATTCATCTAGTTCAGAAAACAATTCTTTCTTCCCACACATATGGTTACTACACCCAGTATCCAAGAACCATATGTTCTTATCTGCAGAAAAACTATTGCTGGCCAAAAGTAAGGTTTCAAAACTCTCACCCAACTTTTCAGCAATGTTTGCTTGATTTCCACCATTGTCCTCATTATACCAACAATCTGCAATCTTGTGCTCATACTTACCACACTTGTAGCAATGAAATGAAAATTTACCTTATTTGGTATTACCTCCACCTCTTCCTTGGTTGGAGTTACCACGCCCTCTTCCACTAGATCCCCCTCTTCCTCTTCCACGACCTCTGCCAGATCCTCCACCTCTCTGATTAGTGCCAGTCACATTAAGGGTGACTTGGCTCTTCAAAGCTTCTTCTGCAAGTGGTTCCGATTTTGACGCAATCCTGTCAATATGACTTTCTACCATACCTTTCAGCTCTGCAATTGATAAGAGCTCGATATTGTGTGACTCTGTTATTGAGGCCACCACATGGTCATACTTCATCGACATAATTCGAAGAACTTTTTCAACCACTGCACTATCTTCAATCGTATCTCCATATAGCCTCATCTTATTCACCATATTAATAAGGCGAGTGAAATACGTCTCTACTGTTTCTGTAGAGGCCATCTCACAATTATCATACAACCTTCTCAACTACCGTAACTTAGACTTCTGTGTCCGATCGACTCCTTTGTGTGACACTTTTAAGATGCCCCAAGCTTGCTTTGATGTTTGAGCACGAGCTAATTGCCAAAAATTGAGTAATGAACACCTTGGTGAATCTGTCCCAAGGCCAGTTGATCTCGCTGTATTGCAGCTGCTTCAACTCTTTCGGGTAGACTGGGATCAACAAAGCTCCAAAGATTTTGGGCTTTCAAATGTGTTGTCGTCATAATTTGCCAATTATTGTAATTGAGTTTCCCGTCCAATTTGGGACCCGACCATACAATATTGAAATTTGCTGCCATATTTAACTACGGAAAATATCTCGGGGTTGAAAGGTTCACTGTCTCTGATACCAAATGTAAGATATATATATATATATATATATATATATATATATATATATATATATATATATATATATATATATATATATATATATATATATATATATATATATAATAAAGTTCAAATGCGGCGAGGTCTTCCCATGCGGCGGTGCGGCGAAATTCCAGAATACACCAACAGTGTTAGAAAAACACACCACAATGAAATGCAATAAAACATCACAGAATACACAACAGACTCAAAAAAATACACCATATAACTCACCACCCCCAATGGTGTATTTCTGAACAGTGTATGGTGTTTTTACTCACACCTAATGGTGTGTGTTTGGTGATGCAGGGCTCTGTTTACTCTTTTTTTTTTGTGGTGTATTTCCTAACGTTGATGGTACATATTTGTTGAACTATTGGTGTTGCCGCACCGTAAGACACTGCCGCACCGTAAGACACTGCCGCACCTGAACTCGCCTATATATATATATATATATATATATATATATATATATATATATATATATATGAAAGAAAGAGGAATACAAAGGCATATAATGAAAGAATAAAAGAACTTGATTGCTTGACGAATGAAATGCATGAGTACATCCTATTTATAGTGAAAGAAGAATAATTAACAAAGCTAAAATTTAGGACTAATGCTCCATGTATTGCTAATCCATGATTATAACCGGATATCAGAGTAGAGGCAGAGGCTAAGGGAAGTTTCTCTCCATAAAAAATGAAATTGGAAAAGTTGAAATCAATGACGAGTTACATGAGACCCTATGTTTGAAAGGGAGAGACGATAACAATTATAACAAAGTTGAAGTAGAGTTGTGTGAGAATGGTGAGGAGGTTGTTGTTGGTTATGCTTGCACTATGGAAGTCTTGGATGCTAAGACGAAGTCGTGAAAGTGAAATGTGTATTGAGGTTATTAATTTATAAAGCAGGAATGTAAGATTATTGACGGTTTAAAATACTTCAGGTAGCAATTTCAACTATCAAAATAATTTTGATAAATATTGCAGAATAAATTTCAAATAATAATAGACATAGATATCTTTTAACGCAATTGAAGAATGTTTTCTATTCCGTGGGACCACACCCAAAATACTTTTCAACCAAGTACAACTCTGAGTTTTTACACTTTAAAAGATTCAACGAATTACTTAAACTAGGACATACACCTATTTAAAACACTAATCTTGTAACTTCTTAAAAAGTAAAAATTTACAATTTGAGCTAATTCTGCAAATTACACAAATTGTAATCAACTTGAGTTTTCATTTTCAACAGTTGGATTCGTTGAAGCGCTCTGAATATGTCTCTGTTCATCTTCTTGAAGTTTAATTTCCTTGTGGATAATTGTAAAAAAAAATCTCTGAATTGCCACTTTCAATAGAATTGCTTTGTCTAAAAATTCATTTTTTCTTGTCACTATAAGAAGCCTATATATAGTTAAATAGCTCCTTATAAATTTATAATTAGCAGTCATGATCCACGTTCCTCTGGCTTTGAATCCCACGTATAGATCGACTTCATGTGGAATTAAAATTGAAGATAAAATATCCTCCACTTGTTAATGCTATAAAATAGGGAAGCCAATTTGACTTTGAAGTTTGAACAAATCTCCACTGCCATTTTTTTTTTTTGAGTAGTATTTACTCCAGTAATATCTGTTCATAACTACTTTCTCAACCTATTAAAGCAAAAAGAGTCAATACCATATCTACTAAGATTTGAACCCATAACTTCTCATATGAAAGAGCAACTTAGAGACTTGAACCCATAACTTCTCATATAGAAGAGCAACTTAATGCCGCTAGATCACAAAGTTAATAAGCAGGTTCATTTCATGCAAATTTGACTTTGGACAAATTTCCACCACAAGCTTTAATTTGGTAATTATTTCCTCAAATTCATGTCATGCGCTGTAGTATTCCATATTTCACCATCAACGTCATGTATGCACAAAATTAATTTATCAACAATGTTCCAAGTAACATTAATTATAAGATTCACAATCTCTCCCTTTGACATTTGTTGATCAAAATTAAGGGTGTGTTTGGTTGATGGGATTTGCTCATAGGAATGAGTATGAAAGTGATTGTTATTGTTTGGTTGATAGGTTTTTAAAACATTACTATGGATTTCAAATACCCCATCAATTTAAAAATTCATATCCAAATAAAATAAGGGTTTCATTCCCTTATTCATTCTCAAACACTACTATTAGTAAGCATTCTCATTCCATCCTACTACCAAACATGTTAAATACTTTCACCAAAAGTCCAAAACTCATTACCATTACCAAGTATTTGATACCCATTCCGATTCTTATGTGCGAACCAAACACACCCTAATTGTTCTCCCAATGTTGGATGTTCTCCCCCTTTCTGATGAACATGCGCCAAAGAACCATTCTCATAATAAATAGCTCAACCAAGTAGTAAGTCATAAATCTCTATCACGAATAATAAATTAATCGAATGTAACTAGAGAGAGACGTAGCGGAGCTACTAAACTATGCCAATGAAGGATTTGCAACCTATGATTGGTACCATCAAGGACTTTAGTTCGGCAAATTATTGTGTGAATCATAATAAAAAGTACATTTTTAATATATTAAATGTACATTATTTTTGTACTAAATATACATTATACAATATAATGTACACTCAAAATAAAAATAATGTACATTCCCTAAATACAATGTATATTACTTTTGTACTAAATGTACATTATTTTTGTACTGAGTGTATATTATTTTATAATAGACAAAATATTATCTCACAACTTATGTGTGGACCATGCAATAATGATTGCTTTAGTTATGAAGCATATCACTTTCTAGAGCATTTGGGCTTGTGGTAGAGTTGTGGGCTTGCTTGCAGTGTTGAACTTCTTAATTTTGGGCTTTCTCACAACAAATTGAACAAGTTATCTGTGGGTTGTCAGAAGGAATGAGTTTGTAGTTTAGATATCAAAACAGTGCCGTTTCTTTTAATAAAAAGAAACGACACCTGTTTCGCGCGGTCTACAAAAAGTAACTATGTTTGTATAACATACTTAGTTTCATTTTATATACACTGCAGTTTCATTTTGATATAACTACAGTTTCATTTGAGATACATTGTAGTTTCATTTTGTAATTAGCACACCAAAAATACGGGTTCTGTTAATCTGTAACAGCAGTCGTTTCTTTACTTAAAGAAACGGTACCGTTTTTCACTGTGGGAAATCTTCGAATTTTCGACCACCGTAAAGTGGTCGGAAATTGACGATTTCGGTCGAAAACCCCTCTACCGACCACTTTGGGCATTCGGAAAAACCTCTACACACATATAATTAGATTTTAATTTTTAATATATAATTATAATTTATTTCATTTATATTTAATACTAATATAGTTTACATATAATATTTTTATTTTGCAATTATAATATTATTAAGTTATAAAGTTTATAAAATATATAGTTTATATAAAAGGAAACTTTATTTTAATCTAATATATATAATATATAAACATAATAAGTGTGGATGATCGTTATACCCTTCAATTATGTCCGTTTTTTCGTTAAATATTTTTATACATTATGCTATAAAAGTTATACTTTACAATATTTTGGACAAACATACCTCTACCGTTATAACTTCCGTTATCTTTTCCACTATTGTTACCATGCACATACATCCACTATATATATTTTCTTATCTTATTTAATAATAACATTACAATATATACACATTTATATATATGTTAGTTATTTCCTAAAACATAAATATCAAATTTATAAAAATGTTTTACATTATTATTATTATTATTATTATTATTTACAATAATTTAATATTTAAAATCTAAATAAATTTAAAATTTTAATATAAAGTATTAATATTGGGCACCTACTTTTTTGCGCATCGTGCATAAAAAATACTAGTATATATACTAATAAGAGCCAATAAAATTAGGCCTATAATGAATAGAAAAAAAAAATGTCCGTCAAATTATTAAATTAAATGACTGGTTCAAATTTAAAATTTTCCTTAAGATTTCTAAATTTATTTTTAATTATATAATTTTCAATAAGACGGGTCTTAGGTCGAACCACATCCCAATCAAAGTTGGCATAATTAAGTTAATCACTCTATTTTACTCTTATTAAATTAAATAAATTAATAGCTACAACAATTATGCATTTCTTTAATTTAGAATTATGTGTCTACAATGCCTTTATTTTAAAAAATTATTTATTATCAATAAATTAAATAAGAGAAATAATTTCATTAGTTATATTATCTTTATTTTTTCCAATGTAAATATTCTTTACATTCAAATTCATCAATTGATATTCATTACATTGTCCATTATCTTCCTTATTTTTACACTATCTTGTAACTAAATATCAAAGTTATGATACAAAAATAATGTTATATATTTATTTATCATGTATTTTATTAGTACCATTAAAAAAAAATTTTAAAAATAGTTTGAAGCCAATCATATTAACTAAGGGTGTTAGCGAACAGAGCTTTCGGCAAACTACTTGTGTTCGTGTTCGGTAAGCGTTCGTTTATGTTCGTTTGTTAAGGTAAACAAACCATTAACAAACAAAAATTAGAGCTCGGTTAATAAACGAACAGAGCTTGAACATTTGTATGCTCGTTTGCTAAGAGATCGTGAACAAGTTCGCTTGTGTTCGTTTAATAATGTTCGTGAACAAGCTCGTATGTGTTTGTTTAATAATGTTCGTGAACAAGCTCGTTTGTGTTCGTTTAATAATGTCCGTGAACAAGCTCGTTTAGTGTTTTTTTAATAATGTTCGCGAACATGAACGTAGATTATTTCTTGTTCACGAACGAATTGTGATCATGAACATGTGCGTTTTGTTATTAAAGGTTCACGAACGCGCTCATTATTAGGACTCTATGTATCTGAGTCTGTTTAGAACTTCTTATCAGGTCAACTCTCTATTCTTATCCCTGTCACACTATGACTCTCTATTGTATATATTCACATCATCTGATCTCATTGTAATTAAGTTCAGTAATACAATACAATCAGTTCTCATCTGGTATCAGTAAGCTAGGGTTTTTCCTTTGTCTATCGTCCCTATGGCTGACGAATCTGTTGATTCCTCCGAACGGACCGGGTCTGATGTCGTCAAGTTTGTCTTCAATTGTGTCACTATCCACCGCACATCACTTCATCAGTACCAAGTTAACCTACAAGAATTATTTGTTCTGGCGTACGCAAGTCCAGACGTTGTCGTCTTCCTCCCGTGCCCGCGTGTTAAATCTTCTCGGCCAATTGCAGGGACTGGACCAGGGTGATTCGTTGGTAGACAGACAAACTTCCATTACCTAGTTCGTCTCCGTCACAACACCCCTATTGCTGCCTTGGATGCCGTGTCCAATGATGAGCTGCCAGAACCGCCGCTACCAACTTCATCCGAACCAGCCTTGGATCCCGGACAGGTTGTCTCGTCGGGTGATCCCGTAGAGCCCGTTGCTCGCTAGCGGGGCCGTCCACGTGGGCGGTCCACCAGGCCAAATGTCCGTACTCACTCTATGGCCACTCGTAGCAACACAGATGCTCCTCTTTTTGCTCTAGCAGCTCAGGTGCCTCCCACAGTACCCACATGTCACTCTCAAGCTGTCAAATATCCTGAGTGGCGTGAAGCCATCAACCAAGAATTCAATGCTCTCCTCCATAACCACACATCGTCTCTAGTTCCACCCACTGCAAGTATGAATACTATTCGTTGTAAATGCGTGTTCCGTACAAAGAGAAAGGCTGATGGTACTATTGAAAGGCATAAAGCCAGGCTAGTTGCGAAAGGTTTTAATCAGGTTCTAGGCCAGGACTTCTTCGACACATTTAATCCAATGGTAAAGCCTACGACTGTAAGACTCCTTCTGTCTCTAGCTTTATCATCTGGGTGGTCTATCAAACAGCTAGATGTTCATAATGCTTTTCTGAATGGTAATCTGGCTGAAACAGTTTATATGAAGCAACCCCCTGGTTATATCGATGCTAACTTCCCGAATCATGTTTGTTTGTTAAAAAGATCACTGTATGATTTAAAACAAGCTCCCAGAGCTTGGTTTAATCGGCTATATACGTTCTTACTATCAGTTGGCTTTCAAGCATCAAAGACAGATGTCTCTCTATTCTATTACTCTAAAGGCTCTGCTTTTATTTATCTATTGGTGTACGTGGATGACATTCTTGTAATTGGAAGTGATCAGGGTATTATGTCTCAGCTCTTGTCCAAACTGTCTACTACATTCAAAATCAGAGATCTTGGTGAACCAAATTTCTATTTGGGTATTGAAACAGTCAAGAGTGACAATGGGATTATTTTATCTCAACAACGGTATATGAATGATATTTTAACACGGGCTGTGATGTCTGAATGCAAACCCCTTTCTACACTCATATCTATCTCGAAAACTATCCCCTTCAATGCAGATCTATATGATGATCCCACACAGTACAGGAGTCTAGCTGGAGCACTGCAATATCTCACTGTCACACGACATGACCTATCCTTTGCAGTTAATCAATTATGCCAGCACATGCATCCTCCCACCATGTCACACTGGGAGCAGCTCAAACGGGTACTCAGCAGTTGATCATGGTTTACGCATACGACGGTGCTCATCAAGAGACATTCATGCTTTCTCTGATTCTGATTGGGCTGGTTGTCCTGAAGATCGAAAATCCACGAGTGGCTTCGCTATTTTCTTGGGGAGTAATCTTATATCCTGGGTTTGCAAGAAACAGAGAACTGTTGTCAGGTCATCCACTGAGGCTGAATACAAAGCTCTTGCAGATGTTTGTGCTGAGGTTCTATGGATTATGTCATTACTGCGTGAGATACAGATTCCGGGCATTTCCATTCTAAAATTATCGTGTGATAATCTAGGAGCTACATATATGAGTGCCAACCCAATCTTTCATGCACGCACCAAACATGTGGAGATTGATTATCATTTTGTTCGTGATCTAGTAGCTTCGGGCAATATCCAAGTCAACTTCATCTCCACGAAGGATCAACTTGCTGATATCTTCACCAAAGCTCTGCCTGGACCTAGATTTTCTTCCCTAAGGGACACGCTACAGGTTACTAGTATACGCTGTGCTTGAGGGGGAGTATTAGGACTCTATGTATCTGAGTTTGTTTAGAACTTCTTATCCCTGTCACACTGTGACTCTCTATTCTTATCCCTGTCACACTATGACTCTCTATTGTATATATTCACATCATCTGATCTCATTGTAATTAAGTTCATTAAATACAATACAATCAGTTCTCATCCTCATGAACGTAAACCAACATGTTCGTGAACGTGTTTGTTAACGTTAACGAACATGTTCGTGAACGTTTTCGCGAACGTTGACAAACACGTTTGCTAACGTGTTTGTTAACGTAAACGAACACGAACAGGATTTTCAAAAACCTTAACAAACGAACACGAACATGAACACCCCAAAATTCTTAACAAACGAACACGGACAATATTTGTTCGTTTATGTTCGGTTCGTTAATAGCCATTATTAACTACTCGGGGGATTTGTTGACAAAGAGTGTATTCAAATAACTCAACAAATTAAAGCGAGAAACTACATCGTAATATCTTTGGACTACATCATATTTAAAATGTTCAAATTTTTACTACTTTATCTAATCTTATTCCTTAAACTAGGGATTTCTTTATGTAAACGCGAAAAACTTTTGAAAATATGTAAACGCGAAAAACTTGAATTGTATTTATTAAAAATTTAAAGTATCGGTTACAAGTAGTATGTATCAATCAAGAAGGGGTACAATCTCTGTATATGAGAAGTCCTCTAATTCTCTACTAGAAGTATGCCTATTAGAACTGTGCCGAATTTGGAATATGCCAAATTGGAAGTGTGCCGAGCTCAGGGTATGCTGAACTTGAAGTATGCCGAGTTCGGGAGTATGGCCGAACTGGAAGTATGCCGAACTCGGGAGTGTGCCGAACTGGAGTAGTTCCTTACTGAAGGGCCTTCGGAGTTAGTAGCTTGTTCCTCAATGAAGGGCTAATATGCAGCTTGATCTTCAAAGAAGGGCTTCTGGTGTTCAAGTGGCGTGTTCCTTAGCGCGGTATACGCAATACAACTGCGGGCCTGTTCCAAACGATATCCTGGAGAGATTTCGGCAGAGCTTCGATATGCAGATTTCCAGAGCCCCCATTCTTGAAAATGAAACCACTATTTATAGTGGTGAGGGTGAGGAAAAAACTCCAACTAACCCTTAATTCCTAATTTAATTTAATTATTTTAATTAAATTAGGGAATGTATCGGGACACCATCGCGTCTAGGTTCATCATTTCATTAAATTTTAAATAATGTCAAATAATCCATTTTCCTCAAAATTATATAATCCACATATAATTTCTTGATGGGCCGAAACCGAGTCAAACCCGCTAATTAGGCAACCCAATTACTCCAAGCGGTCTGGCCCAACTCAATTAAATATTTCACGATTTTGGGCCGAACAATCCAACATCTAATTACATTTAATTACGTAACTAGACTAATTAATTTTTCAATGGGCCATTTAATTAACCCAATTAAACAATTATTGGTCCAATTAGCCTAATTAATGTAATTAATTTAACAGCCGATGCCTAATAACACACAAATCAGCCCATTTAAATTTTCGATGCTAACAAATTGCCCCTTTGAGACTTGCTTGTCGTGCCTTAACCGGAAAGGGAAGGTAGTCTCGAAATTATCCGTGGTAATCCAAGAGTCTGTATTTGGAGATGGCAACCCAATAATGTCATTTTGTGATCGCAAGTGTCTATATCTGCATGTAAAAGCCCAATTTGGCAGTAGCCCACGATACAAATATGATAGTAGCCCAATATTCAAAGCCCATAGTGTATCCAACATCACATTAAATGCCCATTTCTTTTTCTTTTCCTTCCTTTCGTTTTAACCAAATGTTTAATTAGATTTCTTTTTTACAACACCTGGAAAATTAATGCTTAGCTTCATCCTACCACTTCGCTCAAAATCCCGCCATCTACGCGCAAAATATGAATTTGATAAGGATTGAGAGCAATGACTTGATGAGATAAAAACTAAACATACTCCCATTCCAACGAACTTGAGCACTATAAATAGTCTCCAGAAATTCTTTTTCTGCAGCCCAAGACACAGAGCTGCCTGCAACTGATCTGACTGAGCTTTCAATTTTGCCTCTAACAAGGTAATTCTAATTCTTGCAATGTACTATCTTCTTGTTTTTCTTGCTTTTATTTTGACAGGAGGGAAGAAGGAAGGCGGGACATGTTACAGGAAGCGTGACACATTGGATAGAAAACACCTGGAAGTTGGCCTTCTAGGTGTATTTCATCATAACTTGCTCGCACTGCCTTTGGGGAACATTGGGCTGGCACTTTTGGAAAAATGATTTTCTTTTGAGGATCTTCTCTGCTATTGTTCGGACCCCAGCCGGCCATTATCATGGAGGGTCGTCGTAGCAGCCTTGGTTGCTGTCACATGGGATACCACCGAGCGCGTGCTCCGGCACGTTGCTATCATCGACGAGCTCGTCGAAGGAGGATACATATGGCTGTCGACAATGACACCATTTGGAGAGGAAAGCTAGTGGTCGCCGTGCTCCGGCGAGTTGCTGTCGGTTCATCGACGGAGAAGATGGAACCACTATGGGAGTTGCTATTCATAGAGGAGGCTCTGGAATTGAAAGGCTCATACTTTGCTTTTGATGTATTCCAGGAGTTTGCCGTGCACCGTAGGCTCATCGCCGGAGGACCGATTGCTTGGAGAAGTAGGGTGTCACTGGTGAATTTGACGGAGAAGAAAGCTAAAGCTTGCCGGTAGGAGGGACCACTGCAGAGGTTAGCAACAATGTACCTTCCTTTCTCTTTTCCGTTTGCTTTGATTTGTTTAAAGTTCCCCACTAAAGTGAAATAGGAGAGGGTTTAAGTAGCCTTTCCCTTTGCATTGCGTGTGTCAGTATATAACGTGTGTAGTAGACATAATTTTTTTGTTTGCTTTCTTTGCCACGCGGGTGTATAATACGTACTCCATATATTATTTGCTTTTCTTAATGCAGTACATACATAATACATATGAACGTACATGGTCCATGATTTTGGCAGTGGGTACATATATAATTGGCAGCATATCTTGATTTGCATGTAGTTTAGTATTTGGCAGTGGGTACACGTATATAATTGGCAGCCTATCCTAATGCGCGTGTAGTTTAATAATAGACTTAATAAAAAAAAAATTCAATTGGATAATTTAATTAGAAGAAGTCCAAATATGATGAAGATGTTAATCTGAATGAATTGATGTAGTCCAAATATCAATTCAGATTTGACCCAAAACCAAAACAGGCCCAATAAAAAAAAATAATAATAATATTATTAATTTTTTTTTATATGAGCCCAGGTCTGACCCAAATGGCCAGACCTGGCCCAATTCACTTAAGCCCATCATTCATCATCTTCTTCGTGTTCAGCAACGCAGACCAGCAGCAACGGCGAAGCAGTGCAGCGGCGAAGATCAACCAAAGGACGCCGGCGTCGCACAAGGAGAACAGACAACGGCAACGTCGCCGGGAACCCAGCGCCGCCGCCGCCACCAGACCTCGATGCAACTCCAACGCCACTGCCGCCGCCAAGCGCCTACATCAGCCGCGATGCAAACCAGTCCGGCCGAACGGTTCCTCTGCGTCGTCGGCACTCCATCACCGGTGCTCCAATGTCGACGGCAACTGAAGGAGAATGACCGGAGCAGCCGGCGTTTTCCTCCGTCAACGATGAGCCGCCGGCGATTTGGAGTCCAAAAAGAGACACGGCGAAGTAGATTCAAAAATCAAAATTAATTATCCAATATATATATATATTTTGTTTCTTAATGCGGAATAAAAACTTAATTTCCAGCAGCCCAGACAATATAATTGCATACTAAAGAATATTCACATAATCTCAATTATATAACAAAGTATATAAAATATGCAAATATTTAAGAAATTGTAAAAAAACTAGGCAGAGATTATTTATGGCGACTGATACCAACTGTTAGACTAAAATATCACATGCATCAAAGAATATGTGATCATAGGATCGACTAACCTCCAGCCATAGTTTCGGTTACGGTTGAGCGATCCGGACTGCTGCAGAGATAACGAGTATTTTGTCTCTCACTTTACTCAGCTCTCTCTAGATGGTGTACGAGGTATGTAATGTGAGCAGTGAGAGGACTAGTGACCTTATATAACCACTGGCCATCATTGTGGTTGATTGTCTTTAGGTCTCCTAAACCCTAACCAGACTCCTAATCATAATGGTAGTCTAGTTATTAGGTTATTAGTGTTGCACCACATATCAAATACTGAATATTATCATAACTTATCCTAATGTTATAATAATAGTAACGGATAAACATTACATTCTCCCACTTGGTGCAAGCACTACCACTCAATAACAGAAATACACCAACCATAATGATATGTTCTCATTAGCACGAGTAGTATCCATTATGATCAAATGCAAACTGCCATTGAGCACTTAATTAGGAAACAAAACCCAACGAAATAAACCCTATGTTTATTCCAAGTCCCTGAAGTACATTTTCTCATCAATATAAAGTAAATGAAGGTGTACACACTTAATTGAGAAAATGTCTGAATGCTAAAGAATTTTATTAAAACTGAATGTATATATACAAATTACAAATTGGGCGAAAGTCCCATTTTCTGAATCAGATCCTTGAACTTAAATGGTGGCATGCCTTTAATCAAGGGATCTGCTAACATCAACTCAGTATGAATGTGTTCAATGAATACAACTTTATTTTTGACACGCTCCCTAATTGCTAAGAACTTGATGTCGATGTGCTTAGTTCGACTTCCACTTTTGTCGTTCTTAGCTAGGAAGACTGCAGCTGAGTTGTCACAGTAGACTTTCAATGGCTTAGATATAGAATCCATAATTCTAAGCCCAGAGATAAAATTCTTTAGCCAAACACCCTGTGAAGTAGCCTCGAAACAGGAAACGAACTCGGCTTCCATGGTAGAAGTAGCTATTAAGGACTGTTTAACACTTCTCCATGAGATAGCCCCACCGGCTATAATGAAGACGCACCCTGAAGTTGATTTTCGAGAATCAACACAGCCAGCAAAGTCCGCGTCTGAATAACCGACAAGATCTAAATTGTCCGTCTGCCTAAACCCAAGCTTGTAACCTTTGGTTCCTTTGAGATACCTTAGAACCTTCTTTACAGCTCTCCAATGGTCCAACCACGGATTGTGTTGGTAACGCCCTAGCATTCCAACCGCAAAAGCAATATCCGGCCTCGTACAGACTTGAATATATCCAAGACATCCAACTGCTGCAGCATAAGGGATGTTCTCCATGGATTCATTTCCAAATCATTTTTCGGACATTGGTCCAAACTGAATCTATCCCCCTTAGATATGGGAGCAGCGTTTGGTGAACAATTTTGCATATGAAATCTCTCTAAAACTTTGTTTATATAGGTTTCTTGAGATAAACCCAGTATACCCCGGGACCTATCTCTCTGAATTTTAATGCCAATAACATAAGAGGCATCACTCATATCCTTCATATCAAAGTTTTTAGAAAGAAATTGTTTCACATCACGAAGCATCCCCTTATCATTGGTGGCAAGTAAGATGTCATCCACATATAAAACAAGAAAGCAAATTTTACTCCCACTCACCTTCTGGTATATACAGTTATCTGAGGGATTTTCAACAAAACCAAATGAAGAAATTACCCCATCGAATTTGAGATACCATTGACGGGAGGCTTGTTTTAAACCGTATATGGATTTCTTAAGCTTACATACTAAATGCTCACCACCCCTAGAAGAGAAACCTTCAGGTTGTTTCATATAAACCTCCTCTTCTAGATCACCATTTAGGAAAGCGGTTTTCACATCCATTTGTTGCAACTCAAGATTAAAATGTGCAACTAATGCCAGAATGATCCGAAGTGAATCTTTCTTTGATACAGGAGAAAAAGTCTCCTTGTAATCGATTCCTTCTTTTTGAGTAAATCCCTTGGCAACAAGCCGGGCCTTGTATCTCTCAATGTTGCCTAATGAGTTTCTTTTAGTCTTAAAAACCCATTTACAGCCAACGGCCTTGGCCCCATTAGGCAACTCAACGAGATCCCAAACTCCATTGTCCTTCATGGAATTCATTTCATCTTTCATGGCTTCTAACCATAAGTCAGACTGTGCACAATTTGTGGCTTGAGAGAATGTTTCAGGATCATCTTCAGCCCCTATGTCAGATTCTTGTAGATACGAAACATAATAACTAGGAACTGCTGATCGCCTTATCCGAGTAGACCGTCTTAAGGTTGGACCCTCATCACCTTGTACAGGCTGCGGGGCAACTACCTCTTCAGGAACTGGTGGCAGTTCTTGAATCGGTTCAGTCTGCATCGGCTCAGAATCTTGCTGTATATCCTGAGTTGGTTCAACCATTGGTTCGAAATCTAGTTCAGGCGGTTGCTGCAAGTCCTGAACTGGTTCTTCCAAAGGCTGATCCTCAACAGTTTGTGGAATCTCAACGGTAGGTGGTATATCTGCAGGCATAACTAAAGGAGCACTGCGGATAAGTACAACCCCACCAGATGACATAGAAGGTTGAGAGTCAATATGATCGAAGGAAGGAACTAAGTCCTTAAACCGATCACTCCCACTAATCAAGTCATCTTCAAGAAATTTAGCATTCCTTGATTCCACTATCCTAGTAGTATGAGATGGACAATAGAACCTATAACCTTTAGAAGATTGTGCATATCCAATAAAGAAAGCACTAATCGTCCTTGGATCAAGTTTCTTCTCGTGTGGGTTATATATCCTCACCTCAGACGGACATCCCCAAACACGCATATGTTGCAAACTCGGTTTCCAACCTTTGAATAACTCAAACGGTGTCTTAGGGACTGCCTTGGTTGGAACACGGTTTAATATATACGTTGCCATCTTAAGCGCTTCATCCCACAACGACTTAGGAAGCTTAGAGTTGCCAAGCATACTCCGCACCATATCCAGAAGGGTCTGGTTTCTTCTTTCAGCTACACCATTTTGGTCCGGAGAACCAGGCATGGTGTATTGGGCAACAATCCCATGCTCTTGAAGAAACTTAGCAAAGGGACCAGGTGCTTGTCCATTCTCAGTATATCTACCATAGTATTCACCACCCCTATCAGACCTAACTATGTGTATTTTCCTGTTACATTGGTTTTCAACTTCAGCTTTAAATGATTTAAAGGCATCCAATGCTTCATGTTTATGATGAAGTAAATACACATAGGAAAATCTTGAGAAGTCATCAATAAAGGTGATGAAATATTTCTGACCAGGTATTGTCATATCAGGACAACATATGTCAGTATGAATAATTTCCAACAACGTTGAACTTCTATTGGCACCTTTCTTTGACTTGTTTGTCTGCTTACCCTTAATGCAGTCAACGCAAGTCTCAAAGTCAGTATAGTCTAGAGTAGAAAGTACTCCATCCTTTACCAACCTTTTAATACGCTCAAGGGAGATATGACCTAATCTCCGATGCCACAACATTGAGGAATTGTCGTTAATACTACACCGTTTGGTGCCGTTTTGAACATGTAAAGAATTGTAAACTGAATCATTCTTTAATTTAAGACGGAAAAGACCATTAGACAATGTACCAGTACCAACACAAGTAGAATAACGAAATAACTTGAAATCATTGGCATTAAATTCAAAAGAATATCCGAAGGGTACAAGTCTAGATACTGAAACTAAGTTCCTAGAAAAACTAGGAACATAAAAAGTCTTTTCTAATGTCAATACAAAGCCATTGTCCAAAACTAAATTGCAAACTCCGACAGCTTCTACTGGTGACGCAATCTTGTTTCCAGAGAAGATGATACACTCAGTTCCCTTTGGCTGTCTCAGTTTTGTCATATCCTGCAAAGAGTTTGCAATGTGGATTGTTGAACCAGAGTCAACCCACCAGGAATTAGTATTAACTTCTGACATGTTAGATTCGAAACAAACGAAAGAAGATGAAATGTTACCTTTTTGGGACATCCATTTTTGAAACTTGATACAATCTTTCTTCATGTGTCCCTTCTTTTTGCAAAAGAAACACTTTTGTATCTTCTTAATGTCTGCTTTCGGGGTTAGTTTCTCCTTAGCAGCTATGGTAAGTCCCTTAGGCTTTCCAGATTTTCTTTTAGGCCTTATTGTGGCCAAAAAAGCACTTTCCCCAAGCTCAGTTACAAGTCGCGTTTCCTCTTGAGTACACATGGTAATCAATTGATTGATAGACCATTCATCCTTATGTGTATTATAGGCAATTTTAAACGCGCTATATTCCTGAGATGGGGTATTTAGTGCAAAGTGCACCACAAAGGCATCTGGAAGAATAATTTTCAACTTCTTCAATTGTGCCGCAATGTCCCTGAGTTCCATGATGTGTTTCCGCGTTCCCTTGACAGTGGAAAGACGCATATTGATAAACTTCATTATCAGGGTACTTGCTAAAGATTTATTCGCGTCAACAAATTGCTCATCGATGGCTTTGAGTAATGGCTTAATGTCCTCAATATCATCGACGGGACCACAAATTTCTCTGACAATTTTGGACTTAATGAGGAATACGCCCAAGCGATTGGCTTTTGCCCATCGCTCGTATAGCGTTTTTTGTTCCTCAGTTCTTTGCGCAGTAAGCTCAGCAGGCTTCTCATTGCGAAGAGCATAATCAAACCCCAATATTCCTAAATTCAATAGAACAGCGTCTTTCCACTCTTTGTGATTGTCATAATTAAGGATAGGAATATCAATTGTTATTGATTAAGTGATTGGAAGAGTGACTGTAAAAGAAAAAATTGAAAGCTTGGTTAGAATATTTTCGAGGCACAAAATTAGAGAGAGATACTGAAGTACATAATATTACCAATGTAAATTTATGCAAAAGATAAATTCGGATGCCATAAAAATTGCCTGTGGGCTAAATTTTTACGCATAATGAATTTACCAAAAACTGAATGGTGGAAACAAAATGGGTGCGATTTTAATTTTTCCACCCTTAATGACAAAACTACCAAAACTATATGCCGATACATAATCCCTGTGGGCAAATTATGATCATAGTATGGTATTTCATCCTAATTAACCCTACAAATATAACAAAATTGCCTGTGGGCTAAATTTTGCCATATCACGCAGAGTGAATTAAAATATTCTTGCATTAACTTTATGTGAGTAAAACTTAATATGTAATTTTGGAAAAATTAAAGATGTTGTGGCTACTCTTTAATTAACCAAAGAACATAATCACATTAGCAAGAAAACCTAATAAACAAACAGATTAAACCAAAATATGATAGACAATCCTTAGGTATACTCCCAGGAAAGTTGGTCGAGACGAAGCTCGGTTAAATACCAACTCCTTAGACAGAGTAGCGTCGCAAGGGGACTAGTAGCAACAAGGCTTTTAAGCCAGGGCCATAGAACTAGTATTCCTCCCCAAGAAACTTCCCTAATTCATGTGTTCTCATTTTTGAAGTAAAATCGTTTGAGAGATCTAAAGAGTAGTTTCACCTATGGATAAGGCTTTGAATAGGGTAAAACTACGAATTGTTTATGTACTTAATGTGCTTTAGGAACTTTATAAAACACGAGTGGAGTAATAACTGAAGATTGAGTAATAATATGCATAATCTAACTTGAAAGGCACTAATTCACCTAAAAGGCACTAAATCATGCATAACATATAATTTAGACATAAAAGGCTCTAAATTTTCTTAATGAACATGCTTTTCTATAGGCATATAATTATAACAATCAAATAATTATTGCAATAAAGAGATAAATAGCATGCTCAGATTATGCATATTACTCACAAATACTCCACAATTAAATTGCAACACTTAATACAATTTAAAGTGGAAAATATTATTAAATTAAAATTCAACTGAAAAATTAAAACTGAATAATTATTCAAAGTTGATTAATAATTTAATAATAGACTTAATAAAAAAAATTCAATTGGATAATTTAATTAGAAGAAGTCCAAATATGATGAAGATGTTAATCTGAATGAATTGATGTAGTCCAAATATCAATTCAGATTTGACCCAAAACCAAAACAGGCCCAATAAAAAAAAATAATATTATTATTAATTTTTTTTTATATGAGCCCAGGTCTGGCCCAATTCACTTAAGCCCATCATTCATCATCTTCTTCGTGTTCAGCAACGCAGACCAGCAGCAACGGCGAAGCAGTGCAGCGGCGGAGATCAACCAAAGGACGCCGGCGTCGCACAAGGAGAACAGACAACGGCAACGTCGCCGGGAACCCAGCGCCGCCGCCGCCACCAGACCTCGATGCAACTCCAACGCCACTGCCGCCGCCAAGCGCCTACATCAGCCGCGATGCAAACCAGTCCGGCCAAACGGTTCCTCTGCGTCGTCGGCACTCCATCACCGGTGTTCCAATGTCGACGGCAACTGAAGGAGAATGACCGGAGCAGCCGGCGTTTTCCTCCGTCAACGATGAGCCGCCGGCGATTTGGAGTCCAAAAAGAGACACGGCGAAGTAGATTCAAAAATCAAAATTAATTATCCAATATATATATATATATATATATATATATACATATATATATATATATATATATATATATTTTGTTTCTTAATGCGGAATAAAAACTTAATTTCCAGCAGCCCAGACAATGTAATTGCATACTAAAGAATATTCACATAATCTCAATTATATAACAAAGTATATAAAATATGCAAATATTTAAGCAATTGTAAAAAAACTAGGCAAAGATTATTTATGGCGACTGATACCAACTGTTAGACTAAAATATCACATGCATCAAAGAATATGTGATCATAGGATCGACTAACCTCCAGCCATAGTTTCGGTTACGGTTGAGCGATCCGGACTGCAGCAGAGATAACGAGTATTTTGTCTCTCACTTTACTCAGCTCTCTCTAGATGGTGTATGAGGTATGTAATGTGAGCAGTGAGAGGACTAGTGACCTTATATAACCACTGGCCATCATTGTGGTTGATTGTCTTTAGGTCTCCTAAACCCTAACCAGACTCCTAATCATAATGGTAGTCTAGTTATTAGGTTATTAGTGTTGCACCACATATCAAATACTGAATATTATCATAACTTATCCTAATGTTATAATAATAGTAACGGATAAACATTACAATTTCATCATAACTTGCTCGCACTGCCTTTGGGGAACATTGGGCTGGCACTTTTGGAAAAATGATTTTCTTTTGAGGATCTTCTCTGCTATTGTTCGGACCCCAGCCGGCCATTATCATGGAGGGTCGTCGTAGCAGCCTTGGTTGCTGTCACATGGGATACCACCGAGCGCGTGCTCCGGCACGTTGCTATCATCGACGAGCTCGTCGAAGGAGGATACATATGGCTGTCGACAATGACACCATTTGGAGAGGAAAGCTAGTGGTCGCCGTGCTCCGGCGAGTTGCTGTCGGTTCATCGACGGAGAAGATGGAACCACTATGGGAGTTGCTATAAATAGAGGAGGCTCTGGAATTGAAAGGCTCATACTTTGCTTTTGATGTATTCCAGGAGTTTGCCGTGCACCGTAGGCTCATCGCCGGAGGACCGATTGCTTGGAGAAGTAGGGTGTCACTGGTGAATTTGACGGAGAAGAAAGCTAAAGCTTGCCGGTAGGAGGGACCACTGCAGAGGTTAGCAACAATGTACCTTCCTTTCTCTTTTCCGTTTGCTTTGATTTGTTTAAAGTTCCCCACTAAAGTGAAATAGGAGAGGGTTTAAGTAGCCTTTCCCTTTGCATTGCGTGTGTCAGTATATAACGTGTGTAGTAGACAGAATTTTTTTGTTTGCTTTCTTTGCCACGCGGGTGTATAATACGTACTCCATATATTATTTGCTTTTCTTAATGCAGTACATACATAATACATATGAACGTACATGGTCCATGATTTTGGCAGTGGGTACATATATAATTGGCAGCATATCTTGATTTGCATGTAGTTTAGTATTTGGCAGTGGGTACACGTATATAATTGGCAGCCTATCCTAATGCGCGTGTAGTTTAGTATATATATATATATATATATATATATATATATATATATATATATATATATATATATATATATATATAGCTTGTGGATGCATGCTTTGCCTTTTTTTGTTTCAACGTACGTGTCTGATGCTCTCCCCCTTCACTCTGTGTATGTCAGCTTTTATCCTCTTGTTTTTTTGTACACAGATGTATATAACCATGAGTCTGGCGGTGTTATTTTTCCAAATATGCAGACCACCTTGCGTGTGTAAGTGCATATACTAATGCATAGCCTGGTCCCAGGAAAATGTGTATACGTGAGTGCTTAAATGGCATCCCTTTTCTTTAATGTACTTCCCCCCACATATCCATATATATACACCTGTGGCAGCAGATGCATGACTTTGCTTCTCCCTTTTGATATATATGTAAAGTGGTAGCAGATGCATGAGTACATAGCCATTGGTCCATAGATTACGTGAATATGTATTACTTTCCTTGGTTTCTCTATTTGCCTGCAAATATATATATATATATATATATATATATATATATATATATATATATATATATATATATATATATATATATATATATATATATATATATATATGTTTATAGGTACGACATACGCAGTGATATGTACAATATAAAATTCGAGCTTTTGCCTTGCATGTGATATGGGTGCGCGGATATACATCTGTATTGTTTAATAATGCGTGTGGTATGGGTTTGCCTTGTATGCAATGTAGGTATATATGTATAATATATATCATTCGCCACTTTGTTTGTATATGTGAATCAGGTATATATATGTTTCTATGAATCAGGTATATATATATATATATATATATATATATATATATATATATATATATATATATATATATATATATATATATATATATAGCTCTTGCCAATTTGTTGTGCATCCATATATATCCGATTACAGTAGTAAATATCATCTACCAATTGGATTAACCCAACAGGGTAGCTCAACTGGTAAATGAGCTCTCTTTGTGGGGGAGTACTCTAGGATAACCCAGGTTCGTTGGGCTACCTTCTGTGTCTTTCGGAGCGAATCAGGTGGACCTGAACCGTTAAACGGACAGAGAAAGACCCGGACCACATTTTGCATGTGTTTGCTTTTATATATATATATATATATATATATATATATATATATATATATTATTATTATTATTATGCAGACCACATGTGTGTAATGTGTTGTACCCGATCTGCCTGTATTATGTGTTCGTATGTATTATAGTCATTTTCGTGGCAATTTTTTTTTTAGACTTAGCTTTGGCTTCAAAGCTGTCTTTTCTTAACACTTTTTGACTTGACCTCTCGATTCTTTATGCAGCTTTAGAACCATTTTGAACAATGGTAGTGTTTTGGGAAACCGTGGGAGCCGATCAGAAGAGGAGGCTCAAAGTATCAAGTGATGAGACTGGAAAAAAAAGCATGTTGTTCATCGCTTGCCCACCGATGACACCAAGAACCCTCCTTGCCCCGACACTGCCCTATCGAGTGGAGGACTGGACTCGCAACGCCGAACACCAGCCATCCAAAACGTGGGTTCTAAGAACCGGGCTAGGTCATACGGAATACTCAGACCCACTCCCGACACTGGGGTGACAGATCCTTAGGGGTGAGGCTTCATGGAACCAACATCCCAGCTTCAGAGGCGAGTTCAGCTTCACAACAGGATATTAGGAATGGACAGAGACTATACTCAGTATGCACCGTGTACTCCTGGAGGCCGTGACGATCTACGACGGCATATATGCCTCGCTATTCACCTATGACCGCTCGACGCATATCGTCCAAGCGTTCTGCGAAGCGTGGTGCCCCATGACCAATACATTGCTTACATCACTCGGTGAGCTTTCAATCTCACTTTGGGATGTGCATGTGCTCTGCGGTCTACCGATATCCGGCGATATCTACGATGAGTATGTCCCAACCGCCTCAAAGTTAACGGGGGAAGACGCCAAACCTAATTCCACTCCTCAAAGTTGTAAGTACTTGTTCCAAGCATATTGCCACCTTAGTGATCGGAACAAGCAACGAGGGAGTCGTCGCGGTCAAAACAATAATGACCGTTCAGTTCACGTTGTTGACTGGATAGCATTTTGGAGTAGAAGACCGTTAGTTTATGGCAGACCAATGCCAAGGAAAGAGGACCGCTCGCGGGCAACGACGTCAGCACCCCCGGCGGCACTGCCGGCCCCGCGGGTCGCCCCTTTCATCCCGCTTATCGCCCCACCTAGCGATATCTTAGCTTATGCGGAAGAGTGTCAATTGGTGAAAACATTTGGTCCCAACCCGGTCCCGCCGGGTGCAGACACAACGAGATATTGCAAATTTCACTGCCGCTACGGCCACGCCACCAATGACTGTCAGGCATGGAGAAAAGAGATAGAGTTCCTCATACAAGCAGGGAAGTTGACGAATTTCATAGACTGGGAGCGGCTGGCTGCGAGAAACACTAAACGTTCGACGGTTGGACCTGCAGGGGAGGCTAAGGAGAAATCGACTGACTCCAGAGAAGACCCGGGGAAGCGCCCAGTGATCAATGTCATCTTTGGAGGAGGGGCCTCGAGGGTAGATGGTGGCAGTTATGTAGGTGCGGTGGACGAACACCCCCAGTTGAAAAGGCCCCGCCGGGAACCAATTTGGTTTTTAGACAACGACTTGCCAGCACGAGAGACTACCCCGAAGGACGCACTCGTGGTCGCCATGGTGGTCAACAGGGTCTGTGTCAAGCGCGTGCTTGTGGACACAGGCAGCAGTGTCAACGTAATGTATCACGACGTATTCGTGAAGTTAGGACTGAGCGAGGACCAGCTCCGACCAGTGAGGACGCCACTGGCTGGTTTCACTGGGGACACCATAGAGACAGAGGGATCGATAGTGTTCCCCGTGGAAGTTGGCAACCCCCCGTACGTGAAAAAAGTGGACATGGAGTTCCTCGTAGTGAGGATAGTATGCCCCCATAACCTCATCTTAGGGAGGCCTGGGCTGGCAGCATTGTGCGGACTTATTTCGATGGAGCATCTATGTTTGAAATTCCATTCCCCCGAGGGGGTGGGGACGGTACGGGGTGATCAGCATCTCGCCCGGATGTGCTATAAGACGGCATGCAAGAGAATGCTAACGGAAGAATTACCTGTCCATACAGTGGAGAAGGAGGCCGAGAGGGAGAAGAAGGTGGGGCCCGAACCAGCCATGGAGTTGGAGGAGATCCCCTTGGACCCAAGTCAACCAGACAAATGCGTCAGGATAGGCAAGGCCTTGCCCCGAGACTGCGGGAACAGGTCATTGCCGTTCTACGCGAATACTCGATGATATTCGCGTGGGGTCCCGAAGACATGCCTGGGATCGACCGCTCCATCATATCACACAGGCTGGTGGTAGATCCTAGTTTTAAACCTGTTAATCAGAAAAGACGACACTTGTCGGCCGAGAGGAGGGCATTCGTGAAGACAGAGGTAGACACGCTCCTAGCGATAGGGCACATACGGAAGGCAATGTATCCGGCGTGGCTGGCCAACATGGTCCTAGCCCCAAAGCCTCCGACATGGCACATGTGCGTGGACTACACGGATCTAAACAAGGCATGCCCCCAAGGCCCTTTTCCTTTGCCCCGTACGGATCAATTGGTATACGAGACATCTGGATGTGAACTGCTGAGTTTTATGGATGCGTTCAAAGGATACCACCAGATCTTCATGGCGGAAGAGGACGAAGAGAAAACGGCGTTCGTGACCCCGGATAGGATATATTGTTATCGGGTCATGGCGTTCGGTCTAAAAAATTCCGGGGCCACATTTACCCGCATGGTAGCAGAAATATTCAAGGACCTCCTTGGAAATATAATGGAGGCCTACGTGGACGACATGCTGGTAAAAAGCAAGGATGCCGGTACCCACCCAGCATATCTAACCCAGTGCTTTGAGATTATGAAGCAGAAGAACTTACGCCTGAACCCGAAGAAATGCGCGTTCGCGGTGACAGGGGAAAAATTCTTGGGGTTTATGGTTACTCACCGGGGGATAGAGGTCAACCCCGAATAGGCACAAAACATCCTCAAGATGCAGCCCCCCACAATGATAAAAGACGTCCAGAGACTCAACGGCTGGCTGGCCGCCTTGAACAGATTCATGTCCAAGCTCGCAGAGAAGTCCCTCCCATTCTTCCAGATCAGGAAGCAAAGGAGCGGCTTCACCTGGACCCCGGAATGCCAAGAGGCCTTCGACCAGTTTAAGGCATATTTGTCCGCGGCACCAGTCCTTTCCAAGCCGGAGAAAGGGGAGACATTGTATGTATACCTTGGGGTGGCACCCGCGGCCATTAGCTCGGTGCTACTCAGAGAGGAAACAGGCATCCAGAAACCTATCTATTACGTTAGCAGAGCCCTGCATGACGTCGAGCTCAGGTACACCCCGCTTGAAAAAACAGTATACGCCCTCATGAGAACGGTCCGAAAACTGGTATACAATTTCCAAGCACACCACGTAATCGTCCTAACAGACCAGCTCCTGGGCACCATCCTGAGAAATCCGGTCTCGTCAGGCCGCATGGTGAAGTGGGCGGTCGAACTCTCCCAGTATAGTCTCGAATACCGCCCCCGCACGGCTATCAAGGGTCAAACCCTCGCTGACTTCATCGTGGAGTGCACTATCCCGGAACGCCAGGAAGGACAGACTAAAGAAGGCGCAGGAGAGTAGGAGATGTATACCGATGGCGCCTCGAGTAAAAAGGGTTGCAGAGGTGGCGTCGTGCTCATCTCGCCGGAAGGATTCAGGGCCTACCAAGCCCTCAGATTCTGCTTCCCTCTCTCCAACAACGAAGCTGAATATGAGGCATTAATCGGGGGCATGAGGTTGGCCCAGGCCCTGCAAGCACGCAACCTCAAGATTCGGTCAGACTCGCGACTAGTCGTGGGCCACGTCAACAATCAGTTCGAAGCACGGGAAGACAGGATGCGGCAATACCGAGATGTAGTCCAAAGACTATTGGCATCTGTAGAGCAATGGGAACTAGCCCAAATTCCGAGGACAGACAACGGCGAGGCGGACCTTCTGTCCCGAGTGGCCCAAGGTGTCGAAGACCACCTAAGTTATGTGTCTAAGATAGCCCGGACAATCGACATCGATGCACCCAGCATAGGTAAGGACGAGGTCCTAGCTGTAATACCATCCCCGGATGAATGGATGCAGGAGATGATCCGTTACAAGGAACAGGGTCTCGCACCACACGACCCCCAGAGAGCACAGAAAATAGTGTCCATGGCCCCGTCTTACCGAATGGTTGAAGGAAGATTATTCAAACTATCCTTTGGATGGCCCATGCTCCGATGCTTAACCAGAGCAGAGGCCGACAAAGTCATAGCGGAACTCCACGAAGGGGTGTGCGCCGCACACCAGGGCGCCCAAACCCTGGCCAGGAAAATTATCTTACAAAGATATTACTAGCCCCACATTAGATCCGATTGCCAAGACTACGTGAGGAAGTGCCCTACATGCCAACAATTCGCGATTTTACCCGGCAAGCCCGCCTCTTACTACACCCCGGTCACCTCAGCCATCCCATTCGCGCGTTGGGGCATCGACTTGGCGGGACCTTTCCCCAAAGGGGTGGGAGGCCTGAAGTTCTTAATCGTGGCCATAGACTATTTCACCAAATGGGTAGAAGCAAAGCCCCTTGCTTCCATCACAGGGACCCAGTGCCGAAAATTCGTGTGGAAAAATATCTTCACGAGATTTGGGTTACCCCAGCAAATCGTGTCCGACAACGGCATGCAGTTTGACAACCAAGATTTTGCTCATTTTTGCGCTTATTACGGGGTGGAGCATATCAAGGTAGCCGTGGCGTATCCCCAAGCTAACGGTCAGGTAGAGAACGCCAACCGCACCATCATTGACGGAATTAAGAAGAGAGTCGAAGCAACAGGATCCACCTGGTACGAGGAACTACCGTCCATACTATGGGCCTATAGAACAACCCCCCAAAAGGCAACGGGGGATAACCCTTTCGCCCTCACATACGGGTGCGAAGCACGGACACCAGTAGAAGTGATAACCCCCGCGAGAAGGAGCACGCGATTACAACCTGGCCAGAATGATGAGGACCTTCGGGTTGAACTAAATTTCCTACAGGAGAGGAGGGATGCAGCCAGGCGAAATATTGCTATTTATCAACAGGCGATAAAACGCTACCACGACGCAAGGACATGGCCCCGCAATTTCCAGGTCAGCGACCTAGTCCTACGACGACGAGAAGCCAGCAAACCACTTCAGGGAGGCAAGCTGGCCAAAAACTGGGAGGGGCCGTACGAAGTGGCGGAGTCAGTGCACAAAAACACTTACAAACTCAAAACAATGCAGGGCAGGACCGTGGACCGCGTATGGAACGCCCACCACCTGCGAAGGTTCTTTCAGTAAATAGAGTAGCTCAAGGAATAACAAATAACGCGACTCCCATGGCATTACCGTGGTATGTTGCATCGTAAGTGACTTATATTTCCCTTGTAGGTGACATTGTGTCGCATGTTAATAATATCCGTGATTTTCACACATTGCATTGAGTATTACAGACATCAAGCGGATGGGGCATGTGGGTTATCGCAACCCACATGCGCGGACTTGCCCCCGGCAAGCCGCATGGCGCTAGCGGATGGGGCATGTGGGTTATCGCAACCCACATGCGCAGACTTGCCACCGGCAAGCCGCATGGCGTTGGCGGATGGGGCATGTGGGTTATCGCAACCCACATGCGCGGACTTGCACTCGGCAAGCCGCATGGCGTTGGCGGATGGGGCATGAGGGTTATCGCAACCCACATGCGCGGACTTGCCGCCGGCAAGCCGCATGGCGTTGGCGGATGGGGCATGTGGGTTATCGCAACCCACATGCGCGGACTTGCCCCCGGCAAGCCGCATGGCGTTGGCGGATGGGGCATGAGGGTTATCGCAACCCACATGCGCGGACTTGCCCCCGGAAAGCCGCATGGCTTTGGCGGATGGGGCATGTGGGTTATCGCAACCCACATGCGCGGACTTGCCCCCGGCAAGCCGCATGGCATTGGCGGATGGGTCATGTGGGTTATCGCAACCCACATGCACTGACTTGCCTCCGGCAAGCCACATGGCGTTGGCGGATGGGGCATGTGGGTTATCGCAACCCACATGCGCGGACTTGCCGCCGGCAAGCCGCATGGCATTGGCGGATGGGTCATGTGGGTTATCGCAACCCACATGCACTGACTTGCCCCCGGCAAGCCGCATGGCGTTGGTGGATGGGGCATGTGGGTTATCGCAACCCACATGCGCGGACTTGCCCCCGGCAAGCCGCATGGCATTGGCGGATGGGGCATGAGGGTTATCGCAACCCACATGCACGGACTTGCCACTGGCAAGCCGCATGGAGTTGGCGGCAAATTGCATGGCGAAAAAGAAAACAAAAAACAAAAAACAAAAAACAAAACAAAAAAGACGTAACTAGATTATCACTAGATTATTAAGGTTGCCGAAATATCCGAAATTAGAAACAAAAAAAAAATCCGCTATCTATGTCTAAAGGCTATGGGGCTGCAGAAGCGGCAGCCGAGCTAGAAAATCCGGAGCCTGAGTTGATAGTGAGATGGAGATTGAAAGGGTCTACGCTCCCGAAAATACCAGATCCGGCCACAGGTTCCGAGGGAGCCGCAACAGACGACGTCACACCATGTTGGGCCACCTCAGGAGTCATAAGCACATCACCGCCAGCAGGCGTGGTAGAAGAAGGAGTGGCCGGAGCTCGAGTAGGTCGAAGAGGAAGGACGTCTGGCAGTTTCCACCCTTCAATACTGAAAGAGGTGAACCGACGTTCCAGCTTCCCGTAAAGCTTGTCCTGCACATCTCGTTGCCCCATGTAAAACGTCGTTTTGCATTCCTGCACCAACCTGGTTTGACCTTCTAGCGTCTCGCTCAACCACACCTCCGCTACCGGCCCCATGGCCGCCCTGCCCCCGGGGGTAGTGGCCCATTCCTGGAGGACCTGTACAAGTGGAGGGCCCGTATAATCATGGTACTCCTGCACAGATTGCCACCTTAACATGGCCTCGACCATACCTTCGCCAGAACGATCCGAATGCCCTAACCACCAGCGGATCAGCCCAGGCATACGTGTGAACGAATATTCACTGGCAGCGCGCGCAAAATCTTCAGTCCTTTGCCAGTCCTCCACGACACCCTCAAGGGCCTTGTCATGATCTAGCCGCTGTTTTTTATGCTCCTCCTGCAAAGTTTTGTGTTCCCCCCGCAGGACCTGGTGCTCCTCCCTCAAAGTTTTGTGCTTCTCCCCCAGAATCCTGTGATCCTCCTGATGGGCCTGTTGCTTATCCCCCAAGGCCTGATACTCTTGCTGCAGGGTCTGGTGTGCTTCCTTCAAGGTTTTTAATTCTCTCATGACGCGCCTACGAGCCTCCTCCTCTTCCCGGAGAGTACGCTCTAAACCCTGTTGTGTCTTTTCTAACTCAGTATACTCTCGTGAGGCCTCCTGCAGGCGCTGGTGAAGCCCGATGGATTGCATAACCATCTGCATAAAACAGGGAACCACAGGATACGCACAGTTAAAAAAAAAAAAAGGGGGGGGGGGGGGGGGGGGGGGAGAGGGGCCACTCACGTTCATGGAATCTCCAACTTGGCGGGAACTCAAGGTCTCCATCGGAGTACTATCAATCCAGAAGCGCCGATGGGCTGGTACCATATCTCGCACTCCACGAACAATGAAGTCCATATGACCAGGATCGTAGGGACGAAGACGAGGGCGGCCCGGACCGGTCGAAATCCGAGCAGCTAGAGGATCCCGAGCATCATACTCACCGGTAGGACTGGGCGTAGCTTGCGGTGCGGCCAGAGAGGGCCCACGAGAAGGGAAGTCCACAGAATGGAAAGGAGTAACTGGGAGAACTGGGTAGGCGAAAACTGTATGTTGGAATCCACCCCGTCCATGATAGGGTCATCTATAAGTCCCACCGACGATGCCCCGTCATCATCATCCTCAGCATCATCACCAGAAACGGCTTCGGAACTGGGAGCCCGTCGTCGTTTACGAGTCTGGTAGGCCTTGAGCATTTGGGGAGTACTCTCCACAGGAGCTGGGCACAGCGGATATAACCATCAGTGCGTACAAAAAAAAAAAAGAAAAAGAAAAAAAAAAACCAGATATATGCATACACGTACAAAAAAAAAAGAAGAAGAAGATATATATACATACACGTACAAAAAAAAGTATATATATACATACACCTAAAAAAAAGAGATATATATATATATATATATATATATATATATATATATATATATATATATATATACACGTACCTAGAGGCGGACCGGTGCTAAGTTGGTGGAGCCGAGAGGGCTCATGGTACCTACGGTGATCATGGGGACCATCGGCGCACATTCGCGCCCTGTCATCATCCAGACCTGAATAGTCGGGAGGTGTATAGAGAGGAGGGCGCTGCACCCACACGTTACTAAACCCCAGCCCAGAATCATCAGTGGGATAACGAAGGTATACAAACTTCTCTTTCCAATTTTTTGGGAGAGAGGATAGGGAGGTCACGAAGGGGTGATTAGAGACAGGTTGAAGGTGGAGGAAAGACGACCCACTTTGGCTCACGTTGAAAACATGTAAAAGTAAAGACAGTGAAGGTGCTACCTGGGTTTCTCGACACCGGGTGATAAAACAGGTGATAAAGCAATAACCGTTCGGAGTCAATTGACAGGGCGCTATACCGTGGCATTCAAGAAACGTCCGGACCAGAGGATGAGGGGGAAACTGAAGGCCTGCCTGGATCGAGTGATAATGCACGGCCACCCTATTAGCCGATGGGGGATTGGTCATGGTCCGGTCCTCCCCGGGCACGGTAATCTCAACATTTGGGCCCAACCATCTGTCCAAACAATCAAGTTCGGCCCTAGAGATTTTAGCACGTATGCCGCGGGGAGTAGAAGGATTAAGATGGCGGACGGAAATACCGGCAGTAGGAGGGGCATGAGGTGACATGGGCGACATAAGGAGCGACCTCTGAACAGGACGAGAAGATGGATTAGAAAGGGCCGGAGAATTTCCAGCGGTGATGGGCGAACGGGTGATACCGAAAACCCCCAAGCCCCGGTTAGGGGGCAGAGTGGTTGCCAGACCAGGGATAGGAGCGACGGGATGAGTAGTAGGAGATGACGGCACTGATTGGGGGGAGCTCATGGTGTGAATAGCACGGGGCCGAGGCTGGGTTCAGAGCGGTAAGCAGTTGGGGCGTGGGGAGCTGGTTATAGCAGAAGATGAGAGGATGTGGAGGTGACAAGGAAAAAATTAGCTTTAAATAGGAGGATGGGAGTAGTTGAGATTTTAGGGGGGAACCATTTATTTAATCTAAGTGGGAAAAGGACTGAGTAAAAACCCTATTTCTACTCCAGTTAGGTATCAAGATACCTAAATGGAGTGGGGGACTTGTGATGGGGATATTGGAGGTGGGCCATGGATGCAAAGGGCCTACGTAATTGGGCCGAGAGGAGGCGGCGAAGAGATTGGGCCGGAAGCCAGGAGGGGCCGCCGGCGCTACCCGGCGCCGGCGGTCGGACAAGGACGCCGACCGGGGCACTGGCCCCACTGGGTGCGGGCAAGGGCGGCCTTGGCGCCCGGCGCGCTGGGAGCCACAACCGGCCCCGGGCGAGGGCAATCGCCGGTGGCCGGCCAGGGACGCCGACCGGGGCGCTGGCCCCGGCCGACCACGGCGCGCCCGGGGCGTGGGCCAGCGCGGCCTTGGCGCCCGGCGCGCTGGGGCCATAGCCGGCCCCGGGCGGGGGGCCGGCGCTGGTGACCGAGGGAGGAGTCGGGGCCCCTGCCGGCCGTGGCGCACCCGGCGCATCCGGTGCGCGGCCCTGTGCGGCCGCGGTCCCAGCGCCCCAGGGTGTCGGTCTCGGGCGGCATCTGCATGCAGGGGGTGGGCTGGTGCGCCGAGCATGGTGAGTCGGCGGGTGGTGTGAGCAAGGTGGTAAAGGAGATAGGATCCGGGAAAGGCGGAGAACGTGATGTAAATGGCGACAAGCAAGCGGAGTGGGGAGTGGCAATGTGGGACACGTGGACGCCAAAAAATGAGGGGGGGTATGCTATAAATGGGGGGTCTTGGATCCTTAGGATCCTTATCTAGGGGGTAACTTAGACACAACAGGCACACTAATCCAGTGGTCTTGATCTCATACTCTCAATCCAGTCACCTGGGTTCGATTCCAAGCAGTAGCATAGTTAGCAATAGCGCATCTTGTGGGGCTTGTTCTTTGTATTTTGGGTTGCTATTCTTGGGCTTCTATACACATCGTGTTGGGCCTAGAGCCCTACCCCCCGTTCTGTACTCCTGTACCCGGTCCCAATAAAACCATCAGTTTGATATGAACCTTGCTCAGGCATCTTCATTATAGCGTCAATTTTGGCTTGTTCAATCTCGATGCCCCTGTGTCGAACAGTAAACCCGAGGAACTTTCCAGCAGCAACCCCGAAAGCACATTTCAAGGGGTTTATTTTGAGTTGAAGCTTCCGTAGGCGGTCGAAGACTTGCCTTAAATGCACCAAATGATTTGTGCGCAATTTCGACTTCACAACCAGGTCGTCTACATAGCATTCAACCATTTTGTGCAGCATATCATCAAATATTGTCTGCATAGCCCGTTGGTATGTAGCACCTGCATTTTTCAAACCAAAGGGCATTACTTTGTAACAGTAGATGCCTTTCGGCGTTCGGAATGCAGTTAAGTCTTCATCTTTCGGCGCCATGCGGATTTGATTATAACCGGAGGAGCCATCCATGAATGGCAGGATCTCATGCCCAGTCACGGCATCTATCATTAACTCCGTGATAGGAAGCGGGAAGTCATCTTTCGGGCATGCCACATTGAGGTCCCGAAAATCTACGCAGACGCGGATCTGGCCGTTCTTCTTGCGCACATGCACAATACTGGATATCCAGGTTGGATATTTAACTTCACGAATGAAGCCAGCCTCAATAAGCTTATTAACTTCTTTTTAAATCGAGGGAATGAGCTTGGGGCGGAAGCGTCGTTGAGCTTGCTTAATCGGGCGACACCCCTTCTTCACTGCTAAGCGGTGCACAACTATCTTTGGGTCTAACCCTAGCATCTCCTTGTATGTCCATGCAAAGACATCAATATATTCTTTCAGCAATGTGACATAGATTTCTTCATCTTCATCAGATAGGAATGCGCTAATGAAAATAGGACGAGGATTTTCAGGAGTTCTCATATCAACTTCTTTTAATTCATCCACTGCGGCTCGTACCCCTTCCTCTAACTCATGGGGTGCATCCTCCGCATCTTCCCCCTCAATCGGGGTCTCATCACACAAAGTGATATGGAACGACGATGCCACCTCTCCCTAAGTGGTTGGTGGTACGTCATCACTTGAGCCTACGCTTTCCTCATTCTCTTCTTTATGTACACGAGTGTGTACAATGGTTTTCGGTTGGACTTTCAACACTTCACCACATGAAACATGAATATATGTTTCTCGTCTCATACGAGAAGGAATCATGCTTCTAAGCCTTTTGGGAGGTTCCACTTCAACAGGAACATTGGCAATGTCTTTAATAACTTGGACAGCTCCAAGTCGATCATGCATCGACTTTCTCTTTAGGGCTTTAGGACTTGACCCCAGTCTATCAAAGACTGAGCGTCGAGAGTCCGCCTTAGCAATTCGGTCGAAGACTGACTTCTTTTTGTCTTGCCCATTATCATTGGTAGGAGTGAGTTTTGGGTCATACTCACTTCCCTCCGTGGAGATACAATTACTTGCAGCCCTATTTATAAGAATCCGCACTGGTTTAGGAGGGACATAGCCCAACCCTTTGCGCGTTTGAGGTTCTTGGTGATTTGCTTTGCCTTTACCACCGGCTTCTGGGATAAGCTTTCCCAACTTCTGTGGCTCGTTGGGGTTATAGCCAGCTTTGGCTAGAAGCTTATAAGCGTTAGGGTCGAAACCCTCAGTACGTTTGGCGGGGAATATTTGGCTCACTTTATCACCACCTTTCTCTTCAGATGATTTTGTTGCATTTTCTTTAAGTGTATCAATCCGTGCAAGCGGGAAGATGAGTTTTGTGTTGGGTTGATTTCCCTCTACAACTTGCTTTCCTTTTGACTTTGGTTGGAAAGGTGGGTTGTCATTGCTTTCCTCAACATCTTCAACAATGACTTGCTTCTTAATGTAGAACTTTGCGTCTGCAAAGTAAGACTCAGCTTCTGTGAAAGGGCTTTCATCGGTGACTACCTTTTCAACTACACCGTTCTTTTCAAACATGAGGCATTGATGCCAAGACGAGGGTACCACCCCATTTTCATGTATCCACGGCCTTCCAAGTAACAAGTTATAAGATGTCCTTACATCTATGACATGGCAGAGGACACCAGAACTCAGGCTTCCAATTCTCAAGTCAAGTCTGATGATGCCGATTGCTCTTTGCCCTCCTTGGTTGAAGCCTTGTATCATTAGACGACTTTGGGCAAGCTCATCCGTAGATATACCAAGGTCCTTCACAGCTCGAAGGGATAGGATGTTGACAGCTGAGCCTTGATTAACCATAATTCTTTTGAGCTTTTTCCCACGGGTAAAGAATATATTCAATTTTCTTTGTTCACAAATTGGCACACCCAGTGGGACAGCTCTGCCTCTCATCTCTTCCTAAACACTTTCAACCGGTATGGGGGCAAACACCATATGAAATTTGAAATGGAGGAGGCTAAATGATACTCCTTGGCACGAGTTTAAACGACCTTATATTCAGACTCCTTGGCCAGAGTTTAAACGGCCTCATATCTTTCAAGGCTCCTTGGCACGAGTTGAAACGGCCTTATATCTTTAAGTTGTAGTGTCGAAACTTTCTTGCACTACATACTTTCGAGTGTTATATGCTCTCAAGTGGTGTACAAGCAAGTCTCGAGGGGGCATTTGTAGACACTTAAATTTTGATAAATATTGATTATTTATCAATATTAGTATATTTAAATATATTTAAAATATTTTGGATAATATTGATATTATCTAATTTGTTAATTAGATAATATCTGATAGGGGTAATTTCCGTGTAGTATGTTTATGCGGTCGTAAGCAAGGCTCGGATCTCTCATGCGGGTCGGGAAGGTCCGGTCTTGCCTCGTCCCCCCCAAAAGTCCCCCTCCAAGGTGCATTTAATGCGCTATTTATAGGGTCAGAAAGGTGGGACATGCCGGGCTTCCGGCATGTTAGACACGTGGTGGGCATGCACCGGGTGTTACCTGTGGCCGTGTCGATGTCTGCCACGCGGCGCTAAAGGTCTGACTTCTCCTCCCCTCTGGCCGAAAGTAACCCAAGGGCGTCCGGTCGGGATCGCCCAGTAAACCGGTCACTTCCCGGTGGTAAAGGTCTGACATCTCCCTCTCCACCTGGGAACCGCCTATGGGTTGCCGGTCGTGACCCTCCGACGGGCCGATTGTCCCGGAGGTGCTGCGGGGCGACCTCGTCGTCCGGGGTTCCCTAGAAACCACCGGTCGGCATCGGTCGGGTACGACGGGAGGGCCCATGTCTGAGGGTCGGGCTACGACCCGGTCTCTACGCGGTCGGGCGCCGGGCGTATATCCCTATCACATAGCCCCCCTGGCTCGTGGCCCGACGACGCTTTCCCCGGAGGAGGGGTCTGAGCCAAGGTCTTGGGGACGCGTGCCCGGGGTTAAGCTCGCATGGATCGCGGATCACCTACGCCCGCGTTACGCGTCGTCCGTGAATGCGAGGGGACACGCGTCAGTCGCACCATCTCTCGAGATGCGGACCTGGGAACCAGGACGCGGAACGTCTTCGCCTCAGCCCCCTGCCTATAAATAGCGGCTTTGCATGGGGCCCCATTACGCTTTCACCAAATCTCTTAGACAACCGGACGTTCCCGAGCGATTACCCTTCTTTTTCCCCGCAGCATCGAAGTGTTCTCATTCGGTAAGCGATCTTTTCTTCTTTCGCTCTTCTCCCTTTTCTTCCTTAAATAGCTTCAGGATTGTTTAGGTTTTTAGGGATAGGTCAGTCGACGACTTGGGCGTCTTTAAGTGGGGCACCGATCGTCTGAACCACTTCTCCCCCTTGATCTTTTAGGGGCGCAAGGCATGTCGAGCTCCGACAGCCAAAATTGCTCGGCACGGGACTACGCGGCCGGTAGTGACGACGAGTCGGTCGGGACGAGATCCGGGAGCTCGCCATCTCATCCATCTGATTCAGCATGCGTGGGCGGCAACCATTCTCTTCGGGCAGGCACCGGCAATGCACTAACTACCGGACTACAGGGCGACGACGGTGGACCGAGCAGAGCCCCGGTGCTTGACTGCGCCGCCGAGGAAGGCCAGACACGCGGCCGCGGGGATTTTACCGGGGCGCCTAGCACTTCTGGGCAAGATCTCCCGGTTTATGGCAACGACGGTCAGGGGTTGCCCCCGGGCGTCTTGGCCGCAGCCCTCGACCCTTCGTTGTCCCCCAAGTCGGCAGCCCGATTGGCTGACAATCTGTTGACTAAGAAGAGGATGTTCCTGAGTAGTATGTCCGCTGAGAAGCATCATAGCAAGCTAACCAAGAAGGAGGCGGAGGATGCTGCTACCCTTCTGACCGGACACGTGCAATTTAGCACTCGGCGGTCCGAGGGGACGGTCGTCGACCGGACGCACGGGCTTTGGTTAGGGATGCACTTAGATTCCATTAAGACCCCCTTAACCTACCCGTTCAGCCCATTCCTTCTTGCCTTCATGAGGCATTACGGAGTCCTTCCGGGCCAGATCTGCCCCAACGCGCACCGAATTATCGCTTGCTTCCCGCAGATCTGCGCTCGGCACAACTTAGTTTGCACCGTCGAGCTGTTCAATTTCTTGTACACAGTCCACCCGCTCGCGGCTCGGTATGGTGGCGGATTCTTAGCCGCTCAGACCCGGAGTCATCACTGCAATATCGTTGATCTCCCAGAGAACAACCGTGGTTGGAAGAACCGGCTAATCTCGATCGAATACCCTTGGCGACTTCCGGTTGAGAGGTCTTGGTCACGCCACTTCACCGCGTGCAAACGTCCTGCGCCTACCCGGGCCTTGAAGGACGCGGCTGTCAAGATTTCCTCGGAGTTCTACGAGTTCCTCGTCTTCCGGTCGGCTACCGAGTACGAGGAAGCCAACCTCGAACCGCCTCGATACGATGAACCGGAGAAGTACGTCCCTCGACGCATCGAAGTGACGGTTGCTGTGCCGCCAGTCGCATCGACTACCGGTCAGGAAGGTCTGATAGCGAGTCGTTTCCGGGCCACGGGACTTTCCCTTTCGTACCTCCATATTATTAGTGTTAATTGGTCGTTATTTCTTCGCAGGTATGAAGCCCGGTCGTACGTTTCAGACAGCTCCCACGACTGTCAAGGTCCCCCGACCCAAGGCCGCCCTCGGGGGGAAAAAGGTGACCGCGCCCGACGCGCCTTCGGCAGCCATCCCACTGACGTCCGTCCCGACGGCCGTTCCCCTAGACACCACCACCCGGGTGGATGAGTCGGGCCCTACTCTCAGCAGCGGGTCGGATTTGCAAATTATCCGGGCCACGGGCAAGCGCGGGAAAGAAAAAGTGGGGGAGTCGGAGGGGGCGACCAAACGGGCACGTCATCAGAGTCCTCCCGACCCGACTCCCATCATGAACTCCCTGACGGGTGGCGATCTTCTGGGCAACCCGCTTGCCAAGATGAGCGCTATTTTCCCGGCGGAGGACGATATGATCGGCTGGACGCCCGAACAGGTCTCCGAGCGAGGGGCTCAGAATCTCGTACAGGTACATCTTCGTTTTTCTTCTTTTAACTTTTCCCTTAAGTTTGCTCGCCTCCTAAATACTCTCCCTTTCAGCTTACCCGGGTGCTCACCTCGCTTTACTACCGCTCCAAGAGCGGGTCGGAGAGCGAAGCGCTCAAGAAGGAGGCCAAGGAGCTCAGGAAGAAGGTGAAGGCGGCGGAAGACGCCAAAGAGATTGCCGAGACCATTGCAAAAAGGGCGATCGGGGAAACGGCCGAGGTCCGAAAAGAAGCTGAGGGTCTCCGCTCGCGGTTGAAAGATCCGGCCGGTTTGGCGGCCAACCTCTGCCAGGATCCGGTTGTTGCCGAGCAATTCTTCCGGGAGTTCATCAAGCACAAAGTGGCCGAAGACATGATGTGGGTCTTTGGCAACTGGGCTTATGCTTCCGGCCAACGGGACACACACCGGGAGGTGAGGTCCGTTTTGACCGAGGTGTTCGAGGGGGATGATCTCGACACCATCCTGACCAACCTCCCGGAGAGCGTCGCTGATCCCGGTCCTATGCCCTACACGGAGCCTGAAGCCGAGCCCTCTAATGCTGCCGAGAAAAATCCCACGAACTGAAGATTTTCCGCTTTATTATTTTTGGTTATTGTTCGGGAGCCCGGCCCTGTTGTGCCGGGTACTTAAACACTTACCCGACCGGTTTAATGACAACCGTTTCAACTTCTAAGCTTTCTCGTTCGGTCCATTTTATCCTCGCTTATTACGTTACGTTTGTGTTATGCTTCGTTTTTAATATTCTACGCTGCAGGCTTGGGTAAGTGTGGCCCATGTATAGTATAGCCCCCCGAGTCCGAGCGGCTATGACGGTCGGTCGGTTGCCGGTCGGACTGAAAAGGGTTAGGTAGGCCAAACGCGAAAAACGCGTGTACAGCCCCCCGAGTCCGAGCGGCTATGACGGTCGGTCGATTGCCGGTCGGACTGAAAAGGGTTAGGTAGGCCAAACGCGAAAAACGCGTGTATAGCCCCCCTAGTCCGAGCGGCTATGACGGTCGGTCGATTGCCGGTCGGACTGAAAAGGGTTAGGTAGGCCAAACGCGAAAAACGCGTGTATAGCCCCCCGAGTCCGAGCGGCTATGACGGTCGATCGATTGCCGGTCGGACTGAAAAGGGTTAGGTAGGCCAAACGCGAAAAACGCGTGTATAGCCCCCCTGGTCCGAGCGGCTATGACGGTCGGTCGATTGCTGGTCGGACTACTAAGGGTTAGGTAGGCCAAACGCGAAAAACGCGTGTATAACCCCCCTAGTCCGAGCGGCTATGACGGTCGGTCGATTGCCGGTCGGACTACTAAGGTTAGGTAGGCCAAACGCGAAAAACGCGTATAGCCCCCCTAGTCCGAGCGGCTATGACGGTCGGTCGATTGCCGGTCGGACTACTAAGGTTAGGTAGGCCAAACGCGAAAAACGCGTATAGCCCCCCTAGTCCGAGCGGCTATGACGGTCGGTCGATTGCCGGTCGGACTACTAAGGTTAGGTAGGCCAAACACGAGAAACGCGTGTATAGCCCCCCGAGTCCGAGCGGCTATGACGGTCGGTCGATTGCCGGTCGGACTACTAAGTTTGAGCGACATCGTGGTCGTTCGGGTAACAAAGGCCATAAGTTTAAGCGACATTGTGGTCGTTCGGGCAACAAAGGCCATAAGTTTAAGCGACATTGTGGTCGTTCGGGCAACAAAGGCTATAAGTTTAAGCGACATTGTGGTCGTTCGGGCAACAAAGGCCATAAGTTTAAGCGACATTGTGGTCGTTCGGGCAACAAAGGCCATAAGTTTAAGCGACATGGAGAGATTCTTGCTTGTTGACGAACGGTCGGCTTTCATTGCGAACAACTAGATGAAACATTACAACAATCGAGCCAGCTCGTGTGGTCTCGGGGATAGAGATACAATGCAACAATTACAGGCGGGAAATAAGGGGCGAACGGGGTTTACAACAGACACAACCAAGATCAGGAAACGGGAAAAACAAGGGAAACGGGAAGGTACAAGGGAAAAACAGGAAAGTACAAAACCGTCTATGACATTCTATTGACGGAACATTACCAGGTTTTCTGAATTCCATGTTCGGTCGATCGGTCTCCCGGTGGTCGTTTCAAGCTTGTAGGTGCCCGGGCGTATTATGGCCGATACCACGTATGGACCTTCCCAGTTCTGGGCTAACTTCCCTCCTTCCTGAGGTTGGCTTGCTTCACGTCTCCTCAGCACGTAGTCTCCGACTTGAAAGTAGCGTGGTCGCACCCGGACGTCCCGGGTGGCTTTGACCCGCTTTTGGTAGTCGGCGATTCTTTAAGCAGCTAAGTCTCTCCTCTCTTCGATACAATCCAGATCTAAAGATCGAGCTGCATCGTTTTCTTCTTCAGCGTATTCGCTCTCCCTTGGGCTTGCGATCCAGGCTTCAACAGGCAAACGCGCTTCGGCTCCATAAACTAGAGCGAAGGGTGTTTCGCCGGTTGCCTCTCTTGGGGTGGTGCGGTATGTCCATAGGACAAACGGAAGTTCGTCTGCCCACGATCGGCCGGCTGAGTGGAGTTTCTTCTTTAGGCCTTCCAAGATCGTCCGGTTAGCGTTTTCCACTTGGCCATTCCCTTGGGGGTATGCTACGGACGACCGAATGGATTTTGTGCCGATCGTCGCTAGGAAGTTTTTGAAGTACTGGCCCTCGAACTGTCTCCCGTTATCCGTAACAATCTGCACCGGTACACCGAACCTTGAGACCACATTCCGCCATATGAACCGGGCGCACTGTTGCGACGTGATCGTGGCAAGGGGTTCCGCTTCCACCTATTTGGAGAAATAATCAATTGCCACTATGATAAACTTCCTTCGTCCCGACAACTGGGGAAACGGTCCCACGGTGTCGACTCCCCATCGCGCGAAGGGGATGGCTGTACTGACCAGGTGGTAGAAGGTAGCCGGTCGTCCGGGCATCCTTGCGAACATTTGGCAGGTTTCACATTCTTTCGTGAGCTTCTCACAGTCGAGTTGTATCGATGGCCAATAGTATCCGATCACCATTATTCGTCTGGCCAATGACCGCCCGCCCTGGTGTGATGAGCATATTCCTGCATGTAGCTCGTCCATCACCAGCTTGGCTTCGAAGGCGGTTAAACATCTCATAAGCGGGCCCCCGTACGACCGTCTGTAAAGCCGGCCTTCCTGTACTTGGAATCTCGGCGCCCGGAGTCTTGCTTTTCGGGCTCTTGCCTCATCATCCGGGAGCCGACCGTCTTCTAGGTACCCCATGATGTCCGTTATCCAATTCTCTTCAGGTGGTTGGACCGGTGAGACCTGTTGGTGATCAATGGAGGGGTACGGTATGACCAAGACTCGGGCAACCCGGGAGATATGCTCGGGTGCTTCCACGCTTAGTCTCGAGAGAATATCAGCGTCGGCATTGTCCATCCGTGGAACATGTTGGACCGCGTACGTTCGGAAAGTGGTCAGACGTTCAACCGCCAAATCCCGATACCGTCCTAGTCGTTCGCCATTGACCTCAAAGTCTCCTAAGAATTGTCCGACCACTAGTGATGAGTCCGTCCGGGCTTTCACACTTTCCGCTCCGAGGTCTTTTGCGAATTGCAATCCCGCGACAAAGGCCTCGTACTCCGCTTCGTTGTTAGTGGGGGAGAACTGGTAGATCAGTGCATAGTAGACTTTAAACCCTTCGGGGCTTGTGATGACAACGCCCCCTCCGGAGCCTTTCCGACTGCTGGACCCGTCGGTAGCGACTTCCCACCATAACACATCCTGAGCTTGCTGGTCGGCGGTTCGGGCTTCCCTGGCCGTGCATTCAACAACAAAGTCTGCTAACGCTTGTCCTTTGATAGCCGGGCGAGGCTTGTACTCTATAGCGAACTGTGTTAACATCATGGCCCATTTTACAAGGCGGCCGGAAGAGGAAGCCGTGCGGAGGACGGCCCCGATTGGTTGATCAGTCAATACCCGGATGACCCTGCCTTGAAAATAGGAGGTGAGCTTCTTGGCGGCGGTGTAGAGGGCGAGCACCATCTTCTCGAGGCGGGAATACTTGAGCTCCGGGCCTTGTAGGGCATGGCTGACGTAATATACCGGTCGCTGAACCCCGTCGGAGTCCGTGCGGCATAACGCGGCGCTAACAGCTCGGTCGGAGGCTGCCAGGTAAATGTCAAGGTCTTCGCCCACTTCCGGCTTTGAAAGGACGATCGGAGACATTAGATATTCCTTTAGCTCTTTGAACGCCGCTTGGCACTCCTCATCCCATGCAAATCCATTGACCTTTCTTAGCGTTTTGAAGAAGGGCAAGGCTCTCTCTGCAAGCTTGGACAGGAACCGGCTTAGGGCGGCTAATCTTCCGGTTAGTTGCTGAACTTCCCGGACGGTAGTGGGCGGCTGCATGTCTAGGATGGCTTTTACCTTGGCCGGGTTAGGCTCAATCTCCTTCTTTGTCATCATGAACCCTAAGAACTTTCCAGTCTGGACGGCGAACGTGCATTTTGCCGGATTTAGTCTCAACCGGTAAGTGCGCATCACCTCAAAACACGCTCGGAGGTCCCGGGCGTGGTCTTTCCGTTCCTTGCTTTTCACGAGCATGTCGTCTACGTATGCTTCCATCGTATGTCCGAGCTGTCCCTCGAAGAGGGTGTTAATCATCCTCTGGTAAGTGGCCCCGGCGTTCCGTAGTCCGAAGGGCATGACTTTATAACAGAAGAGTCCATCTGGGGTTACGAAGGACGTCTTGTCCTCGTCTTCCTCAGCCATCAAAATCTGGTGATATCCTCTGAACGCGTCCATGAAGCTCATGAGGTCCGCGCCGGCTGTGTCATCAACCATTTGATGTATACTCGGGAGAGGGTACGGGTCCAACGGACACGCCTTATTCAGGTCAGTGTAGTCGATGCACATCCGCCAGGTCGGTGGTTTGGGCACTAAGACAACATTGGCGACCCAATCGGGATATACGACCGGGCGAACATGCCCGATCTCTGTGAGAGTTTTAACTTCGCTCCTGATAAATTCCCTACGGTCATTGGAAAGGTGCCTAGTCTTTTGTTTCACCGGTCGTGCTGTTGGACTGACCGCCAACCGGTGGCATATTACCGCTCGATCTATCCCTGGCATGTCCTCCGGCCCCCATGCGAAGATGTCCGAGAACTCTTTCAGTACGAGCAGCACAGCTTCTTTGATTGCCGAGGGAATCTGGCGTCCAAGGCGGATCGTCCTCTCTGGTCGGTTAGCCTCTAAGGGAATTTCTTCGACCTCGTCCGACGGCTCCAGCTGTTCTTTTCTCTCCGCCTCAGCTTTCTTCGAGATTGAATTCACCTGGGAATTCCAGGCTCCTTTCCTGTCGATCGCCTTTTGGTAACACTTTCGTGCTGATCGAACATCTCCTCGGACGACTCCCACCCCTTCAGGGGTTGGGAATTTCATGCACAAATGAGGCATGGAAATGATTCCTCCGATCGACACGATCGCCGGTCTACCTAGGATAGCGTTGTGGACACATCGAAGGTTGACGACGATGAACTCCATCATAGTCTTGATCGTCCGGGGCCGACTGCCTATCTCCACCGGCAAGGTTATCTTTCCTTCCGGATGGATGGTGTCGCCAGTGAATCCCGATAGGGGCGTCCCGATGGGGGTCAACTCGATCGGTTCTAGCTTCAATTTCTGAAAGACGTCCATGTACAAGACGTTCACGCTACTACCGGTATCTACCAAGACACGCTGGACGTCGGACCCCATGATGTCGATCGTGACGACCAACGCTTCAGTATTGCGATCTTCCCCTTCGGGCATGTCGCTCGGGGTAAAAGTGATTGGTTCTAGCTTCTGTCTCTTCGCACCGGGCTCTGACCCTATCAGCCCGATCTGGAGTTTTTCCCGAGCATTGGAGCTTCCTTCCGGGCCACCGAATATGACATGGATGACCTGCTTTCCCGTCGATTGCCGGGGCTCGGTGTCCCGATCGTGATCCTTGTCTTTTTTGTTCTTGTTTGACTTCTTGAACGGGTTTTTCCAAGACGATTTTTTCTCGTCCTTCTTATTAGTGAACTCCGCAAGCTTTCCCGATCGTAGCAGTTCTTCTATGACTTGTCTGAGGGTCGTGCAATCTTCCGTTTCGTGCCCCTTGCTGCGGTGGTATGCACAATATTTCGTCTTGTCGCGACCCTCGCGCTGCGGCTCCGGCAGTTGGATCATGTTGCAAGACTGGGCGAATCGGAGGACGTCGACCGCCGGTCTGTTTAGGGGGGTAAAGTCGGGTGCTCTCCCACGCCCCCGCCCAGATCTGTCGTTCGTCCTCCCCTCGTCTTGCCGGCCTTGTGGTTTCCGGCTGCTACCGGCTTCTTGCTGGCGCTTGGCGAAGTTAGCCTCACCGGCATTGGCGTAGTCAGTTACCCTTCTGATCGCCTCATCGTAAGTCGTCGGAGGGTGTAGGATGAATTCCTGGTATAAGGCCCCAGCTCGCAGGTTGGAATGCAGGACGTTGATTGCTGTCCGGTCATCGAGGGGCTCGACCTCACCGATTGCCGCTTTCCACTTTACGAGAAAATCCATCAGGGATTCACCTTCGAGTTGTTTGGCCTTTTCAAGATAGGTGAAATGCTTCCGGACTTCTTTGGAGGTGGCGAATTTGTGGACAAACCTTTTCGCCAACTCCGCGAAACAGGCGATAGAACCGGGCTCCAATGTCTTGAACCAGTCCGCCGCTCTTCCCGTCAAGGTTGAGTAGAACGCTCGACACATCACTGCGTCGGTTACTCCCATCATGAGCATATTTCCGTAGTAGGAGTTAATGTGCGCTTCCGGGTCGGTCTTTCCGTCGTATCCCTTGTTCCCTGGCACTCGCAAGTCATGGGGGTAAGGAAGGCTCATTATGTCTTCGGTGAAGGGGTTGCGGAGTAGGGGTGCTTCAGGTTCGGATGGCCTATGACCGTGCTCGCGTCTCCATCTACTGAATTCTTCCCGGACCTGTCGTAGCAGGCCCCTAGCTTCATGTTGAGGATCTTCCCGGTCGACAGCTCGTCGGGCGTTTCTCCTCGACCGGCAGCTGCTGACTTCGCCCGACGCTTCCTGTCGGGATCCGTCGAGGTTCACGGATTCCTCCACATCTTGTCGGGCTCCGACCCGTTGGTGTACCGACGGCTGGAGGCGGACGAAAGCGCTCATTCGGGCGGGGACTTCCTCAGCCCCTCGCTCGTGAGCTGCCCCAGGCCCGAGCCGCGACCGGGCTGGTCGACGCTCGGATTGGGCCCTTCGTAGCTCCGGTGCTGCCGCTGGTGCTGATGCCATCGATTGGCCGGGCTCAGGTGCGTTCGGCACCGGCATCTGCATATTCGGTATCGGCATCTGCATATTCGGTATCGGCATCTGCATATAAGGCTGGTAGGTGCCCGGACCTGGTTGGTACTGGTATTGGGCTCCAAAGAAGCGCAGTGGGCTTTGCCAATACGGGTACGCCTGATCGAACATCCCGGGCGCGTACATCGGGTACTGGAACGGCATTTGTCCGGGGATGCCAGGAAATGCCACTCCGGGCTGAATGAAATTAACCGGGTCTGGGGTCATCTCTCTGCCCGGAGGTGTGTTGAGGTCCATCCGCGGATTCAACTGCGATCGGAGGTCCGACGAGCTCTCTTCAGCCTCCGCGTCGGTGTTGAAGTCCATGAATGGAAACATTTTGAGGATCGGTCTGACACTTGCTGAGTGACTTTCAGTTCAATCCCCACAGACGGCGCCAAAATGATAGGGGTAATTCCCGTGTAGTATGTTTATGCGGTCGTAAGCAAGGCTCGGATCTCTCATGCGGGTCGGGAAGGTCCGGTCTTGCCTCGTCCCCCCCAAAAGTCCCCCTCCAAGGTGCATTTAATGCGCTATTTATAGGGTCAGAAAGGTGGGACATGCCGGGCTTCCGGCATGTTAGACACGTGGTGGGCATGCACCGGGTGTTACCTGTGGCCGTGTAGATGTCTGCCACGCGGCGCTAAAGGTCTGACTTCTCCTCCCCTCTAGCCGAAAGTAACCCAAGGGCGTCCGGTCGGGATCGCCCAGTAAACCGGTCACTTCCCGGTGGTAAAGGTCTGACATCTCCCTCTCCACCTGGGAACCGCCTATGGGTTGCCGGTCGTGACCCTCCGACGGGCCGATTGTCCCGGAGGTGCTGCGGGGCGACCTCGTCGTCCGGGGTTCCCTAGAAACCACCGGTCGGCATCGGTCGGGTACGACGGGAGGGCCCATGTCTGAGGGTCGGGCTACGACCCGGTCTCTACGCGGTCGGGCGCCGGGCGTATATCCCTATCAATATCAAAAGAGTTTGAGTTTATCAAAACTCTTTATCCTACAACTATAAATATGGCCTTTCATTTCTATGTAATCACACATCCTAGGAAAAATCATAGAAAGAACTCTGAAACTTATTCAGAGATCACAATAAAAATGTGATCCTGAAAGTAAAAGTCCCTCCTCCTCATTATGTTGATTCATGTTGATCCAAACCTCTATTGAAGATCAAACCATTTGAACCCGGAGGCCCTTCAAGAAGAACAAGCTCTATATACAAGCTCTTCTTTGAAGATTAAGCCACTTGAAACCCGAAGGCCCTTCAATGGTGGAGTGTTCAAGGCATCAAATTGAAGAATCAGAGGACAACACAGAGATCTTTTACCCACACCGCATTGATTTATACTGATGTAAACTAGAAGAGTTAAATCCATTTTTGGTCCTACATTTATTGGGCATTAGACACATTCTGTCCGCTTTTATTAATCTTACCACATTTTTCCCTGACATTTTAAAAGGTGGACACTATTGGTCCACCGTTACATTTGTTGTTAAACAACCGTTAAGTAGGAGGGCAATTATGTCCTTTCACGTACATTTTGTAATCCACTTCTATTCACTTTTACCGTTTACTAGTTTCGTTCCCCAAGAAAACTATTCGCCCCACCATCATCTCAGTTACTCAAAATAAGCGCCGCTGCCCCGTAGACCTGGATCAAGAAAAGTCATGTATCTGTATTTCGAAGAAGAGAATATAGAATTGGGAAGAAGATTCAAACGTCGTTTCACAAACATGTGGTGGAAAGAGCTGAAAGTAGCTTTGGGCTTATGGCCGCCTCTCAAATCATCCATACAACACTGCAAAGCTCTCTTCGGCAACAACTCTGCAGGCAATTCTGATCCCTAACCTAACGCTTTTCTATCCATTATTGACTTTTGGTTTTTCTGATTTACATTAAACTCATGGTATACACGTTTTGGTTAAATTGTAGGACTATATGAATATGATCCTGATGGAAAAAATGCTATGATTCTTGAGCATGCAATTTGGATTAAAGTAATGAGGCATAGTAAGTTCTTGAGTCGTAGCTCTTGGATTTGCAACAATGGACCTCACAGCACCCTGACCAGAAGCTACATGCACCCAGGTGTTAAACACCTTAGACCTGTGTCTCTTTCGGTTCTTGCCACGAGCCTCATCTGGACGAACAGAGCCACCCAAAGGTGCGGTGAGTTGCGAACTCTGGACGACCACCGGTAAGGACGAAGACCTAGCCACACTCTGCGACGACGAAGGAAGGGTACCAGGTGCGACGACAGCGATCTCGGTGGCCGGAGCCATGGCATCGCAAGGGGGCTGTTGAATCGAAGTAAAACCCAGACGAGCAGGTAGCCTCAGCCACACCGAGACCACCGCCACCCCCCGATTCCTCCGCCTGCTTCCTCCGATTTCCAGATATCGCCGGTGGCGCAACAACTCCGAAAATTCCGGAGACCTCCGATCATCATTCTAACCAAGGACGAAGGTTCTCGACACCTCCCCAACACCATCCATGCCAGTCGATCGCCCATGCAAAGGCCGATTTGCCGGCAACACCTCAACCAACGTATTCTAGGCTGACACGCGAGAACTCTCAGGCGGCTGTCGAACATCAATCGGATCATCAAAAGTCGTTCGCCCCTCGACCCCAGCACGATCTACACCAGTCAAAACCAGAACAGAACGATCATCCTCCAAAGCCGTCCGATTGCCCAACTGTTGAGGGTTTTGTGGTTGGTCTTATTGTTTCTTAGACTTTGACGTGGAGATTGAAGGCTGATAACAAAATGTACGTAAAAGGACATAATTGCTCTCGTATTTCACGGTTGTGTAACGTCAAATGTAACGGTGGACTAAAAGTGTCCACATTTTAAAAAGTCTGGATAAAATGTGGCAAAATTAATAAAAGCGGGCAAAATGTGTCTAATGCGCAATAAATATAGGACCAAAAATGGATTTAACTCAAACTAGAATTTTGAATTTTAAAATATATATTCAATTTTCTTTGTTCACAAACTCATTCAACAATAACTCATTAAATTTGACCTGAATGCAAAAAGATCAAATTCACCTTGTCATCTATATCATGTTTTTATAGGCTTCATGTAATAATAGCCATTAAGAATTATTCAGCCTAATAATATAATGTCTATATACGACTATTCAATAGAACTAAACAATTTCGAGAAAATTAAATGTATTTAGACCTATACTACTTTAACTATTAATTGACAAGTACTTTAATTTTGCAAGTCGTTGAGTCCGTATTGACATAGTAATATATTAATATTTAAATAATAATGCAAGTCATAGAGTAATATTTAAAAAGTATTACTAATAATTTACAATTAAAATAATCGCGTATATTATTATGGGTGGAGCAACTGTACTAGTTATCCAACAATTATTCTGCAGTTCTTGTCGGTCAAACTTAATTATGTGATTCAATCATTGTTTTTAAAAGTTGAATCCCCAATTCCAAGGACTTCTCACGCTCTTACTTGATAGAGCATCTAAAAATATGTAAATCATGGTAACTCAGCTGAACACAGAGACTAAACATTTGCTTACTATGCACAAGGAGGCTTTTCACTTTTGTGTGAATCATATTATCAAATAATGTACTTTTAACATATTAAAAATGTATATTTAATTCAGAAAAAATATATTATTTGAGTATCTAAAGTACATTATTCTGTACAATATATATTCAGTACACGAATAATGTACTTTTAATATATTAAAAATGTATGTTTTGTTATGGTCCGCGCAATAATTTTCCAATGTCATTCTAAGATTATATGTATTCTTATTTCGATTTATACTTTTTAGTGTATTGAGTGATTTTTAATTTTGACAGTGATTTGTTTTCATTTTCTTTTCCTTTTTAGTTAATTGGTATAGATTATATATTCAAGTAGAAATCAGAAAAAAAAAAAAAAAATCTATTAATGAGATTTTTGAGGTGCTGTATATATTGACAAGGGAAAATGACACTTTTTCCCTCTGAGTTATATACTTATAGCACTTTTCCCCCCTGAATTATTTAAGTGGTTATTTTTCCCCATGAAACGTTAAATGGACATATTTACCCTTAAAATAACTATTTCATTTATTTTTCTTCTCCAACAAATTATGACCACGATTTAACCAAATAGACACTACAACAACCAAACTGAAATATTCTAATTACAATTTAGAATCAAAACCCGATATCTAGAGTTTATTAAAATCGCTAATCGGGACGGTCGATTCATGTTCTGAACTGAAAAAAATAAAATACATTTATTGTTGAATTTACACTATTTTAAAATAAAAAATAAAATTTTAAAATAAAGACGGTTCAAAATTGTGAACCGGATCCGGAACCGCCGATTCACGATTCAAGATCCAGTTTCTTTTCGATTCATAATTTTAATAAACCGAAATTCAAATATTGGGTTCTGGATCTGAATCATAACCGAAAACTTTTAATTTGAATGCTATAATGTCCGGTTCAATTCGAATCGAACCGTGGTCATCCCTACGTATACACAATAATTTGTTGGAAAGACAAATAAATAAAATGTTTATTCTAAGGGTAGCAATGTCAATTTAATATATCAGGGAGGAAAATCGCCATTTTTAAAATAATTGAAGGGACTAATGTGCTTACATAAATAATTCAGGGGGGAAAAGTGTTATAAGTATATAACTCAGGGGAAAAAGTGTCATTTTTCCTATTGACAAATTTGGGTTATCATTACAAGAATATAAATCGGTTAACAACCGGTTACCATCTATCAACAATTAATTGACCTTACCTTCCCCATCTACCCACAGGTGTAAAATGAAGAAAATAATTGTGTTAGTGCAATCTGTACCCTCCCTTCTATTATTAAGAGTTCATAATCTGTTCTTACACACACAAAAAGCAAAGCAAACTTCAATTTACGGTTACATAATATAATTATAATTGTGCAACGGAAATTTAAGATTAAAGAAGATATATACATTTAGCTCATGTAATCTATTTTAAGATATCCTAGAACTTCCACTAGTGAATAGGTGACAACTTGGCCAGTAAAACAATCCATGTCTTCTCATTGAACACTGAAGATATAATTGTTTATACTACCTTAAAAGTAAGTAATACCCCACCAGATTTAATTGATCTACATCAATAATTCTTCTATGTCCTTGAACTAGTTGAACCTAATATTTCACATCTTGGACTAGTCCATTGAAAACCAGTAAAATCTAACTGATCTAGTGATTTACTGAACCTGCAAACAATGTTGCATGTTTAAGAACTGATAACTTAGGATAGCATGCATCAAATTTCAAACCTAATTGCTGCTGTAGCCACAGAAATAGCCATCACCTACGTATACATAAGGAAATAGCAGAAGCTTTACCAGCTTTAGTAACTCAAGAGAAGTAATTCGTGTCGTGTAATAAGTCCCTCTGCTACTTATCTCCTGTACACGGAATCTGTAAAGGTTTTAATTAAAGAGTGACATACACAGTTGTGCTGTAAGGACTTTGCAGATTCCGTGTACAGGAGATAAGTACCTCTAGGCTCTAACTAAGCAAAAGAGTCATATTGTTGCATTAGAAAGATTACCAATTGATATAATCAATACAATAATATGTTCTGACACCATGAAGTACCTCTGCAGTGATATTATAGCTGTAGCATGATGAAATGTGATCGTCCCACATGTATTTCCCACAGTTTGTTTCATGAAGTAAACTTCACTACATACTAGGCTCTTACAATGCAAGCACAGATATTCAGCAATTGAATAAATAAACAACATAGCTAATAGTAATTGAATGAATATCCATCAAGGGTGGCATGTAAAGCATCCAAAGGTAGGGATCCAGAAAACTTCTGTCCTCCCAGCATAGCATAATAGTAATCAAAATTATGTGGCCATTTACTTTTTAAACTATAGTAACAAACTAGAAAGGCACGATTATAAATCAACTTAAAATATTTAACCGGCCAAATAAAGGAATCAATTATGCTTCAAAGCAGTAAGCCTAATATATGAAAACAAATCCAAACCAAACAGTTAGATTCTGCAAAAATCAATAAACAAATTTCTCAGCTCAAAGCTTTAATTTCTCAAAATCAAATCTAATGAACAACTCAAAATAGCAAATTGGAAATCATCTTAAACAGAGAAGAAATCTTCTTAAAATCGAGGGTAGGAAAATCAAGAACAAGAATTTTTTATCTTCCATATGATAAATTACGGATGCTAAGAAACACCTACCTAGAATTCTGGAAGTGAAACCTCGTTGGCTGTCACAGGGGAGAGGAGTCCTCGTTGGCTACTCCCAGAGTCTCAAGGGAGAGAAGTAGTCATCGCCGTCCTCGTCTGCTGCTCGAAAAGTCGCAAGGAAAGGGAATCCTCATCAGCATCCTCGTTGACTACTCCGAAAGTCGCAAGGAAAGTGAGTCAGAGAGGTAATTGTTAAAGGCTTTTAGGGTTGAAATCTTTATGGGAGACAGAGAGGCGAGAGGAAGAGCGAGGTTTAAAGTCTTGATGCCACAAAAATGTCAAAACAAACATACCTCAAAATCTTGATGTTCCAAATCTCGAGCTTCAGATTTTCTTCCCTGCATAGAAGATCTCAATGTTTTAGTTTTCTATGATAAAAATATTGTTGAAAATATCAAATTCAGCTTGCCTTAGATATCTTTTGTGCTGCTTTTCCATTCTGCCAAAATAAATTTCAAACAACTTCAGTATTATTAAGTATAGTAATGGCTGCCCCCAATACTGCTTTTTCATGCTGCCAAGATAGCATGGCAGTATTTTTCCTATAAGATTGATTGCTTAACATAATGCAGAAAATTTAGGCTTAAAACTAAAATTCTATTGTGTTTAAAAAATAATAACCCTTGCTTGTTTTGATAGAGATGCTCCACATTACAAGTATGCTCTCTTTTAACATTCTCTCCCTCTCTCTCTCTCTCTCTCTTCTTTTTTCTTTTCTGAAGTTTATTATGATGAAAAATGATGATTATGAACTGCTTTGTAATATAAAGCTTCTCAAGACTTATTGTTCTGTTTATCTATAATTAAGAAGAGAATTAATCGGATAGTTTTCCTGGGTATTCCCTCTCTCATATGCATGCATAGGGCATCATGTCTTTAGGCTGAAGATCTCCCCTACCCAAATGTTAAAAATGATAAAAAGAGTACTATTAATTAACTGTCAACTCTGTTCATTAGTAACAAGGTTAAATATGCACAATGACTTAAACAACATTATCCCTCTATCCATGAAAGATATTTATAGCATAATAAATACTCTGTAATCAACAAATAACTAAGAGACAATAATACCTTAGATATCTTATTTCTTCTTCTCATATGTTTTGTACTAGATGCAACCTCAAGTCTTGAGGTCTAGATTCCAACCAATATGCACTCCTGACAATAAAGGCAAACTATTGTCAACTCTCTACAAACTACAAATGGAAAGGCAAAGCAGGAAATTCTTTCTTGATTATCAGTCCTGCACAAGATTCTAAGAGGAGAGGGAATTGAAAGGTAATAAAGTATAAAAGTCCACTAATCCAGGTAGAAACTAAAACACCATTGGTCAACACAAATTGGCAGGCAATAAGTTTCCTTACAATTGTGGATAAAAGAAATTTTTTACAACAATTGCAAATGGAATCCATAGTGATGCAGAAGGTTTGCTAGCAAACTCGATGTAAAATGCAGACCTTGTAACTACATAAGATAGGGTTAAACATTTCACGGGATTACATATTCCAAAACAAGCATAAGGGCACTGACATGAATCATTTCCATGAACAAACTCCATAAACAAAAATTATTACCATAAATTTAACATCTAACAACATAATCAAATCAACAACAAAAAGCAAGCAAAACTGAACTTTTACAGCGTACCATATCATCAAAAACACACAAACCAGTTCAACAAACTTATAGGCAACCAAAACTTCGAGAGATCAACAGTGCAATGTAATGATCAGCAATAACCAAAAACCTAGAGAGACCAACAGTACAATATAATACTTAACAATCGACGATAGTACAATCAAACCTAATCAAACACAAAATGTAGAGTACCATTAACCATTCCGAGCTTGAAATGATCATTTCAGCCAAGAGAATTAAAATAAAATAAAATTTAAAAAAACGCGTGATTATCAATATGTTCGTGCGTAAATGACTGATTACGCTCTTCGAGATGGAACAAATGCTTTACCCAGATCGTAATAGCGGTGTGTGCATAACGAATTAATTAACATGGCATATATGTACAGGCATTAATCCTATAGTAAAATGATAAAGTAGTTTCCTTTATGTGTCTATTTCTAGAATTCTTCTATATGTTTGTAGCTTTCTATACAATATAGGGTTGTCTTGTATAATAAAACATATAAACATATATAAACAAGAGCACACTGTTCTTTGAAAATAGTCATGTATATTTGTTATGAAAGACAATCTTACATTAACAGTGGTCTTAAACTGATTTTTTATTATCTGTCTGTTCTTCACTTAGTCTCTTGATTAGCATAATAGCAAATATACCTTTTCCCTTAACAGTGGATGGTTGCTCCTTGCCACCTTTCAAACATTCCAACTAAATCCAACTTATTATTGTTGTTGTTTAACAAGGTATTACAGCCATGTTCCTGCTGCCTTCTTGCATTTTCAGGCAAAGTCATTGTTCAAATAAACAATGACCTGTAATCTTAAACCAGACAGTCAGCATGATCAGTGCCCTGACTTGAGAAAATTTAGCCCACCACTGCTGAATAATACAAACATGCTTAAACCATTTAACATGGTAATCTTTTTAAACACCACATTTATGGTTTTGAGGAAAAACTTCTATATGAAATTTAGATTTCTCTTCTTCCTTAGCCTATGAAAATTATGAATCTAGACTCTTTTTTATATATCTCTCTTAGCCTTTTTAAATACTAGACCGCTGGCTTAACCAGTTAAAATTGTGAAACTAACAGTTTCAAGTGATGTCCTCATTCACTTGAATAGTACTTTGGCTAGTATCCCATATACCAGTCTGTTTGTTTAACCAGTTGCTTGAATAGAGACATTAACTCAGAATATTATACACTAGGATCTATATCAAGTCCTTCAATATGTACTCGCAAAAAAATAGAAAAACAACAAAATGCAGCTGAAATCAGAGGGAGTATTATATATTTCTTAATATCTAAACCTTCAAATCCATCTATATCTACTCAGAAATGTCAAAGCTAAAAAACAGGAAAAAAAAAAAAAAAAAAAAATGCAGTTGAAATAAGATTTCTAAGCCTTAAACCCTAAACAGAGACTAAATTTAGTAGACTTAATATATAGCATTAAAATGCAAGTACCTTTTGGTTGAGGATGTGGATGACGATGCGACTCCGTAACTTTAGCTTGAAATGACTTGGTTGATCTGAGGTGCGACTCAGTTGAGGATGGCGATGATTTCGTAGCTTTAGCTTGAGGCCAGGTTGGGAAAAAGGGATTTAGCGCAAAGTGCTCACTCTCAGAATGTCAACATTAATTACACCTTCAGTATCTAGCCAACAACATGTCTTATATATTAAAAATTATTATTATTATTATTATTATTATTATTATTATTATTTAATTAATTTATGTTTGATGTAAGATGTGTAAAGAATGTACGGAGTATACAAATAATCTGACTTCGGACCACCAAAAAACTCTTCAAAGCTGACTAATTAAAAAAATAGCGGTCATAACATTTCTGACCATCTTTCTACTGCTCTGCATTTTTTACCACAATTTGAGAATAATCGGTAATACTGTCCACATTCTGACCATCCAATAAGGTGGTCAATAATTTAGAAAAAAAAAATAATTTTCAATAGTGTTTGGACCATGGTCCATGATATAATTGCTGCTTTTATATCACTTGTAAAACATGTCATTTTTGGGCATTTTGGTATAATACGTGTAATGTGACATTCATGGTTTGTCAAGAGAAAATTATTCTCATTTGTGAACTTGAATGTTTTGTTTGTGACATAAAAGGGTAATTGTCCCATTTTTGGATTTGATGTCACAAGCTTAACTGCGAAAAGAATGCTTAGATTTGAGACATAGCAAATACCACTTTGGATATAACAAGAGAGGAAGCCCATAAAGATTAACAGTTAGCAATTCCATGTTGCACAAACAGATAAAAATAACATGGGAGTTTAGTTAAGGCAACACTATAATGTATGGTCGAAATCAAGGAATAAACAATCTAACAGTACCATCCATATGTTGAGACTTAGTTAGTGGTTGTTAGTCTTTTGCCTAGTCTTCAAGTTTTTCTGTAACTAGTTTCCTGCTTCTATGCTTTGTTCCCTATTTATTCCCGTTGTCAGATATTGAATAGATGAGTTCAGTTGTTACTCTCACATGGTATCAGAGCCTATACTCTAGCGAGATTTTTTTTTATTTTTCCCTTTTCTACCTTCCTTCCTCTACTCATTCCATTATGGCTGCCACAACTCCACCAACTATTATCCAAATCTTTGCCCCATCTCACCTACCCATCATACTCACAACCTCTAATTTTTCCATTTGGAAAAAAACAAGTGGAGTCTACACTCACAGGCCTGGACCTTGTAGGCTACGTGAATGGAACGGCATCTACACCGGCCAAATACTCCGATCAAACATGAACGACACCCAACCCGGCCTATACGGCATGGTATAGACAGGGCCATATTATCCTGAGTGCAATCTTAGGCAGCTTGACAGAAACCCTACAACCGGTCATTTCATTGGCTTCATCTGCGCGTGAAACATGGACCCGATTATCCACTACGTGTGCGGCTTCTTCCCGGGGGACACATCGTCTCGCTCAAAGCGAAGCTAGCAAAGAACCCCAAAGGAAATAGGCCCATTGACTCCTACATGCGGGAGATGTGAACCATTTCGGACGATCTAGCTCTTGCTCGAAGTCCGGTGGATGACGAGGACCTGGTTGTGCATATATTCACCCAGCTTGGTGATGAATATAATTCAGTTGTGGTAGCGCTCCGTGTGTGGACTTAGGCTATTTCTGTAACAACCCAAAATTTTATTTTATAAATCCGATATTAAGAAATTTCAAAAATAGTCATTTTCACTCCATTAAAAATTTTTGCGATCAATTGGTGTTTGAATAAATTATTTTTGTCACATTTCAAGTTAATTCGACACCAAAACTTATTTTATTCGAAATTCCTAAATTTTTGGGTACTTCGCGTACCAAGTTTTAAATCGAGAAATTTATCTGAGTGAGACCGGGAGAATTCAAAAAGACTTTAAACAAGGGTTCATCTAATTAGCTTTTTGAGAAAATTCATTTTCAACCCCAAAGTATTTAAAGTTAGCATTTCTAGCCCTTTGGTTCATGATACAAGGTGAACCACATTACTCCAAGATGGCTTTTGCCTGAGAACATCATCTAGCTAAGCTTTTACCATTTTGCCCTCATCCAATCATTTGCTTTCTACCTAGGGTTTTGGACCCTATATAAACTTCACTATTCCATTGTTGATTTTCTGATCTCTTTCTTTGCCTCTCCAAACATTTGTCTGCCAAGTATAATGGGAGAAACAACACAGTAAGTTCATATTTTTCTCCTTTCAATCCTAGCTTTCATTTTCTCTTCTAGCTTCATCCATCCTCTGAGGTTTTAGGCTAAGGTTGTATGTTTTGTTTGGGAAGTTTAGGTGGTGAAGGAGGTACTAGCTAGATTGGGAGGAAGAAGAGATCCAAGCTAGAAGAAGAAACTACAAGAGGTATAACCCCATGGATTCCTTCTTTGTTTTGGCTCTGTGAAGCCTTGTTATTGAGTAGAAATGAGTAGAAATTATGAGATTTTATTGTGCTTATGCTTAGAAGTGATCTAGTATTTGCCTTTGAGTTATTGAGAATGTTTTGGACTTGTTTGGATTGTTTTTGCAGAAGATAATGTCATCTGGTGCACACACAGTGTGCACCAGATCAGACCAGCGGCCCTAGCCACGGCCCATCAGGAGGGCCGCCGGCTAGAGCCAGGGTTGCACGAGCCTAGGGCACGGCCGTAGGAGAGGGCCGTTGCCTAGGCCCGGCGAGGTAACGGGTTTCATGGGGCGGCTCATGAGGAGTCCCGCCCCAGGTCCCTAAGTATTGATCTGAGAAGAATTTGTGCAGTGGTCGGGCCCTTGTGGCTCAGCTACGTGTCGATTCAGGCCAGGTATTACGGGCCCTTGTGGCTCGGCACTTCGGGATCGTCTTGACGCACGTTTTGGCTTTGATTTTGTTGAATTTGGATTAAAAAATGAGTATGATATGAAGGATTTATTGAAGAATTGCTACACAGTGCATATTTGCTTAGTTCTCTGTGTATGAGAAATGCTTGGCTTTGTAACCTGATGTTATTTTATTGAGTAGAGAAGCATGATCCTTTGAGAATATGATTTATTATGCAAGCATGACTAATTTATGATATTTGATCAATGAGAAATGAAGCATATTTTGTTGATAGAAATGTATAGAATTTGCTATGTTACAAACCGAGCATGATATTATATTCTTGAGTATTTTATGGTTTATTTACATGGTTTAGAAGCATTTTTTAAAGTATTTAGCATCTCACATATGTCATATTTCAAAAATGCATAAGGGGCCAACGTGAGCCCAAGTATTATTTTCAAAAAGCCATAAGCATGTGATATATCATTCTTTGATGCATTGAGAAATAGTAGAGTTGTTGCATGCATGAGATTGATGCATGAGAGATATATTTATGTATTATCTATATTGGTGAGGTTTTGGAGGATACCGTTTGGACTATGTCCTCTCGAAAGATATTTATGGACATTGCGGTCCCAGTATATGTAACGCGGTGTATTCCCACGTTACGAGGTTGGAAACTGCCCGCTAGGCTTGGAATCCTGGTCAGGGGGTGTGCACACTAATAGTTCGATACCTGATTCCACAGAGAGAGAACCACGAGATTGGTTCCGTAGACGGTAGGAGATATTCGGTCGAATTTATGCCACTCCCGATGGGGTAATTCATGCTTCGGTGAAACCCTAAGCCGTCTACGAGTAAAAGAAAGAAAGTGAGTCAAGAGAGACTCAAGAGAAAGAAAGTGAGTCAAGAGAGACTCAAGAGAAAGAAAGCGAGTCAATAAAGACTCAAAAGTAAGAAAGTAAGAAAGAGACCTCCACAGAAAGTACCCTATTTTTACAAAGAGTGTATGAGTATATGTATAGTATTGCACATGATTGCACACGAGTATAGTATTGCACGAGATTGCATATGAGTATAGTATTGCACATGATTGTATATGAATATAGAATTGCACATGATTGCACATGAGTATAGTATTGCACGAGATTGCATATGAGTATAGTATTGCACATGATTGCATATGAGTATAGTATTGCACATGATTGCATACGAGTATAGTATTGCACGAGATTGCATTTGAGTAGAGTATCGCATGAGATTACATAATGAGAATGTTGATTTAAGATTGTTCATCGAACATGATTGTTTAGTTACATTTGAAGCCTTGTATATCAAGTTATGTGATGAGAATTTGAGAGCATGAGAATACCTGTTGTTCGGTTTTATAGCATGATCCTACCTGTATGCATGAGTTGCTTGTTAGGTTAATTGAGAAGTTTATATGTTGAAGTATCTAAGTTGTTCAGTCTTATATATATAAGCATGTCAGTTGATATTATAGGTTGCGAGCATCTAGAAAGTTTGTGGTAGCCCTAAAGATGATTTGAGATGAGTTTGTTGTTTACAAGAGAAATCAAATGTTTTCAAGTATATGCTATAATGCTTTACATGGTTGAGTGCGGTTATACTTAGCTTCGTGCTAACGGGTGTTTTCCTATTTGTCTATGTGTTGCTTGCAAAACCCCTTTCAGGTGGGCCCGGCAGTGAGAAGTGATCGAGTTAGATTAGTCTTGTAGTTTGAGATGTCTAAACTCTTTGTTTATGTTGATGACTTTGTTATCCAGATTCTAGACTTATGTTGATTTGTAGACTTTGAGGATGTAGACTTTTAGGGTGACTTTTTCCTCCTTATGTTTTTCAGTATTTAATATGGATGTCAGATATTTATTTTATTTCTAGTTCTACCCCTTAGCTTGTGCAATCACCACGGAGTGGTGGTTGTGGCGGTGACATTCCCACTAGTTATCTTTTTAGTTTAATTCTGCTGCTTAGTTTATGTTAATGTTAGATTAGATTTGTGATTAAGAGATAGAAAAGTGGGGTGTTACAATTTCGTTTGGAGAATTACATGATGTTCTCACAGACTACGAGCGGCTGCTAAAAGAGAATGACGCCGCCTCTCAGGTTCACATGTCCATGACCAATGCAACGCAACGACGATTCAACGGTACAACTGGCTCTAATTTTCATTCCAATAATCGTCGAGGTAGAGGTGGAGCGAATATGCCTAATGGAAAGCACAATCAAACATGGCATACTGGTAACCGTCCGTCTCGGCACTGCAATTACTGTGATTACCCCGGACATGACGCGAAATACTGCTGCAAACTAGCTAAATTTTTGAAAGAAAACAATGTGGTAGTTGTTGACCCTCAAAACAATGGCTACCAATCCCCTACGGTGCACACTACTGCTACTAGTCCTGCGGCATCCAAGTCATGGCTGATGGACTCTGGAGCCAAGCACCATACTATTATTGATCCTATGTCTTTACAAATATTTTCTGACTACACAGGTCCGGACAAAATTGTTCTGGGCGATGGTAAGTCCATGGGTATCTCACATACAGGGTCTGTTTCTCTTCCATCTGCAAGTCGTCCTCTTCTTCTCTCAAATGCCTTATGCGTTCCCAGTTTACAAAAAAAAACTTAGTGTCTATTTCTAAACTATGTTAGACTAACTCGGTGTCGGTTGAATTTTTTTACTCTTATTTTTTTGTTAAGGATCAGGCGTCATGCAAACCTCTAGTGCGAGGTCCGGTCGTGAATGACGTCTACAGCATTCCTGCTCAGAAGTGTCAAGTCAATGTCACATCCTCAGTTCCTAAGTGGCATCATCAATATAGTCATCCCAACCACAGGGTTTTGTCATCCATTCTCAGAAGTAATAACGTTCCTTTTGATCGGCATGCGCTTGAAACATTTTCGTGTACTTCTTGTCATGTAAATAAAAGCCACAAATTGCCGTTTTCGTTTAACTCAATGTCTAGTACTAAACCATTGGAACTTATTTATACCGATGTTTGGTGTTCGTCAACAATCTCTGCAGATGGTTTCAAGTATTACATTAATTTTATAGACCACTACAAAAAGTATGTCTGGTTATTTCCCTTGAAACTTAAGTCTGACATTCATAGAGTGTTTATTCAATTTAAAGTCATGGTCGAAAATTATTTTAGGTACAGAATAATCTCTGTTTTTTCAGAAAATGGCGGGAAATACACAAAGTTAATTCCAACATTTAATAGTCAGGGCATTTCACACTTTAGACATGTTGTAGAAAGTGGTATGGCGTGTTGCACTTTGCGTCCATGCCATCCTCGTATTGGTCATACGCTTTTCAAACGGCGGTGTATTTAATCAACCGTATGCCAACTCCTATACTACACAACTCCTCACCATATAAAACACTGTTCAACAAAGAGCCAAATTACAACAAAATTCAACCCTTCGTATGTCTATGCTTTCCATGGCTAAAACCATATTTTCCAGGTAAGTTAAACCCCAAATCTATCTCGTGTGTCTTTCTGGGTTACTCTTTGAGTCAATCGGCCTACAAATGCCTTGACCCAGCTACTGGTCGTATATGTCTCTCGCGCCATGTCTCGTTTGTGCCTGATGAATTTCCGTTCCATAAACTTAGTCAAGTGTCGCAAGGTATTTCCACACACAATAAAAGTTTGTCAGCACTGCCGGTTTTGTCTCCTATCTTAGGACCACTCAGTGTTGCATCTCCATTGCCTGTAGTGTCTCCCTCCAGTGTAGAAAATACTTCGTCCACTGCCAACTCACTTGCTCCCGTGCCAAATCAGTGTCACTCACCTGGAGACTCCACGTCCTCCACCGTGCATCCTCTTTCAGGTACACCTGCAGCTGCTACATCAGAAACAGCAGCTGCAACCTTAGAGGTTGCAGTTGTCGCTTCGGAAGCTGCCACTTCAGAACTAGCGGTTGCAACCTTGGAGCCTGCAACTGCCGCTTCAGAACCACCGGCCGCCACCTTGGAGCCTGCAGCGGCGACCTCAGAATCAGCAGCAGCTTCAGCTTTAGCTTCTTTAACTACTGCGTCAGTACCCGGTGTCTCCGCTGTAAATCCTATGCGATCTGTGTCGGCGACCTCGGAGGATAACGCCCGAGTCCCAGCCTCTCAGCCTCTTGCTGTGTCCCGGCCTCAACGACAGCGATGGCCGAATCCCAGATACTTCACTGATAAATTTGTGAATCTGGCCACGGTTCATCCTATCGCCTCATTTGTTGAGCCACGAACAGTGTCTCAAGCGTTAAAGAATGAGCTATGGAAGGCTGTCATGACTGCCGAGTTTGATGCATTGGTAAAGAACGAAACGTGGGATTTAGTGCCGCGGCCTAGTCGTGATGTGATTGGTTGCAAATGGGTCTTCTGGGTGAAACGCAAGTCGGATGGCTCGGTGGACAGGTTCAAGGCCCGGTTGGTGGCGAAAGGATTTTTGCAGGAGCCTGGTCGTGACTACTTCGAGACGTTTAGTCATGTGGTGAAACCGGCGACCATTCGCGTTATTTCTCACCATTTCTTTGTCGCAGGGGTGGTTGCTCCGACAGTTGGACATGAACAACGCCTTTTTGAATAACACTTTGTTCGAGGAAGTATATATGGACCAGCCGGTTGGTTTTGTTGATCAACAGGTTCCTGGTTATGTTTACAAGCTCTGGAAGGCGATTTATGGTTTAAAACAAACCCCGCGGGCTTGGTACTTGGAGCTGTCTAAGTTCCTTATTCTGTCTGGGTTCAAGAAATCCGTAGCTGATTCTTCTCTTTTTATCTACTGCTCGTATGTTGTAATTGTGTACTTCTTAGTGTACGTAGAAGATATTATTCTGACAAGCAACAATGATGCGTTCATTAGTGCGTTTGTGGGTCGCTTTGCGCGTCGATTCGCGCTTAAAGATTTGGGCCCGCTTCATCACTTTTTAGGTGTTGAAGTAGTTCCTACCACCAGTGGTCTGTTTTTATCGCAGTCTCAGTATGTGGTTAACGTTTTGGAACATTTTGGTATGACGGGGGCGAAAGAGGTGTCAACACCAATGAGTACTTCTGTGGATTTGTGCGCTACTTCACCAGCTTTTGATGCCACCATGTTTCGACAAGCCATTGGCAGGTTGCAGTACTTGGCTATTACCAGACCAGAGATTTCGTTTGCAGTCAACCGATTGGCTCAATTTATGTCCTCACCCACTGAGCTTCATTGGCAATCGGTGAAACGGGTGCTTCGTTACATAAAGGGTACATTATATCATGGACTGCATTTTCGCAGGGGTCGGTCCCTTTCCTTGGTGACCTATTCGGACTCAGACTAAGGTGGCACTCATGATGGGGATCGCTCAACTACGGCCTATGTTGTCTATTTTGGTCCAAATGTTGTGTCTTGGAAGCTGATAAGCAACACTCTGTGTCTCGGTCCTCTATGGAGGCTGAGTTTCGGGCTCTTGCTAATTCCGCTGCTTAAGTTATGTGGGTTCAAAATTTGCTACTTGAGCTTGGGGTACGATTACCGTCTTCTCCAGTTTTGGTTACTGACAATTTGAGTGTTTCTTACATGTGTAAGAACCCGGTCTTTCACTCGCAAATGAAGCATTTAGCTCTTGATTATTTTTTTGTCCGGGAATAGGTTACTTCTGGCTCACTGCGAGTGTGCTACGTGAAGTCCTTTGACCAGGTTGCGGATCTTTTGACTAAGTCGCTTGGCAATCAGCTGTTTACTAAGTTCAGAACCAAGATTGGTCTCACCAATGGTTCCTCCATCTTGCGGGGCGTGTTGAGACTTAGTTAGTGGTTGTTAGTCTTTTGCCTAGTCTTCAGGTTTTTCTGTAACTAGTTTCCTGCTTATGTGCTTTGTTCCCTATTTATTCCCGTTTTCAGATATTGAATAGATGAGTTCAGTTGTCACTCTCACACCATAAGGCTGAGATTATCCCAGCAAAGTCACCATTTACAAGATGATGTGTCATCCCAAAAAAGCATTGTTTATTGGATTGAGTTGTTCATGTGGCTAGCAAATTTGTTGGACAGTTTACTTTTTTTTTTTTTTTCCTTTTGGGGAAAATTGAAATTTATCTACATCCATAATATGCCAATTATCAATGTCACACCTAAATTATTAGTGGTGTAAATGTTGCCCCTCAATTTTCAAAATGGTACATATATTGCCCCTTCGGTACTGTACGGGAGAGATAATTCATAATATATGTACCGTTTTAATCATGTGCATGGTAATAATAATGTGAAAAGATAACATAAGTTATAACAGTATTTTTGTCCAAAAAAATGTGTAGTGCAATTTTGATAGCATAATGTACAAAAAAAAAATAAAATTAACAGAACAAACGGACATAAACCAGGGGTATAACCTAGATTGAGACTTATTATATTTTTAGATTTTAGAACCATATATTGCAAGTGATACATGTACTACTTGATATATATTGCATGTACCGTGTCTGTATAGAATTGTACCAAAGTATATCAAAATGTAGAGAGAGGATGGCAATATAGCTCAAAGAGACCTTTTATTCATTGTTGTTCTTGCATTTTATAGAGAGAATTGAGAGAGAATCTAAGTCTAGAGAGAAAGTGAGGGAGAGTGGAGGAGAAGAGGGGAAGGAACCCCTTTCCAAAAGGCTAGGTACCCTTATATAGGTGCAACCATTGACTAGTTGACCTTTGACCCGACTTTTGACCCGAACCGTTTGACCCCAACTCAAACAGGAGCACGGAACGTACGGGGAAGTCGAACCCATGGTATATTCTCTATCTGCAAGCTCAGTGATTTGTTTTAGAACTGAATTTTTGTGCATTTTCCCAATTTGTATATTTCATTGGTATTCAATAGAATCCATACATTTTACAAGTCTTTGGTATAAGTTATTACATTATTTGTATGTTGCTATCAGTTTGATAGATTATCACAGACTTATAAAAGATTGTCAACATGAAGTTACTATCTTTTATTTTCAGTGAATTGAAGTAAATGACTCACTAGGCTACTGCCACTTTTATTCTAATTTTACATTTTTGGAAGTGTAAAAGTGAAACCAATATATATATATATATATATATATATATATATATATATATATATATATATATATATATATATATATATATATATATATATATATATATATATATATATATATATATATATATATACAATATAATAATTGCGTTTGAAGTGTATCATTTTAGATATTTGCTTAGCTTAATTTGTGGAGTTAATGTCATGAATTTGTGGAGTTAATGTTATGCATTTATAAGAACAACTCATGGTGTTCAATACAGTAACCATTGAACAGTTCATGATGTTCAGTAGTATTAATAATATATTAATGAAAATGTTGAAACAAATCATTGGACATTTGCATTGTTTAAGTCGTCCAGATGAGAAATGTTAGACATATTTGTCTAACTAAGTTTATAATTTTTTTGTTTTTTTTTTTTTTTTTTGAAAACAAGTTTATAAATTATAATTGTATAAATTGCATAAATCGAAATCAAGCAAGGATAACATCAGAAAACATAATCCATCCAACTCATTTCATTAATTGCACTATATAATATTCGTTGTTATAATTTATATAATTATATATCGATCCAAATATTATTAAAATATTATAATAAATTCATTTCGTGCAACGTACGGGTGAAAATACTAGTTTTAAAGTAGAATTGTAGTACGAATATGAGAGTATGAAACAATATATTCTATTACACTATTTTATAATATTAGAATATGAATTTTAATGTAAAATTGTAGATGAATTGTATTACACTATTTTACAATACTACGCAAATCTTAATACTATAAGACTCTTTTGTTTTTTATATATAATAAATAAATAAATAAATATAGAATATAGATATAGATTGTGTGTATTTTTATATATCCATTTATTTTAATTAATTAATTAATAAATTATTTATTTATTTTGATTTCAATTGCTATTTTTAGCTAAGAAAGCTTAGGCAGGAAAACATTATATTACGGAGTATTTTAAAAAGGGATAAAAATCTAACCAGATTTTGATTTGGGTTTTGAACCCGACGTGAATCGAACACGCAACCTTCTGATCTGGAGTCAGACGCGCTACCATTGCGCCACGGATCCGGTTTGGTTTTTATTGGACTATTTATTTATATGTACCCTTTACTTTCTTTCTTTCGTTTGTTTGTTAACTCCACGGAGTAAGACCAATTCCACTAAGGGTCCATTTGGAAAGCTGGAAAATGAGTCATTTTTCAGAAAACATTTTCCTTTTCAAGTATTTGGTTGCATATGGAAAACTGTTTTGGTGTGTTTGGTTCATTTTCTGGAAAATGAGTAGAATGGTATAATTAAATATTTTATTCTGAATAAAAAATACATTTTAAATCTTTAAAAAAAAAAAAAAAAAAAAAAAAAACAACCTGGGTTCCGCCGGAAACCATGCCTATGGTTTCTGGCTGAAACCAGTTCCGCCAGAAACCATGGCTATGGTTTCCGGCGGAACTGCGGAAAATGACTTCCGCCCAAATTTGGCGGAAGTCATTTTCCGCCAAATTGAGCTCATTTTCCCTAGTCAACGGAAAATGTTTTCCGTTGACTGGATTTTCCAAGTGTAGCCAAACACCAAAAACCCGGAAAATGATTTCCAGAAATCATTTTCCGGGTTTCCAAACACAGCCTAAAAATCATATCAAAATTTTCGGTCAAAGTACCTATGAGGACCCTGCACTATAGTCTTTTGTTCAATTTAGTCCTTCTACCTTAATTTTGTTTAATTTAGTCCCCGTAGTTTAAAAAGTGAAATAATTAAGGACAATAGCTGATGTGGCGTTAACATCTTATCTGTCACGTCATCATACTTACATGTCAACTCCTATATTATTTTATTAATATTTAAAATTACTTATTTTTACCACCAATATATTACATAATATGTCCAAAATAAATACATAAATATCAATTATTGTCCTTAATTGTTTCACTTTTTATAGTACATGGACTAAATTGAACAAAATTAAGGTATAAGGACTAAATTGAACAAAACGCTATAGTACAGGGATCTCATAGGTACTTTGACCCAAAATTTTTCCAAATTTAAAATGAAAGTTTGATATATATTGATACATTTTTAATTTTGAGTAATACTATTCTTTCCAAATATTTTTATTGCATTAAGCATCCTCCTTGATCCATGTTAAGAGGGATTGCGAACCGGGCTTACGGTAAACTACTCGTGTTTATTAAGGTAAACGAACATAAATGATCAAATTTTAGAGGTCGTTTAATAAACGAACAGAGTCTGAACATTTGTAGGCTCTTTTGCTATGAGCTCATAAATAAGCTTGTTAGTGTTCGTTTAATAATGTTAATAAACAACCTCGTTTAGTGTTCGTTTGATAACGTTCACGGACATGCTTGTTTAGTATTGATTTAATATTGTTCACGAACAAACGTATTTAAATACAATTTATTCTGTTTAGTTTTAATATACTACGGACATCCTAACCATGGACGGAGCTAGCCCCCCACTCTCCCCACCCCACCCCTTTATATATATATATGTATATATATATATATATATATATATATATATATATGTATATATATATATATATATGTATATATACATATATATACATATATATATATATACATATATATATATATATATATATATATATATATATATATATAGCATTAAATATTATATAAAATTTATATTTATGTTTAAAGTATTAATTGTTTGAGTAGTTTAGTTAGTTGAACTCTAAATTTAATTTTAATAAAAAGTATATGGTCATGGGTTCAAAACTCATTAACAACACTTGATTATTTTATCTCTTTCATTATTCCTTTCCAAGTTAAATTAAATATTTTTTTAGTCTACTTTTATGAATCATTTAATTAATGTAGTACACAAGTTTATATTATACTTCATATAAATTTATTCGAATTAATTTATTAGTTGATCTACTTCATTAGTCTACTTCATTGTATTCAAATTAATTTAGAAAAACTTAAAGTTGATCTAACTAAAAAAAAAATAAAAATTAAAAGTATTTATGATCGAATATAGTGTTATTCAAATTTTTTTATCTAATTGATTTTGTTTCATATTTTGTCATAAATCTTTTCACATTTTCACCCCACACAAGTATATTTTTAGCTCCGACTCTAACTATTGTGTAATCTATATAAAAAATATTCTATTGTAATTTATAAAGTATTTTGTATTTTAACATTATTATGCCCAATTTGATATTTTGTAATTGATATTTCTATCGTCATTTAAATTTCACCCCTACTCAATTAATTTTCTGGCTCCATACCTGATCCTAACAATACCAGTCTTCATATAAATGAAAATAGAGCTCCTCAAGTGGCTAGCTAGGGACGAAACCCACTTGTAAATGATGCAATTCGATTTCCTCTTCGACAATATATGTTAGCATCGATTCAAAATAACAGTAGTGATGATTTTGAGATTGAAACCCAACATCAAACTTTTCCCATGCAAAGCCAGTACCATCGAAAGCCTTATTTACCAACCTTAGCTTTAATGGCTATTTTGATTCAGAGATCAGACCTTCTTAGATTGATGTTCAAGAGTTGATAGCATGTTACAAATTCCTAAAAATAAACAAGCAAAATATATTACCAGTAATGACCAAGGTAACAAAACGCAATGCAACCAAATTTTTGGAGTTGGTGAGAAGATTATGGTCTTTATGCATAAAGATCATGTGCACAGGGAGACATTTCACAAATTGAGCCTTAAGTGATATATTTATTTTAAGGTTCGTAAAAAAAAAAAAACAAAAAAACAAAAAAAAAAATAAAATTGAAGCCACTCAACATGGTTATACTTTCATATATTAATTACTCCGGTCAACTGACATTGTATGATGACTCCAGGGCTAGTCTTTTGCAACTAAGAGAGAATGATGTGGTACATTAGTTGAGGCAATAAAAGAAAAATGGTCACTTGCAGGCGGGAAGCAAGTCTAAGAGACATGGAGTTTTTGGTGGCTCTTTTATTAAATGTTATTAATATTTCCAATTCTCATTATGATTATTCTATAATTCCTATGCATGCTCTTAACATTTGCAACTCTTCAGTTTTACTAGTTTCATAGTTAAACAAACTTGTACCCAGAAAGTTTAATTTTTGAATAAAATATAAAAGTTTCTCTGAGTTAATTTGATTCTTGAGAGCTTTTCTTTACTTATCACTTGACACGGTTTTTCTTGTCCTACATCATTAATTCCCTCCTAGCGTTTTTCTCATTTGTCATTCTTTTTCTTCCTTAATTCTTCTATCTTTCCTCGATCTAACCCTTTCGTTTTCTTCTAGACATTCAATTCCTCAACTAATTGTTCCCGGCCATCATCTTCCATAACAAAGTTTCATAGATTATCCCTAGCCAATCAATTCAAGTCATTTATCTCGTTCTTTAGAATACAACCATCCATATCATGCACATACTTGTGATAAAACTTGTAATAGTACTTAGACATACCCAACTACCCAAAACAATTCTCCCCTAATAGGGGGTGTATCTCTACATGTCTTTATCATGTATTTCCTCTATCTCACTAATTGAGTGAGTTAGATGCATTAATTCATTCATAGGAGTTTTATTTATTTGAAAACTCATTCATAGGAGTTAGTTGAGTCTTATAATAATTCATACCATTTTTGTTATTACTTCAACCTCTTTTCAATGATGGTATTCTCTGTCTTTACATAGTTGTTTGTAATATCCTCTTTATTTTTGAACACTTGTCCTTATTATATATTAAAAATTGTTCTTTTTACTAAAAAAAAAGTGTTGACTCAAGTGGAAGATGTTCGAATCTATATGTATGCAACAATATTTTTGAAAATGCTTAAATAGTGTGCAACCCAAACTTTAATAATATTTTTGAGACGAAGAGAGTAATAATTAAAATAGAGATTTGGTAAGGAAGAAGATAGAGCCTCAGTAGGTAAATCAAACATTCTTTGTATACATAAAAGTAATAGTATATTAAGAGGTTGTTTGGTACTTTCTAATCAATTAAATTCATGAAAAAATATTTTTCAAAAATAATTTTTCTCAAGAAAAAATAATTAACATGTTTGAAAACATAACAATTAAATAAACTGAAAATTTAATTAACATGTTTGGTTCGTTTAAACTTATCCATAAAACTTTTTAAAATGTCTCATATATTCTTGTTATATACTAATTCATCATACAAAGGGAAAGGTTTGTTTCTTAGTCTAGAAGCATCTTTGTGAACATGCATACAAAGAAAAGATTTGAACTTTCTATACTATACACTGCATATATATACACGTACATCACTACATAATATATGCAGTACGACACTATACAAAAATTGCAATAGTGCATATATATATATATATATATATATATATATAGCCGAGTTCAGGTGCGGCGGTGTCTTACGGTGCGGCGGTGCGGCGGTGCGGCATCACCAATAGTTCAACAAATATACACCATCAACGTTAGGAAAATACACCATAAAAAACAGAGGAAAATTAGGTACGCATCACCAAACACACACCATTAGGTGTGAGTAAAAACACCCTACACTATTCGAAAATACTCCATTGGGGGTGGTGAGTTATATGGTGTATTTTTTTGGATGTGTTGTGTTTTTTTTGATATTTTATTGCATTTCATTGTGGTGTGTTTTCTTTACACTGTTGGTGCATATTGTTAACACTGTTGGTGTATTCTGAAATTCCGTCGCACCGCCGCACGGGAAGACCCCGCCGCATTTAAACTTTCTTTTATATATATATATATATATATATATATATATATATATATATATATATATATCAGGGTTGTAAAAATCCCGCCTAGGCACCGAGTAATCGGCGCCTAGGCGCTAGGCGCCCCTTGGCCGTGGCGATTTTCCCCCTAGGCGCCCGCCTAGGAAACCGGCCGCCTAGGCACCCGCCTAGCGCCTAACTCGGCCGATTACACCGAGTTAACTCGTCAATTTCTGTCGAGTTAGCCGAGTTAACCCAGCCGACTCGACCTTGCTAATTTTTTTCATTTATATGATCTATATATATATATATATATATATATATATATATATATATATGTATATATATATATATATATATATATATATATATATATATATATATGTATGTATGTATGTATGCATGTATGTATGTATGTATAATATGACATATATGCATCTATACACGTGCACTATTTCTCTTTTTTTTTAGTTAGCCGCTATATATATACACAAAGATAATATATGCAGTAGATCAAATGACAAATCAGATTACTTATGAATTGAAAAATTTTAACTACGTACCTGGATATTTTGATAAAGAATGTGTAATGGTGAGAGTGTCCAATTCCTTATATTTGTAATAGATTTTTAACATGTCAGTGTGGAACCAAAAATGATAAATATGTAATTGAATAAAGTTGGTTCAATAAGCCATTTAAAATTTGGAATGTGATTCCTATTGACCTAAATTTTTCTAAGTCAAAAACTACACCAAATGTGAGAATTATTTTCCACCTTTTAAATTCACAAGTAACAAATTAAATGCCCACTAAAAGAGGGGTTAGACACAGAAAATTATATTAGTAAGAACATTAATGAGCAAACTAGGCTCATGTATAATTGTGACCTACTACACACATATATATAGAAAGAGACATTGCATATCTAATTGTTTGTGGACATAATCACTTAGCTCTTTAGAACAAGTTTCATTTGATTGGTATTAAATATTTCATTGTCATTATATCTAACATAACCATGTGACAGTTGTTAAGGACTATAGACAAAAGTGTTAAGGATAAACATTGCAAACCTTAATAATTGTTGAAATTAGTCCTATGCTTGTATTTTGTGAGATATAAATAACAATAAGATACCAAGAAAAAGAAAAAGAAGAAGAAATTTCCAGACCCATTTATCAATAAGATATCGATTTTTGCTTTTAAAAAAGAAAAAAAAAATCCTCTAATGTGATATTTATATTGAGCAAAAAAGTAATATTTAATTCCATCAAATATAAACCAATTATTTCATTTTCGTAATTAATTTGTTGAAAATTAAAACCTCAGTGGCCCACCATGTATTTAAGTTGGTGGATATATTGGTGCAAATTAAACTGTACCCCATTTCAGCACTCACAACCGTGTGATATGTTACCAACAAAATAAGATTTGAATTGTCCAATATTAAAAAAAAAAAAAAAAAAAGAAATACTTACGATTGAATAATGGATGAAAATGGAGTGACAAAATCAACCCAACTAATAAAAATCTTTAAAAGGTAGAAAAACAAACAAAGAAGATCAAACAAGTAATTTCAACTTCTTAAGTAGCCTGCACAGTCACACTTCCCCCAACTTTTTTCCTTTGGCTCCAGTTTCTCTTCACCTACCACCCTGTCACTTTCTTGGGCCCCATCTAAAACAATGGCTAATTTTTTTTCAACTTAAATAACATCAATACTTTACGTGTAATCATAATTTTTTGATAAAATTATAATATAAGTACATATTAACTTGTGATGAAAAGATGGAATAATCGCTCATTCCGAAAACAGCGATGATGGTATTTGCCATTTTGGCATAGAGCAAATGGGCTCTATGGTTTAATTTTCAAACCAAACCATGAGATTGGTAGAAGCATGGATGATATTTTTTAGGATTTTAGCATAGAGCAAATGGGGCACTATAGTTTAATTTTAGAACCAAACATGAGATTGCGGATACGATATTCCCTCAACCAAACAACACAACATACAATCCTCATTTGGGATTAGACCGGAATCATCAAACCACAGAGCACTTCGCACCTTACATCTTAACCGTAAACCTAGCTTTCTCCGATCCCATAGCTCGCCGCAATTCGCCCAGAGAAACTTCCGACGACGTTAACACCACCCTCTCCATTCTGTTATTTCCGTCTCCGGCCACCACATTCTTGAAGCTCCGCCACTCGCAGCCTCCAGCGGCGGCGTCCAGCTCACACACCACCACCTCCTCCGCCTCCGACGCGTTGTATATGTGGGCGTAATCTCCCGACATGCAGAGGCTAATGGAAGATATTCCAAACGTCTCGCTCTTCAGTTTCTTGACAAAACCCGCCGGCATCTCGCCGATCTCCTGGCACTCAAAGTTGTCGGTGTTGACTTCCCATATTTTTATCCCTTCGATGTTCCCGATGTCCCCGATTGCTCCGACTAGAATTAGCCGGTTTTCGGAGGATCCGATGATGGAGAGAGAGACCCTTTGATCGGGGCGTAAATCGTAGGGTCCGGACCAGTTCTTCGTCTCCGGGTCGAAGCAGTGGGTAGCGCCGGTGAGTTTTTCGGTGACGATGAGCTTATCGGCGGCGGTGGCGATCGAGAGCCACGTGGACGCCGACGAATCTTTAAGAATCGCCGGCATGGACTCGCACGCCTCCCACGTGCCAGCCCCCACGTTGTAAATCTCCACCGCGAGGGGGTCGTCCTCGAAGTCGCACGTGCCGCCGGCGACGACGATGTAGCCGCCCACGTGCGCCACGATGGGGTCCGTCCGCCACACCTTCGGCGCCTCGACGTGGCGCCACGCGACGTTGAGCGCGTCGAAGGAAAACGAAAACGTCGTCGGGGACAACATGTAAAGCAGGTTGGAGTGCGAGGAACGGAGGGCCGACACGTACTTGGCGGCCGGGTTCGACACCTCCACCCACGCGCAAGAGCGATGGTCGTAGGCGCGTGTCGCCATCTCGTATGGCCACCGCGTGCTCTGCGTGTGAACCAACAACCACGGCTTCGGCTTGTTGAGCCACCGGAGAGACGCCGTCACGGCGGAGTTCCATGACTTTGACACAGCCGACGCCGGCACCAAATCCACAAGCGGCACGTACGAAAGCACCACTTCCAAAATGTCACCGTGAATATGATCATTAGTCAAAGCCATTATACCCAACGAACCCAAATAATCTCTGATGGCTGATCGATTTTAAGGAAAGTGTGAACGATTTGTAAATTGTAAATTTATTATAGGGTAATGGATAATGAGAAACTCGACTACCCTGCCTTTAATGGGTTTGAATTGGGGTATATATAGAGTATAAGGGGTGGTGGGAGGGAGTTGGTGAACATATTTTTGTAAATATTTTATCTTATGAAATTGACATAGCACTAAATGATGTGTTGACCATTAAAGTGGAAGTACATGATGAATTAGTATATTGAGAGTATATGTATATGTATATATGAGGTGTAATGTATGTATAGTGTGGTGGTCTTGGAACGTGGCACTTGCCATTCAAAAGCAACGGCTCCTTCAACAAAGGGAGGCTCTGCAACTTGCTCTATATCCGATCCACTTGACTCAGTCCTCACCAAGTGTGCATCAACGCAGCACCTTCCCACCTCATCAATGGATCCTACGGGTAACCACAATTAAATTGGTCAAACTGTTAGTTGGTAGTTATAAATTTTTAAATTCGACCTCTAGTCAAGAATAATTACGGTTCGATTCGAACTGTACTAGACATTGAAACCGAATCAAAACTAGAATTATAGGGAAGGTTGTTCAAAATCGGTACCCAAAATGTTCTGGTTTCGGACCGGAAAAAGAAATATTAAAAAAAAAAATTAATTCTTAATTTGGACTATTTTAAATATTAAAAATAGAATTTACACAAAGAAAAAAGTTTGAACCGACCGTTCAAATCGGAATCACCGATTCTGGTTTATCGTCTCTTGAAACTGTGAACTGGCGGTTTGAAACCGGAACAAAATCGTGGTCATATATATCCCAATGAGAGTAATCTATTGACCGGTTTACCTCATTGTGATCTTTTGTTTACTAGGATCACAAGGCGAAGTATAATTACTCAACGTACATCCTCGAATAGTGATCCTTATAAATATCCATAATCCAATGAAATGACTATCGCTATAAATATCTACATATTTAACTATATTAATGACAGAATAGTCGCGCATTATATTTTAAAAGAAATTGATTAAATTACTGGTAAATTTCACCCTTATTCTAAAACTTTATATGTTTGATGCTTTGTTAGGTAAATTTATGGATGATGATTCCCCCCTCCAGATTTGATCCAAAATTTTATGGATGATGAATTCATTAATAAATTATTGATATTTGTTAATGGTGTTACTTTTTAGTTTTTACCATGTAAAAAAAAATGGAAATATTAAGCAAAAGTCGAAATAATATCAGGGGGAATAGAGTTACATTATCCAAAAGGCTAGTTGGTAGGATAGTCAAGTATGATGGTATGAATTGTCAAAATTTGGGGGTATTAAATGCTCTCTCTCCCTCTTGTTTGATTGATGTCTGTTAAATTATTCATTTATATGATTAATTAATACAATTTTATTTTTAGCATTTAATGATTTTCATGCAGCTAATTATTCCACCTAGCTATAATTGAATGGTAATTAAGTAGGGCTGTGCAAAACCGACCCTACCCGAAAAAACCGCCCGACCCCAGCCCCTTTGCAACCCATCCGAACTAGAGCCGAATCCGACATCACAAATTCGATCCGCCAAGTGAAACGACGCCGGATTACGTGGTTCGGATAGGGTAGGCAAAAAACGCATTCGACCCGCCCGAACTATCCGATCTTTCCTAGGGTTTGCTAAGGGTTTAGTATGGTACGACGTCGTATAAGGCTATTATATATGTAAGCCTTAGCTTTTGCGCAACCCTCTACACTCCACTCTCTGAGACCCTTCACCCTAATTCTCTCAATCTCTCATTCTTTCTGACTTCTCTCTACTCCGAATCTCCGATTCTCTCTGTGACTCTGTGAGAGTGTGAGACTGTGGCTCATACTCTCAATCTCTCATACTCTCAGAATCTCAGTCTCTCAGAGTCCTCTCTTCTTCTCTAATCTCAGTGACTCACTTACTCGTTGAGTCGTTGAGACCTGTGCACTGTCCGGCTGTGTCTGATTCTCCGGTGGCCGTTGGAGGCTTAGAGTGGTGGAAACCTTTCTCTCTGGTGATTACTGGTTAGAGACCCTTGTTCTCCGGGGAGTATTTGGGGAAAACAAGTAAATCGCTAACCCTAGTTTTTATATTTATGATTATTCACTGTATTTTGATCTATTTGTGTTATATGATGATATATGTGTTATAGTGTGATCTATTTTGGTGAAAGCTGTTTTAAACCCAAACCCTAGTTCTATATTTGTGATTTATGTGTTATATTCTGATGTATTTTGGTGGAAGCTGTTTTAAACCCAAACCCTAGTTCTATATTTGTGATTTATGTGTTATATTCTGATGTATTTTGGTGGAAGCTGTTTTAAACCCAAACCCTAGTTCTATATTTGTGATTTATGTGTTGTATTATGATATATTATGGTTGAATCTGAATTGTGATGTCCCTTAAACAGTTAAAGGCTTAAATGTGAAATGGTGGAAGCCCTTAACTGAAATCCTGATAATGATGAACTGGATAAAATTTCTGAATCTGGATTTCTTTGTGAATACGTTTATGGATGTATGACCCTTAAATGTTCTTAACTGTTTGTGCATAATGTAAATATGTAAATGTAATATTATGAAATCTTGATAGATGATAACACAAAGAAGTGTCTGAATCTGGATTTCTTTCAATTGTTTGTATGCTTGAATGCTTGATCTGTTATTCTGTATGACAAACAATTGTTTGAAATCTGAATGTTGATGACTTGATGCCCATCTTTTTAGATGGAGAGCATCAGTCAACCTAGTTCTGGAACACAACCTTCAACTCAGGAGGGACAAGGACAACCCCAAGGCACTGGGATACCTCAGCAGCCTCAGGTGACTCCTGTTGTTCCAAAGAAAAAGAGAAAAGAGGTTGAGTCCAGATCCAGGGTGTGGGAGCACTTTGTAAAGATACATGATAAAAAGGACAATCTGATTGAGGGGAGGTGCATATATTGTTCTAAGATCTTTTGTTGTCAGCCAAAAAAACATGGCACTTCATCTTTAAGATATCATATGGTGGCCTGTCTTAAAAATCCTCACTCGAAGGATACAAGGCAGTCACTTCTGACTTTCAATGCTATCTCATCCTCTGCACCAGGGGGTTCTGAAGGGGTAATGGGGGAATTAGGCACATGGGTGTTTAATCAGGAAGCCATTAGGAGGGCTTTGTGTGAGATGATTATAGTAGATGAGTTGCCCTTTAGGTTTGTTGATGGGATAGGGTTTAGGAGATTTATTCTAGTTGCCTACCCAAGGTTCCAAATCCCTTCTAGGTGGACAGTTTCAAGGGATATATTCCAAAGATACCTAGATGAGAGATCAGTCCTTAAACAAATTTTTAAGGGTTGCTCCCAAAGAGTCAGCTTAACCACTGACACATGGACCTCTGTACAGAGGATAAACTACATGTGCATTACTGCACATTGCATTGATGATCAGTGGAAGCTCAACAAAAAAATCATAGTCTTTGTCCCTGTTTCATCTCATAGGGGAAAGTATATAGCCAAGGCCTTGGAAACTTGTCTGGTTAAGTGGGGTATTAAGAATGTTTTTACTGTCACAGTTGACAATGCCTCTTCCAATGATACTGCCATGGGATTTTTTAAGAGTAAATTGGTGTCTTGGGGTACCACTTCTGTAAGGTCTAAGTACATGCACATGAGGTGTATAGCCCACATTCTGAATCTGGTGGTGCAAGATGGGTTGAAGCTTTCTGATACTTCAGTTAAGAGGGTTAGGGAAGCAGTTAGATGGGTTAGGAACTCCCCTGCAAGGCTAAAAAAATTTAGAGATCTTGCTGAACTTATTGGGGTGGAAGCCAAATCAGCTTTGCAGTTGGATGTTCCTACAAGATGGAATAGCACATATATGATGTTGAACACTGCAATCCAGTACCAGGCAGTCTTTGATGCCTATTTGGGAAATGATCCCTCATTTTCTGATGACCTTAGTACCTCTGTGCCTACTTTTATGGATTGGTTTGATGTGAACAGTTTTGTAACTCTGCTAAAAACTTTCTATGACATGATTGTGAGAATTTCTGGTTCTCTTTATGTTACATCTAACACTTTCTTCAGTGAGATCTCTGATCTTAGTTGCATGTTAGATGACATGACTGGTGGTGAATCTGGATCTGAAAAGGTAAATTCCATTCCTTAAGTGAAATGTTTACTGTTTAACAAATATGTATATTAACTAATGTTAATTATTTGCTTTTTTACAAGTAATGGGCACCCAAATGAACACTAAGTTTCTGAAATATTGGGGGGACCCTGAAAAAATGAGCTGTGTGATCTTCTTTGGCACTATTTTGGATCCTAGAGATAAGGTTGAGTACATGCCTGCCCAGTTAACTCAACTTTATGGTGATGAGAAAGGCAAAGCCTATTTTGAGAAGGTCCAATTTGCACTTCTTGAGCTGTACAATGATTATGTTGCCACTTACTCTGTGGATGTGAACACTGAACCAGCTGCTGTTGCCCAACCTTCTCAAACTGTCTCTGTGAGTGTGCAGCCTAGTGCTGTAACTGTTGGTAGGCCACAAGGTAAGTTGAAATCTCAATTGAAAAAGCAAAGGATGGAGAGTGGTGGAAGCCTTAAACAGACTGACCTGCAAATATATTTGAGTGAGGCCATTGTGGAAGATAAGGTTGATTTTGATATTCTAAAATGGTGGAAGGTGAACTCTGAAAGACTGCCAATTCTCTCTAAAATGGCAAGGGATATTCTTGCAGTTCCAATATCCACTGTGGCTTCTGAAAGTGCTTTTTCAACCAGTGGTAGAGTGTTGGATCCATTTAGGAGTTCCTTAACTCCTAAGATTGTGGAAGCTTTAATTTGTACACAAGATTGGTTGAGATTACCAAATCAACCTATTCAAATTGAAGAAAATATTGATGATTGTGAAAGGCTTGAGAATGGTAATAGTAGTTTACTTAAATACTTTCATTATTATGTATTTATTTTATGATACTTATTATTATGTATTTTTTTGTATGATAATTAATATGTGTTTTTTATTTGCAGAGTTGCCAACTGGAGTTAGGACTGCTGGAACTTCCCTACCAACCATTGCAGTAGTGTTCATTCATTCTGCTCTCAGTTTTATATTTAGTTGTTATTGTGTTCTCTTAGAAAATTAGATTACCATTCTGTTTTTATTTATGTCTTATGAATTCAATTATGTAAGTGCATTTTAGTGCCTCAGCCCCTTCCACAGTTCCACTTGATTGAACATTTGAACATCAGGTTACAGCTTGACAGGTATGTGCAGTAGTATGGGCTATGATGATGCTTCCACCTTTGTCTGAATCAAAGGACTTGGGGTTGGTATGTTGCTCAAGTTTTGGATTTAGTTCCAACATTTTAGAAGCAATTTCCCTCAAATCTTAATGATATGAAACAACAGCAATCTGAGCCTATTTTGGATTTTTGAGCATAAAATGTTAAACTGTTATTCTTTTCAGTTTTTTTCTTTTTGTTATTTGCTATTTAAATTTGCACCTTAAGCAGGAAGATGAGGAATGCTGAGTTGCTGGTTTGCTGAGTTGCTGTTGGCTGTTGCTGCATTTGGTTTTTGAATGGTGCCTTAACAGCTTATTTTTTGAGAATTTGAATCTATAAACTGTTTTTGATTTTTGAATTGTAACTTGTAAGTTGTAAGCTGTAAAGTTGTTAGCTTCATTAACTTGTAACAAGTTACTTGTTAGCTGTTAGCCTTATAGGGGCATTAGTCATAGCCGAATAGGGCTAACTTTTTAGTTGTGATTTGTGAACTTGTGATTTTGAAGTTGTAAATTGTTAACTACTAGTAGTAGTTAATACTTACTACTTAGAAGTTAACAAGTTACAACTTATTTAGTGTTGATTTACTTATTTAGTAGTTAATTTGTAGTTTTTATGAATTTTTAATACATATCCGATTTAGTCCGTAATTCGATGCAAACCGTCCGAAATCCGAGATTTATATATCCGATAAGTTTACACTTAGAAAAAACACGGATAGGATTTAATAGCTGTAATCCGAAAACCGATCGGATTCCCATTCCGAAAACTGAACCCGCCCGAACCGTCCGACGCACAGCCCTATAATTAAGGGTTGGGATTCAATGGCGTACAATCCAAATGTTACTTACTACTTCACTCAACATAATTTATATTGTGGACTAGGGTATGCTATATTCATTGTGGACCTTAGTCTATAGTGAACAATGTTCTAAATTATGTATCTACAGTAAACATATTATATATTTTTAGTTAATACATTATGTACATTCATTTTTGTATAACTATAATTGAATGTACATAATCTGTTAACTAAAAGTATATAATATATTAACTGTATTTACATAATCTGACTAGATTTCATAATGCTTATGGTGGATCTTGATCCACAGTATAACGATTGTTTACTCAAATTCTCTCTAGTTATTTTACCGACCTTATTATTCAGACATTATCATATTTATTTAATTCTTGTTTTAATTTGATACGGAGTTATATTTAGTTTGCCAATTTTGCTAACATGATCACATTTATCTTTTGTTATAATTTTTGTCTAATTGCCTTTAATTTTGAAGACAAGTTGATAACTTTACCATATTAATCTCATCGTCTTGTTAAAAAATATATATAAACGATAGAGAATACATTTTGGTCGTTAAGTTATAAATGTGGTACAAACTCAATTCATTGAGTTATACGCATGATCATCTTTAATTAAGTTATGAACAAATGACGATTTTAGTCTCTCGGGACTATTTCTACCACTAATTTACGACTTAATAAAGTAATTGATTTGGTCCTTCAACGATTACAATGCCACTCCATACATATACATAACTTATGGGTTAAAAATAGTCACACATATAACTCAGGGACTAAGTCTGTACCACTAATATAACTAGACGACCAAAATGTAATTTTTCCTAAACAATATAATAAATAATTAATTGATATACTTTTATTAAAATGACAAATTAACTTCTTCATATTATATTAATTATTATGTCATTTATGAAATTTTTAAGTACTAATAAAAAATTAAATTATCAAATTGTCTCAAAAATTAAAATTGATTGATAAAAATTATAACTGATGGATGGTGTATCAGGCTGACTGAATGGACCGGCCCAACAAATTAACTGGATCAAGGAAGCTCAAGAGGGATGCCCAATAAGAGATAGCGAAGGAGTTTCGATAGGATTATGTTTATTATTCTCAATGTACCAAGGATTTGGTCTATCTTGAGAACCATCACTTTCAATATAATTAGGACTTCCAATAGGAAGCAGTCTAGAATTTCTATTCCTTGTTGGGCTCTTAGCCCAAAATATATATAAATTGACCCCATCCCTCAATACTTCGCAAATTATGCCGTGGAATCGTGTTCACCGAGAATGGTGAACACAAGTCAAAACGACGTCGTTTTTAGGCAAAAAAAAAAAAATCGCGGATGTGGAGTTAACGGCGCGTTACTGATCAAATTATGAATTTTCTGTTATGAGATTATGAATTTTATGAAAATTCATAATCTCATAATAGAAAATTCATAATCGCATAACAGAAAATTCATAATCGCATAACAGAAAATTCATAATCGCATAACAGAAAATTCATAATCTCACAACTGAAAATTCATAATCTCATAACAGAAAATTCATAATCTTATAACAGAAAATTCATAATCTCATGGTTCCAAAGTGAATGTGTAGGCATGGTTCCAAAGTGAATGTGCAGGCATGGATTCATAATTTATGAATGTCCGTGATTTCGGACGGGAATATGTAGGCATGGTTCCAAAGTGAATGTGCATGCATGAATTCATAATTTATGAATGTCCGAAACTCCGAAATTATGAATGTAATGAAAATTCATAATCTCATAACAGAAAATTCATAATCGCATAACAGAAAATTCATAATCTCATAACAGAAAATTCATAATCTCATAACAGAAAATTCATAATCTCATAACAGAAAATTCATAATCTCATGGTTCCAAAGTGAATGTGTAGGCATGGTTCCAAAGTGAATGTGTAGGCAGTCACGTAATTAATTAAAAAAAAAAAAAAAAAAGATAACGGTGCACTAACACCGTTGGAACCGTGTTCACCATGAATGGTGAACACGGTTCCATGGCATAACGTCTGTCAATACTTGGGGGAGTATTATGGAACATTATGTTGTGGCATCGTGTCTATCTTGGAAGGTGGGCATGGTTCCATATTCATAATTTCTATACTGTAGATTCATAATTTCTATATTGTAGATTCATAAAATTTATACTGTAGAAGATTCATTAAATCTATACTGTAGATTCATAATTTCTAAACCGTAGATTCATAATTTAAATACAGTAGATTCATAATTTCAATATAGTAGATTCATAATTTCTATCTGCAGATTCATAATATCTGTACTGTAGATTCATAATTTCTGTACTGTAGATTCATAATTTCTAAATTGTATAGTTATCAAATTATGAACATATAATTCTGTGATTTGTGAAAACAGAGTCCAACAATTGGGAATATGAACATCGAAAATTATGAACATATAGCTCTATAATTATGAACATATAGCTCTATCACATGTTCACAAACCTAATATTGTAGATTCATAATTTAAATACAATAGATTCATAATTTATAAACTGTGAGATTGCGAAGTGAGAAACACCATTAATGGCAAGTGAAAAATAATTTTTCTTAATTAGAACGACGTCATGTTTGTTGAAAACGACACCGTTGTGGAACAAGGTGTGCACGTTTCCACATTATAATTTGCCGAGTATTATTGTGTGGACCATGGTCCATACAGTTGTGTGAACCATAAATAAAAAGTACATTATTTCTGTGCATAAAACACATTATTTGGTATAATGTACATTCAATATACAAATAATGTATTTTTAGTATATTAAAATTGTACCTTATATTCATGAAAAATACATTATTTGAGTAATAAAAGTACATTATTTGGGTACTCAAAAAAAGTACATTATTTGGTATAATGTACATTAAATATTCAAATAATGTACTTTTAGTATATTAAAATTTATTTCAACACAACACTATGTCGACCATGGTCCACATAATAATTTGCCTACATGGGGAAAGGACAAGCAATATTCAACAATACAATACTTATATTTTCTATTCTTATATACTTGTTATTTTAATGATTGTGTTGGCCAGTCTTCGACTGTCTAAAAGTCATAAAATCAACGGTAACAAAGAACAAAATATGATAATGCAAGTAAAATTGAAGGATCAAGTATGGTCAAATTAAAAGATGAGAGCTAAATGTGAAAATGTATAATATTCATGAGATTAAAAATGAAATATTATTTTATTTTAAGTTTTTTTTTGTTGATTTTTATTTAATTACAATTTTAAAGCTAAGGTAATACTCTGTAATTCTAAAAAAAAAAGTAATACTCTGTAATTAATTTGGTATTCGTTCAAATTAATTAATTAATTTTTAAATGGGAAAAAATATATAGAACCATCAAACAAGAAAAATATGTACAACTGAGATATTTTTTAGATTTAGAAATATTTAAAAAGTCTCATTGCATATATTTTACTTGTTTGATCACTTAATTGCAAAAAAAAAAAAATGTTTCTTTAAGTAAAAAAGAAAAATGATAAGTTCAGTGGTTTGTTTGACATTTTTTCTTATTTTTAAAAATCTTTTAATGTTTTCAATTTGAAGTGGGATCACACTTGTATCACGAATCCTTATTCATGAGACAGGGCGGGACAAGTCCAATATGAAAATGTAATACTGCTGAAAAATGTAATACTAATCAGGAATAAACTAAAGTATTTGTTACTTATAATGGAAAGTGCAATGCTTTGATGAAAAATGTAATACTTTTATATTTTGATGTAAAAATAATACATTTTTTTTTTATCAGAAGTATTACACTTTTCTTATGAGTAATGTTTGTAAGTGGTTGTTAATTATAAAAGAAAATGTAATATTTATGAAGAAAATGTAATATTATATCATTCTTTAAAAAGTATTAATGAATAAAAAAAACGAAGGTTATTAAAAGTTTAATTGGTTTTCATAAAAAAAAATACACAGTGGCAGCTGCTAGGTGGGTGCTTGAATTGTTTTAGGTTTCTTTGTACGTGGAGCATGAAGTATGACAGCATTAATCGTACCAAAGTTTTAAACCTTTTTGTTTATCTTTTATAAATTAAGAGCGTGTTTGGTTCATAGGTTTATACAGACAGAATGAGAATTAAAATTATAGTTAGTATTTGATTAATAATTTTTTTAAATACAACTATAAGATTAGATTACTCATTCAATTAAAAATTATATTCCCTAAGTAAAACTGAGTATCATTCCATCTTATTGGTAATATATGAGTTTTAAGTTTGAATTAGTGGTTTTAGATTTTTAATTTGTTTTGATTTTTTTGTTCATTTTAGTGTTTTGGATGTTAATATATTAGGACCAATTGTCTTTTATTTTTTTATTTTTTTATTTTTGTATTTTTAAAACTTTTATTCTCATTATAGGGTCATACATAACCAAACATCAATATTGGTAATCATTCTAATTCCATCCTGCTACTATACATGCAAAATACTTTCACCAAAATCCATTTGTATATCTATTGAAAGGGGGAGACCCAAAACAACCAAGTATCACCATGACCCATCAACATTACAAGTATTTGATTCCCATTTCGATTCCAATTCCCTTGTGCAACCCAAACACACCTTAAGTTTCTCAATTTATACTAGACTAATTATATAAACCTCTCATATTTGTTTTAACTAATCGAGCGTTTGGTTGGAAGGAAGGAATTAAGGGGGAAAGGAATTGTAATTCGATGGGAAAAAAATAAGGTGAGAATAAAGTAGGAATTCAAATTACGTTTTTTGGTGACGAGAAACAGAATTATTGGAATTGAGAAGGAAAAAAGTAATATAAGACTAAAATACCCTTGTGTAATAATAATAGCTAGTAATAACAACCAAAGGTAATATTGTCATTTCATATATTTTTCCTTTCTCAAATTTATTGAATATAATTGCAATTCATGAGGTACCCCATGAATTACAATTCAACAAAATGAAAGAATTACAATTTTGTGAAATTGCAATTCCTTCTAATCAAATCACGTAAGTGAGGCCTCTAATAAATTCTAATTCAACTATAGCTAAATTACATTGAACAAGTTGTGCGTAAGTTTTTGTTAGTTTCAATGTAAAGGAGGGTTTGGTCATCTGTCGTTGAACATAGAAGATGTCATTTTGTAATTGTTGCGCCACCTCACCATATAAAATATTTTCTCACCAACAATGGTTGGGAAAAAGAAAGAGAGAGGGTGGTTTTGTAGGGTCCACGTGGGAGTTGGTGAAATGGTAGGGGTCTAGCCGTCTTGGAGATAAGGATAAGGCAAAAACGCACCACAAAAGTTGGTAAATATGGGGTGGGAGGATTTCAATCCTAGGCACCCCCACAATGCCACGTCAGGCAGACGTTATACAAGTGAGAACTTGACTCAATTGTGAAGATTCTTTTTTTATTTTTTATTATTTTTTATACAAGAGATTATATATATATATATATATATATATATATATATATATATATATATATATATATATAGAGGTTTAGGATCAGGTGCACATACCACTTTCCATGTGAAAATGCGATTTGTGCACTTGGAGGCTTAAAGCCATACACTTAAAGGTAAAAAATGTGTACTTGAAGGTAAAAAAGTTGCATTCGAAGACAAATAAATGTGCAATTGATGGTACCCGGGTTGGACTTCCATTTAGAAGGTTACGAGTTCGAGCCTCAATGGAGGCGTTATTGGTTCTTTGTGTTTCAGTAGGTTGAGAAAGTATATGAACAGATACTACAATGTAATAGGGCCAGTAACATTCAAAAAAAAAAAAGAAAACAAAAAGATGTGCAATTTATGGTACCAAAAATGGAGATTATTCAACTTAAGTGTAGTTTTATGTTATTGAAAAAAATGCACAAGATATAAGAAATACTGCCCATAAGTTGTGCACTTGAAGGCAAAGAAACATGCACTTGAAGGCATAAAACTGTGCGCTTGAAGGTAAAAGGGTTCACTTGAATGCTAAGTTTGTTTTTTTGTTTTTTTTTTTGTTTTGTTTTTTTTTTAAGTTTAAATTTGTACACAATAGTAAGACACACATACACTTTTTGGCATTAAATTGAGCACTGGAAAGCATAAAGAGGACCACTAGAAGGCAAGGGAGAAAAAAAAGGACATTAAAAGAGAAAATTCGAATGAAATTAATTATGCACTCTTAGAAAGGAAAACATACACTTGAAGGCCAAAAGATTTGCAATCAAAACAGAAACTAAGTACTAAAATAAAAGTAATGCACTCGAAGAAGAAAAAGTGCACTTGAAGGAGGGAAACTGTGCACTTGAAGAAGGACAAACCTGCACTCGGAAACAAAACACAAGCTGACTCATTTACTCAAAATTACAAATATGCCACCGCACGTTTTGTAATTAAAATTCAATTTCGGCTGTTGATTTGGATTGCATCTATGGCTTTAAACTGTTCGCATTTTTTACCTAATGAGACTCTTTTATTTGATCCTTAATATATATATATATATATATATATATATATATATATATATATATATATATATATATATATATATATATATATTTATTTATTTATTTTATTTATTTATATTGTAATACCCCCTAATTTCCATGCTAAATTAAGCCTTAGACATGCAGATAACTAGTCATAACATCATACACAGCGGAAGACTAAACAAGGAATATATGAATAGGAAATAAAGGATGCTATGCCACACCCACTCAAAGGTGAACGCACAGGCGAAACATCTGCATAAATCCACAATCTAAATTCATTCAGAAACAGGAGTACTAATATCTAACATTTGCACACAGGCCACAACGTCTCAAAATAAAGGGATCTAAGCTAACAGGTTCTAGACCGCACTCTCGTCTACTCATCACCTGAAAGAAACACATAAAATATGGGACGACGCCCGGTCAACGAATGATGCTGGTAACCCACAAATACATGTGAAATATCATACATAGATAGGATATACGTATGTAAAATCATTTGTGAAACGGGATATATATATATATATATATATATATATATATATATATATATATATATATATATATATATATATATATATATATATATAAGTTTAAAACCAAGAGCAGAGGTTAACACAAGACTCTAAGCACTCACAACAAAGACACGGGAACACATCCCAAGACCACAAGAAGTAATAACGACTCACAAGAACGGCTCGAGGCATAATCTACCATCACACAGTAGATTAACACCCGACATGCATAACACAAGAGAGTAAAGACACAACCATTGGCAACACATGCCTTTGTGACATCACACGTCACAAATAGAGAATTACACAACCACGGCTACACAAGCCTTCGTTGCATCACTCATCACGAATTGATATGCCTTCCTTATGCCCGGTTCCAACCTTATGGCTACCCCCAACCTTATGTCTAGTTCCAACCTTTACCTCCAGGACCCTTGTACACCAAGTCCAACCTTATTCCCCTGGGAACCGTCGTTCCCCCTCCAACAGTCCCTCCAACAGAACCACTGATTTCATAGTACACGAGGGTACCGATCACACATGGCAACACATGCCCTGGATAACACATGTTATCCCAGAAATAAATACGTGAACCTTACACAAAGGTCACAACCTCCATAAACACGTCATGGCCACCACGAGGACCACTGCCGTACCTTGGTGACTAATGTCCCATACCATTAATCGTGCAATTCAGGTATAACCACACACACCACACCACAACAGGAATCAATAAACGGATCACAATGAAGATATGAAACCATACTCAACCAAGGAATGGATCACAATCCAACCACAACGATGAATAACACAAGTTATCATCAACGATAGGAAGGTACAAACAACACACACGCTAACATTTAAACACCGAACCAGCATGCTCATCAAACGGGTAAACCGAAAGTAGTTCCGAAGAACACACAAGACTCATCACGGTTCAACGAAACACAATGTTGAACACTTAGCACGATTCAAGACACCAAAACATACATGGATCCCTACCATATAGTTCTAGACATACGAAACACCAAGAAGACGGTCAAATAGTTCCACAAAAGAACATCGGGAAGTCAAAAGACCAAATACCGAGTCAAAAGAATCACGGGGAATAAATCCCCGCCAAGCAAACATATGTACCCCGCGGGTGGGCCCACGTGTAGACCCCCACCCGTGGTTCCGCCTGCGGGTACACACCTACCAAACCACGATCCCCGCGGGTGGGGCGGCGGGTAGGCCATTGCCCGTCGTTCCGCCCGCGGGTACACCAACTGTACAAAATAATCTCTTTGGGGATTTTCAACTCCAAGCTCAAATTCAAGTCCAAAACATGCCAATCTCACAAAATACAACAAAATGACTTGAATCAAAGGAATAACCAAGCAATGACATACATGAACCCTAATAACAAGCTCTAGATATGCATTTTCACAAGACAATGCATAAACACTCACATTTCATATCAAAATCACATGTAGAATCCAAGAATCATCAAATAGGAAAGCAAAATAGATTTTGTAGAGCATGGGTTACCTCTTGAAGACTTATCCTTCACTTACAACACTCCACAAGGCTCCCAACAAGGTTCCCTTTCCACACCCACTTCAAGAACACACAAAAAAAACATAAAGATTTCACCTTTATAAAAAGATACCTTAGAAAACACTAAAAACACAAGAGGAGCTTAGATCTTACCATCCTAGATGCTCAAAAGTATGAAAGGTAGAATCTTGAAGGCAAACTTGAAAGATCTTGGTAGCCCTAGGTGTGGCTTGGAGAGAAGCTAACTAGCTTTTAGAGAGAAGAGAGAGAGCTTATGATTTTTCTCTTGGAGAGTGTTTGAAGAAATGAAATGTGTCTTCCTAGGTTAGCTTGAAAGACTATTGCCAAGGAAATGTCTTATTTACCCTTACTAAGATGAAATGTGTAAGGGAACAAGGGAACAACTCACAAAGCTTTAGGTACCACTTTTGACTTTGGGTTGACTAGTCCCCGACTATTGAATTTTCAGGAATTTAAGGAATTAAATTACCAATTGAATTAGGATTAATTACTTAATTAATTCCTTAATCGAATTTGGATTACGGGGTGTCACATCCTCTCCCCCTTCAAAGAAGCTTCGTCCCCGAAGCTTGGGTACGACGAATTAGATCAAACGATTAAATGGAACAACAATGTGACAAGAGTGTCAAGAACATCCTTATTTGGTCAAAACTCAAAGGATTCGAAAAGGTACCAAACTTAAGCAATAAGTCATGACATTCAAGAGTTGGAAGGAATTAATCAACGGAGATAATGAGCATATTAAACTTTAAACCAAACACAACCAAAAACTTCTACCAAACCACCAAGGTCTAAACCTCTAACCTCTAACACAAACCACTAAACCAACAGACCAACCAAGCAAGCAAGAAAAACATACACACGAAGCAACCCACAACAACTAACAACGGTAGCACAACTAAAAGATAACACAAGCTAAAGAAAAAGGGTGAACGAGGTTACCACAACACTAAGCTAGAACGACTCGCTCTCCGACTCGTCGGTGCTCTCCTCGGGTTCTTCTTCATCTCCTCCTCTTCGGCTTGAGCTGGCCTCAAGCTGGTCCAACTTCATTTATTTTCTTTTATTTTCTTTCTCATGGTGCATTTGAATTGCACTTTCTCTTAGTTTTGCGATGAACTTTCCTACTTTCCTTTTCCTTGTAAAAATAAAGTGTTTTGTTGTCTATTTTTCTTCGTACAAACATTGTTGCGACCTCACGTGATCGGTTATCTTCCCACTCGAAATACCTGTTCAGGGAAGACATTCTTGGGTCGCCTCCTCTACATTGCGGGGCTAATACAATGAAGTGTATAGTCTTTTTCCTTTGTAGTCCTTTGGGCTGCCTACCTAGCGTGTGGGCCCAACCATGATTGCTTTTTTTTTTTTCTTGGGTCGCCTACTCTGGATTGTGGGCCTAGTAGAGTGAATTGTACAGTTTTTTTTTTCTTTGTACTATTTTGGGCCACCTACCTAGCATGCAGGCCCAACCATGATTGTTTTTTATTCTCTTGGGCGCTTTGCAGGGTCATTATAGTGAATTGTATCATTTTTTGTTTTTTTTTTTTCTTTTTTTTTTTTTTTGTCTTTGTATTCCTTTGGAACCCTTACACAGCCTGCGGGTCCAACCACGATTTTTTTTCCTCTTGGGTCGCCTACCTTCTTTTTATGGGTCAACTATAGTGAAGTGTATAGTTTTTTTTTCCTATCTTTGTACTCCTTTAGGCCGCCTACATAGCTTGCAGGCCCAACCCTGATTGTTTTTTTTTTCTCTCTCATGGGTCACCTACCCTACTTTGCGGGCCCAATATAGTGAGGTTTATGGCTAAGGGGCGATAGACAGAATGATGCAAAATGATCTTTTTATTATCTTATCAGCCTGCTTGCAAGTCCCCACAATACGCCTACAATAAGATAAAAGATACATACATGTAGATATTTATTTATATGTGTTTCTATTTATGTTACCTCCTCGAGCTGCATTCCATTCTATAGGGCTCGTTGGAATGCTCTTTCCTACTTTGGTTATGGGCTTCAATGTTTGTGTCGGGATTCCCTGTTGAATGGTTGTTGATTTGTAGTATTTATGGTCCAAATTTAGTCTCCCCGTACTACTCATACTCTTCTGGGCATGTGGAATTTAGACATAGGTCTTTCATCAAGAAAACTCCTCCTATGTCCGCTAACCATGGCTTACCAGGATGATATTGTGAGCACATACCAACTTGATGACTACGAAATCCATGTCGATTCTTTGAGTGTTTAGGTAGGAACCTAGTTTGACTAGTAGTCTGATCGACCCTTAGGTTTTGATCGTGTTTATAGTGAACCCGGCTAAAAGGGTTTTCACATGTCTAAGTTGATCCTCCAAAAATCACAGTTTTACAAAAACGTCGTGGTATGACATTGACGCTGCTCCCCGTGTCTACTAAAACTCTCTTGACTAGGACTCCGTGCTCTGGGGACTCTATTCATAGCAGGGGGTCTAGCCCCTAGTGTGCCCCTCCCCCTTTGCTCGGGATAACTTTCGGCTGGTGGGTTCAACGCCCTCTTGCTAGGCCTTAACGACTCCTCTATCCGAGATATTTAACCCAACCCTTCTTCTTTTTCCCTTTTATTCGGTTTATTTCATCGGCCTCAGCGTACATGTTAGCTTTGCCCATTAGCACGACGTATATGCTTGGGGTTTAACGTTTTAGGTTCTTGTATAGGCCTCCGACCCTCAGAGCTTCTATGAACATAGTGATCATGGACTTATCGTCCATTTTGTCCACCTTAGTTTATTCTACCTGCCAACAGGAAAGGAAGTTGGCCAGATTTTCTCCAACCTTTTGCTTTGCGGTGGCAAGGCATGTGAAATACTTTATCGTCTTCCTGTCTCTTATGGAGTGGTAAACCTCATCGCCAAATCTTGGAAAAATTCCACGGATCCTCCTACTAGGTTCGTGAACCAGCGTTGGGCCGATCTTGCCAGAGTCGAGAAGAAAGCTCTACACATGACCACTTTTGTGGATCCCATTAGCATTAGGGCAGCTTGAATGCTTAATGTCATTATGTGCTCTTGTGAATCCCCAATCCTGTCGAATTGCTTAATGATCAGTTGTTTAAAGTTGGTTGGGAAGGTTCGTTCATGATCCATCGTGTGAAGGGACGGGTGATCACTAGGAGGTTGCCCCACTTCTTCCACTAGATTAGTTCTTCGATTTTGGCGTGTACCCTATCGGCCAATCCCTCACGAAGGGTTATCTTAGTGCAGTGAGGGGCACTCATGCCTTGCTATTTTTTTCGCCACCAGGGCATACTTTCACCCTCAGTTTCTCCGATGCTAGGTTGGTATCCCTCTTTTGGAAATTTTCTCACCTTCCCTCCCGAGGCTAACTTGGGACCCCTTGATCTCTGGGCTTTAGGGAGCCCTTCTCTTACCTTACGGGGCACTCATTTTGGTAAGGGGAGAATGGGGTTGGGGGGGGGGGGGGGTAGGGGGGAGGCGAGTTTAGCTCCGCTATTTAGTTGGCTACTGTGTTTGGACAGGGTTGGTGTGTAACATTCTGTCTTACTATTGTGTTAATTCCCACCCTCCCTCGACGACGTTCATCATTTCTGGGGTAAGGGTGTGATGCTAGGTCCTGTTCTCAGGAAACCCTGGTGGGTTCCACACACAATCGTACCTCTATCCCTGGTGATAACTCCGATTAGGCCTTTTGTGTTCCTTGGGTAGGTGAGTAACCAATGCTTGCGAACCAGTTTGATCCCCTATTCGTAGGCTGTGGCGATCTTGCTGACACAGGGAATGTCCGCTCTATGACTCGGGCATTTCAGTGTATTCATAGACGACGACAATGATGGATTTATCAGCATTGGGTCAACCTTAAACTAGGTATAAATGTACATAATGGGGTTAGGGAAATAGTAGTATTGTTGCTTGGGCACTAGGCCCAAAAGAATATGTATAAAGCCCGAGATACATGCCAAATTGGCAACTCGAATGATAAATGACTAACACAACCCGTCGTCCTAGATAACAAGCTAGGAAAGACTAAGTAACAACATTGTAGCTAATGGGAATCAAACCCTGTTAACAAGGTCGAAAGTATAGACAAACAACCAGTGGACTAGGATGCTTGTTGTGTTTAGATCAGGATGTCATAAATGAGGCAAGCCCCCCTCCTTTTATACTGTCTCACTGCCCTTCCCCTTAAATCACTTGTACAGTTTTGCTACGCATCCTTCCCTCACCACACACATGTACGACGACACCCCCACATCTTAGCCGCCACACATCCACTCCACTTGGAGCTAGCAGGGCCCCGAGGTGCTCATCACCCTCACCCGCCATGCCATGGCTGACGGTTCCCAGCGCCGAGTAAACGCCAGCTAGTTATGGACACTCCTAGCTCATGAAGGTGAAGGTACCCCCGCCATCCTCGCTAAGCCACAACACTTGCACGCGGGTGGCGCACTACCTGCGCCAACCACAAGATGGCTAGGGGAAGCCGGCGGGCTCCTCGCTAGCGACTGTGCCCCCCACAATCACAACACCATCCCACCCCTTACTAACCCAACCATCCTTACCTCACCTGGACGTCTTCTCAAGCCCACAATACCTCTATTCCGGGCTCTACCACTCTTATAAAATAGATCATTTGAATAATTTTCTTTTCAAAATTTAATATAAAAAATACCAAAAAAGCTGGGGAAGACATTTACAAGAATACTCTTTTGCGTCTTTCTACATATATCAATTTACTTAATAATTATTTATTAAATACTTTTAACTCAATAACAGCTTTCAACTTTTAACTTTCAACATTTAACTTTTAGGTTTTTAACTTTCAACTAGGCATCCAAACAAATCATGAATCTATTATATTGTTGTAAGCATAGGACAAAAAAGTATCATATCTTAGATGGAAAGACATAGTAAAAAAAACTTTGGAAATATAGGGAGCGTTTACTAACAGGAAATTGAAAACTGGAAAACACGTTTAATATGCTAGTTTCCAATTTTCAAAATTGAGAACATTCTCCATTTTACAAGAAATTTGAGACACACTCAAAATATGTTTTCAAAATTGAAAATAACGGGTGAACAGTACATTACTTGCATTGATTCCTCCTGGCAACATAATTTTTTTTCCCTTTCTTCCTCATTTTTCTACATTTTTCTGCATCTTCTCATCGAGTCCTCCGCCGATGCTTCGTCATTTCTTCTTTCTGCCTCGTCGTCGGTACTGCCTCGCCACCGGTCTCCTTGCTCTGCTAGTCCGAACGTCGGTGTTGTCTTGCAATCATCGCTGGAAAATGAAAAAATTCCTAATTCATCTAGATCGTTTCCAGATGGCCAAATCAAGGATCCGATTGGCGATCTGCTGCTTGATTGTGTGAGATTTCCTGAAATCGCACAACAAAACCAAGAGGAGGCATATTTCTTTTGCGATTCTGCCAGATTCAAAAATTAGAGGCGAGGTCATTTCAGTCTGATTGTGAGGATTGTAGCGTCAGAATGGGAGGGTTTCCTTGAGCTTTAGATTTTTCACTATGGAGGTTCACCCAATGTTGAATCTCCAAATCTGCTTTGCGAAGTTGGGCAAATTATAATTATTCACTCTAATTTTCATTGAAACTTGGGCAAATTATAATTATTTACTCTAATTTATTTGCAATGTTTCACATTTAGTAGTGAAATAACTTAATTTAAATTATCGCAAATTCACATTTTATCACAAAATAACCTATAAATATATGTATATAGTACATATTGAATTTAGTAAGTGGAAAATGAATTTCGAAAATAAGTATCGTTAAACAAGTTTTCAATTTCAGTTTTCGAAAACAGAGAATAAAAAATAGAAAATAGAAAACAGAGAATAGAAAGTAAACGGGTCTATAATATTTTAGTTAATTTGTTGTATAATGTATAATATATGGGTGTGAGTGTTCTACACTTCCACATCATATTTTATGTGAATAGGTTTATAATTAAGAAACAAATAATTTATAAACAGTAGCAACAACAACAACAACAACAATAAACGCAATCCATGGTCTATGGAGTATAGATTAGATGACGTGAGTCTTTTCTTCTTAACCAGAGGTCTCGGGCTTGAGCCAAATCCTACCCAGTACAAACATAATTAGTCATGACCAAGTTGTGGTTTGACGAAAAAAGAAAAAAAAAACTTAATAAACTTTGTCGAGATAGCTAAAATTATTCCTTGAAAAATCACTTGGGCTGTTGGAGAATGGAAAAATATATTGTATATTGATTGTGTTTAAGAATGAAGAAACCTAAACATGTATATACTAGCTACTCAACGGTAACAAAGAAAATAAAGGTTAGGAAATCCTATGATTGACTAATCACATTACAAAGAATGAGGAAAGAATATTTACATATGGTAAAATAAATCTCTAAACTCCTATGTGTGAGCTTGGATAGAATTGTTGTAAAAGTATGCGGGGGAGGCTCTTCGTGAATATATCGGCCAATTGTTGGTTGGAAGGAACAAAGGTAGTGCGTATTTGACCAGCCTAAATTTTTTCTCATACAAAGTGGCAGTCGATCTCAACATGTTTAGTGCGTTCGTGAAATGCATGATTATTGGCTATGTATAGGGCGTCTTGGTTGTCATAATGCAATGAGCCAGGTGTTGCGGGACATCAAGTTCAGATAGTAAGAGTTGTAACTAAGTGATTTCACTTGCAGCACTAGCCATTGCTCGATATTCGGCTTCGGTAGGGGATCTAGATATAGTGGCTTGTTTCTTTGCATTCCACGAGAGTGGGCATGGCACTAAGAAGGTGCAATATCCAATTTTTGACAGGCGAGTTATGTGGCAGGAAGCCTAATCAGGGTCACAATAACCATGTAATTTCAGAAGTATTAGTAAAGAGTAATATACCATGGTCGGGTGAGTTTTTGAGGTACCGAATGATGCGAAGCCCAGCTTGCCAATGAAGTTCTCTAGGCGTAGACATAAAATAAAACGGTACAATTTAAATCCTTGGCCAATTTTTGTATCAAAAATAAATTAAATTTAAAATTGGGAACATAATGTGTCAAGTAAAAGTATGAAAGGAGATAATCATGCATTTCCAATTCCAGCTACTGGTATGGCATTTCCAATTAGAACAGATATGGTAGATATAATATGATTATTAATAGGGGTTAATAAAAAGGGAAATATTAAAACAAACATGATCTGTGGCACCAGTATCAATAACCCATGTATTAGAATAATCAAATGTGGACGTTAAAGCATGAGACTTACCAACAAGATTGATCTTAGGCTCTTTTACCTCCCGAAGCAATTTAAGCAACTGTTGGATGGTTTCGGAAGTAATTGGTTCTGAAGAACTTGATAGAGACCTTAGCACAGCCAGAGGGTTGCCAGCGGTATTACCTTTTTTGAAGTACTTGTGACCTGGAAGATATCCATGGAGCTTGTAGAAAAACCTGTTGGGTGTGACCAAGAATCCCACAGTGAGTACATCTCGGTTTAGAGTGGTTATTGCCAAAATAAGGTTAAATGGCAGCGTTTGGATGACTGTTGTTTGGCATTATATGAAAAGGATGTTGCTGACTAGCAGCATGTGTTGTAGCTTGTTGAGGAATCACCAATGTTTGGAAATTATTTGCATTGGCGGAGTGAATGATGTACTAGTAAGAGTGTGAAAGTCATGCTGAAAGTTGACTAGCATATTGGAGTTTTGCATTGTAGCCTGGAGAGCAGCAGCATCTGTCGACGTCCCAAGGTGGTCTATTGTGCATTGTTTCTCATCTTGAAGTAGCAAGGCATAGACACCTTAGACGGTTAGTAATAAAAAATTGAGAAGAAGTTGGTTGCACGCTTGTGAAGGATATGTCACTCTTAGACCCATCAAAAATTGAAATAAGCGGCTGCGTTCCGTTTGAGTGTCATAAGCAGTACGAGCAGAACATGTGCATTTAGGAGGAGGATATAAGAGATTTAGTTCATCATAGAGGCTGCATAACATAGTATCGTAAGCGACTATGGAAGCATCATTTTTGCGTAATAGCTCAAAGATTCGGGGTCCGTTTGCTGTAAAAAAAGAAAAAAAAAACGATCTCTTAAATCACACCAAATAGTTGCAGCATCTGGAGCATACAAAACAGTATGGGCAAGGGATGTATGAATAGAATTTAGAATTCATGACATAACAATATTATTTACCCTTTGTCATCTAGCATGATCAGGGTGGGAAGCGTTGGGCATGGCTAGAGTTTTGTCAACAAATCAAAATTTGTTTCTGCCTCTTAAAGCCATCGTCATGGCCAAAGCCCAAGAAGTATAATTTTCAAAGCCTACGAGAGGAGTGCCGATGTGGGAGGTTCTTGTGCCATCGGAATAATAAAGGTAATAAGGGTTTTCTATATCGATGTGAGTGGCAGAAGTGGTGATGGTGGTTAAAATTGATGGAGTTTCATCTATGGGAGAAGATTGAGAATTCTCAGCCATGGTGATGAACTAGAGAGAAAAAAAAATTACAAAATATAGGGATTTGCTACTGATACCATGTTTGAGAATGGAAAAATATATTGTATATTGATTGTGTTTAAGAATGAAGAAACCTAAACATATATATACTAGCTACTCAACGGTAACAAAAAAAAAAGGGTAAGGAAATCCTTTGATTTACTAATCACATTACAAAGAATGAGGAAAGAATATTTCATATGGTAAAATAAATCTCTACATGGGAAACTCAAGACTTACCTCCTTCATGGTGTTGGGGTAGTTTTATGGAGTTTAGGATATAATCCAATATAGTACAGAAACTTGGGTTATAATTTTTTTTAAACTTAATAAAATAATTAGTTACCACACGTGCATTGTGCGAATAGTACAATGTCCAATGTGTATTTTTAAATTAGTGTTTCAGAATTTATCAAAATATTATTTGGTAACCTGGCGTATATCAATGTAAGGTTATCAAATTTTTCATAAAAGTAAATAATATTTCAAGAATGTAATCATGACCTGTGGCATAATTGTTCATAAAATTAACTGGTGCAATAGCAATTTTAAAAAGAAACACCCTCACTGGAAGCATAATTTTTGCAACACAAAATCCTATTAGTTGGCATGATCCATGCTTCCTCTTATTGCCACTTCTGCCAGAAATGAATTTTTAATTTAATCTAGTCCCCTGGTGTGCTTCACTACAATTTTAATGCCTTGGTGCAGTGCACCTTCAAAAACAAAATCAAATCCTCCTTTCCCAAAAAGACAATAATAATAGACATAGTTTATCATCTGTGTTGAATATACACTATAAGTTAGGTGTACCGTTTCATCCATGCCCAATGCGTGATTCTAATTAGTCGACCAAAGTTCATGTTAAATTTTATATTGTATTTTTTAGTACACTCTAACATATTCATATATAGTATATGTTTAACAATTATATCAATTTTAATTGGGATATGGTTTGAATCTAAGACCTTATGAAAATCATTAAGTTAAGAATAATAAATAGTTAACGGAATATTTCGTTACTAAAGTTTACACTGACGGAATGCAGAGATATTTAAGAAAAGTAAATGATATAATAGAGAGTAAAGTAGAAAAAATAAAAAAGAATATTAAAATCAAAATAATATGAACCATTCATTTCAAAAAACAATTACACCAACATTTTTAAGTTCATATTAGGGGCCAAAGTAGGGCTGGGCATTTCGGTTCGGGTTACCCGAACCGAACCGAAAAACCGATCAGGTTTTTTTTTTTTTTACCCATTAAGCTAACGCCATATTTGTGTCCATATTTACATTTGTATCCTAATAAAGGTATACATTTTTCATTAAATGTTGTACACTTCAATTATAATGGACAAAATTATCCCTACTACATTCTTGTTAGACAAAAGTACCCTTACACCGTTATAACACCGTTACTATTTAATTCTAACTTTCATAACTCTATCATTATTATCATACACATATATCTTTTTCCTATTCTTTAATTATCATTTTATTAAAATTATTATATAATTACTTTAATTATTGATTATATTTTAATTAAATTTCTATGAATGATAAATCATATGTGTGTGTATGTATATATATAGGCACACACACAGAGCAATATATGTGACCGGGTACTAGATTAGTGTTATAGATATTTTATTTATTTATTGTAAAAACAAAGTATAAATTATATCAAAATTGTTTACATTATTAATAAAAAAATATAAATTTTGTTCATCTCTATAGTTTTCAAATACAATGATTAAAATTTACTACTTCAAGGAATTCTGAAATATAATTTGAACTATAACTTGTAATTATTTGTATTTATCAATTTTTTAATGTTGGGCATAAATTTTCATGCACCGTGCGTACAAAATGCTAATATTATATATAAATATTATAATTATAATAATTAATAATCTCAACTCCTCAAGTCCTCAGACCTCAACTCTAAGTCGTAAGCCCCAACATTTGGTGATTTAATAATTCTTATTTTTCAAATATTAACTATGTAGATAGATGATTCTTCATCTTGTCATCAACAAAACACTTCAAAAGGCACTCCAAGTGAGCCAACTGAACAATCGATCAGACAAAAAAAACAAACGTTCAAATAGTGAAATTTCACCAAAATCGAACCGAAACCGAATCGAACCGAACTTTTTCAAACCGAACCGAACTCTATTGTTAAACCGAATGGTTTAATTTTTTTAAAACAGAAAAACTGAAAGCGAAACCGAAACTCGAAATGCCTAGCCCCAGGCTAACTTTATTGGTTCTTATTAGGTTTGTTATATTTGTGCAAATTATTCTGTGGATCCGAGTCAAAAAATACACAATTTACGGACTGAATGTTCATAATTTACATACTAAATGTTCACAATTTTATATACTAAATGCTCACAATTTACATACTAAATGTTCACAATTCAACTTGTTAACATTCAGTATGTAAATTGTGTACTTTGGACTCGAATCCACCTTGCAAGGTGGACTCGAGTATGATATGAGCTCAATTGTACATGTTTCTCTTGTTAGTTTGAATCTATTTGTTGGGTTTAAGTTCATTAAACTTAAACTGTTACTTTAAATGCATATTCCCTTGTTTTCTCATTAAGATATGGTTTCACACTTGATTTGAATGTTTTACGGTGTTTGTTAGTGTTTTGAAACCATTGTAGATCAATTGCAAAGGTAAGGGGAAGTCCTGGGACAAGTTTGGATCCAAAATGAAGTGAAGATGCTGATACAAATGATTCGATGCGTTGAGTTGTTCAAAAATTCCAATAAGGTTGTTGTTTGAGATCAGAGAAATCAACGTGTCGAGTTATAACTCGACGCGTCGAGATATCCAACCGAGGGGTTCCGAAAATTGACGCATCGAGATGTCGACTTGGGCGAAGGCGGTTTTGTGTGGAAATTTTCTGTTTTGCCCCCACTATAAAAGCTCGTCTCCCCTCAACCCTAGATCATCAAGATGCGTTTTTGGAGACAAAAATAAGAGTGAAAGAGAAGAGATCAAGAGCTACAAGTTACTTTGGAGAAGAGGAAAAGCTAGGAAGATTCGGGAGAATTCTTTCCCCTTTTCTTTTACTTTCTTTGTTGCTTGTGAACTCCTTGATTTTATTGTAATGAATTCTATTCTAGCCATGAGTGACTAAACCATATTAGGGATTTTGGGTAAAAGTGTTTATGAATCTATGTGCCTAGTTCTCAATTTCATTAATATATTTACATTTGGATTTTATGACTCGTGTTGCAATTGTGTTTTAAATTGTTGATGCTAGTAGTTAAAGGCCTAAATTACTCGTTTCATTGTTATCTTTATGTCTTAATGGGAGATAGGGCATAATTGAGAGCACCCAAAATTGCACTTGACTATTGCACCTTGGGAGAGTGCATATTTGTTAAAGAGTTAATTTGAATGCTTGTTCTTGAATTGCTTAGTGTTTATAAGATGTGAATGAATATTCACTTATTTTAGGTTAGAACTACGGAAGTAATTCCTTCCCTTGTACGCATTCTCACACTTGTTTGAATCCAAATTAAATGTTGCACTTTAGATTGGCACTAGGTGATTAAAACACTTGAATCTCAAGAATCTTACTTTTTACTCTATTGTTTTCATCAACCTGCTCACTTAGTTTCTTTTAATTAGTTATACTTTTACAATTGCTTAATTACCCTTTTCGTTAGGATTAGCTTCTCGTGAATAAATTAGTAGCTAGTGCTTGATACACCCTGCTTTCCTGCGAATCGATAACTCGATACTCCAGGTATTTATTTAATTTGTTTGTCAAATATACTGCAATCAGGGTCCATAGTATAACTGATGGTATATTTGTATGTAGATAAAAGAAATAACAATTAAAATAGTTGTCCAACATAATCTATTAGAGCCGTAAATCAAAGTAAGAGCAGACCAAATTTTTCTTGGTTTTTCATCCCTGAAAGTGAAGGATTTTACTGTCAGAGCTATCCCCTTTTTTCCATGCCATCTTCGCGTGTTAGGGCATGGCGCATGCACTCGCGTTACCATGTTTTTTTTTTTTTTTTTTATTTTATTTGTCAGATTTGTTTTCTTTTTGCTTTTTCTCTTTCTCTTCTTTTTTCTTTTCCTCCTCTCTATCTTAATCATCACAATAAAAATCACAAAAAAAAAACTCAAACAAATGTGAATGCTCTAAGCCGGCAAGCCGCACACAGGTGGGCCACACTACTCCAATCCTTCAACATTTAAGTTGTTATTATAATATGTTAAATCGACTCAAGTTTCAAAGTCAATTTTTCATAAAAGTTGAGCGGATCATTTATAGGCAATCTAATTTGATTTACCTTATTGTAATTATTCATCAGTTATTGTCACAAAGTAAATGTTAAATTGATGATTCATATTTGAATACATCGATTTCATCTAAAATACATATTTGAATAATAACTACATACTTTCCTCCAAATCAAAAGTTTAATTGATGATTCATTTGTTACGTCTATCTACAACTTATAATACTATATATTTAAAATTTACTCCCTCCGTCTCATTTTATGTGTCTAGTTCGGTTAACGAGGTTTGACTGAAGTTATTTTTAATCCAAATTTTTTTATAATATTAAGTTTAGTATTAGTATACAAAATATATATATTTAGAAACTACACTAAAAGTAATATTAAACACAAAAAAATTAAATTTTAAATAAGTAAAAAATACTTAAGAAAATAAACAAAGAAGAAAAAGTTAGTTTGACCAATAAATAGTAAGTATGATAGATAAAATGGGACAAAGAGAGTATTATCTTTCCCTAAATTAACTTGCCCTGCACAAACTAATCAATTAAATCTATTCCGTATATCATACAGATGACATTTAGTGATTCTCCCATATGGAAGTCATGAGATCAAGCCTTAGTGGAGGCGGTGTTGACTCTTTGTGCTTTAACATGTTGAAAAAGTATATATGAACAGATATTACAATGTAATAGAGTCATTAGCTTTTAAAAATATATAAAATGTAATATAAAAGATTTAATCCATATTATCCATAAACTCTTTTGTGGGAAGTCTAAAGGCAATACGAGAAATTTGTCAACTAAGGTTGATCTGATCAACCCAAATTTGTAATTGCCTTATTGCCAAAAAATGTTGAAAAAGACAATAAAATTAGGGAATTTTTAGGTCTACCAACCGACCGATGTACAAAAATAAAAATTGCTATCTTCAAATAAATAAATAAATAAAAATTGCAAAAAAAATATTAGAGCTAGAAAAGGTCTACCTGCTTACCAACCCCCAAATAAAGATTTTCTTTAAAACAAAAATCAAAAGAAAGAAGAGGCTCATAGGTCCAATGTATTGGTCCGTATTAATATCATTGCTACAATTAGAAAATTTAAAAAGAAAACAATAAAAAAAAGCAATTTCTTTTTATAAAATACTATTTTTACTTTCGTCAGTTAGTGACTTAGTGAGTATGTATTTCCGATACATAATCTATACTAATTGACTAAAAAGGAAAAGAAAATGAAAAAAATAAAATTAATCACTTTCAAAATTAAAAATCAATCAACAACCCTAAAAATGTATAAATCGAAATAAGAATACATATAATCTTCTCCCAAAAGGTTGAATCCTCAACCATAAGAATACATATAATCTTAAAATAACGAGTGACGAGGCAAATTATTGTGTTGACCATAACAAAAAGTACATTATTTGTGTATTGAATGTACATTATACAAAAGAATGTATTTTCAGTATGTACTTTCCCTGAATAAAATGTACATTTTTAATATATTAAAAGTACATTATTTGTGTATTGGATATACATTATTTGATAATATAATCTATACAACAGTAAATGTGGCTCTTTATGCACAATAAGCAAAAATATAGTCTCACAACTGAATTACCATAACTTACATCCTCCTAAATATTCTGATGAGCAAGAATATGCGAGACTCTTAAAATTAGGAATTCAACTTTTTAGAACAATGATTGAATGACATAATCACGTTTGACCGACCAAGAACGGAGAATAATTGTTGGATAACTAGTACAGTTGCTCCACCCATAATAATATATGCGATTTTTTTAATTGTAAATTATTAGTAATACTTTTAAAATATTACTCTATGACTTGCATTATTATTTAAATATTAATATTACTATTTCAATACGGACTTAACGTACGACTTGCAAAATTAAAGTAGTTGTCAATTAGTAATTATAGTATAGGTCTAAATACATTTTCTCGAAATTGTTTAGTTCAATTGAATAGTCGTATATAGACATTACATTATTAGGCTGAATAATTCTTAATGGCTATTATTACATGAAGCCTATAAAAACATGATATGCATGACAAGGTCAATTGTGACTTTCTAATATGGATATTGTGGAACATGTCTTTAGTTGTTAAATTATAAGGAAGAGTCAAAAATATAATTTATGATCAACTCTAGTAAATTGTAATACACATCTTTTGATTTTAGAGAATTACTTTCATATTAAATATATAGTTATTTGTCAGTATACATTAAGCAAATCGACAATATAATTACAATTTGGTGTTGAATTTTGAAATTCAATGTGTTATAATTTTACGGGATTAATAAGGATTTAAAGAAAGAGGCAAGGGGTGAAACACGTGGTGAAGGAAAGAGGCGAGGATCATACACTTGGCATACTTGAATAGTGTAAAGGCTCTGTTTGACAGAGTTTATTTAGGAGCTTATAGCTTATTTGAAGCTACTAATAAGCTATAAGCTCTGTTTGATAATGTTCCCAAAATAAGCTCCTAGCTTAAAATAAGAGCTTTATTTGAAACGCAACCTAAGGTAGCGTTTCAAAATAAGCTCCTAGCTTCCTAACTTTTTTTTCCATCTTTATTCTTATTATTTTAAAGAAATGACATAATTTACCCTTTCCAATTAAAACTCTTTTCTCTTCTCCTTTTTCCGCAACTTTCACCGCAAATATTATTATTATTATTATTATTATTATTATTATTATTATTATTATTATTATGAGTTTTGCAACAATATTGTTACTTCATTATGAGATGCTAGATCATGATTATGCTAATAGTTTTATTTCAAAATGTTAATTTTTTTTTTAAAGACAAAATGTTAAATTTTAATATGTAAACAAACTAATTTAAATTTTATGTAAATGTCCTTTTTAGTCTTTTTACATTTATCAGCTTATCAAAAAGCTAATTTTACCGAACACTTTCAATCATAACAGTTAGCTTAATAGCTTTTCAGTTTTCAGCTCCGAGCTTATAGCTTTTCAACTTTCAACTCCTTTTTCAGCTTCCAGCTCCTAACTTATAGCTTTTCAGTTAGGTTTGCCAAACATAGCCTAAGTAAGCATCATTGCCTCCTTCTTGGACATCAGTATCTCATCACAACACTACACCTAGTCCAGTGGTGGAATAAACCAAGGTTTGATCCCCAGTAGCTACAAAATCATTCCTAGTCCATTCTTTGAACTCTAGCCAATACCATTCGTTATTTACTTGGGTCACTAGTTTCGGATGTGTTATCTCAGGTACATGTTATTTTTGATCTAATGCCACGGGCAATAAAAATTATTACTTTCCTACCCCTCATTTCGCACATCCTACCCAGTTATATAGTGGACCAGGTCTTGATAAAATCACACACACACACACACACACACATACACACACACACACACACACACACACACACACACACATATATATATATATATAGACAAAGGATCATATGAGGTCATGTTTCTACATATGGTCTGTGGTCAAAATCTGACCTTTGATTTTGGTTGAATCTATGGCTCTTGTTTTTTGATTTATTTTTGGATTTATTTTTTTCCTTTTTTCACGCCATCTTGATCTAGGGGCTCATTAGTCTTTGCATATTTGTTTCCTTTCTTTGTTTTTTTTTTTTTTTTTTTTTTTTTTTTTTTTTTTCGGGCTGATTTGCCTTAGTTTAGGGATATTAAATTTGGTAATTAAAGATATTCTTCATTCTTCTTTATATATTGCCTCTTTTTCATATTCTTTGTTTGTGTGTTGGCGAAGATTACAGACTCTTTTATTTATTCGTGCTTCATTCTCTGTGCTATGAATTCTCCAGGTTTGTGTTTTCGTTTGTTTTAATATATAAGTATTGTGCAGTTTTTTTTTTTTTTTTTTTTTTTGTGCATTTGTATTTCGCTGGCTTCATTCGTCTTGTAGCATTGTGTATTGTTTTTAAATCTATTAATTGTCTTCATTTTGTTTGTTTATTGGGATTGTGGGTTTCGTATATATAAACTGTTTTTTTTTTTTTTTTTTTTTGGGTGTGTTGGTGTGTTTTGTTTTGTTTTGTTTTGTTTTTTTTTTTTTTTTTCGTTTCTTAATTCTCATTTAGATATATTGCTAATCTATAGTTTTAAATATATAGCTAATTTCCATCTCTTTCTTTCGTTGGTTTTACATTCTTTTGCAATACCTATTACATTTTTTTTTTTCAGTCAACAATTTTTTGTTGTGTAATTCTTATTCATTTGCGTTTTTTTTTTTTTTTTTTGTAATTATGGTTTATTGTAACCAGGAAGTTCCTTTTTTTTTTTTTTTTTAGGGTTTTAACGTTCGGGTTTGTGCGGTGTTACTAGTGTGTTTTCTATGTAATTATAGTATTTATTTGTTTTTTTTTTTTTTTTTTTTTTTTTTTTTGTGGTAGGTGTGTTTGATACGTAATGTGCATGTATATGATTATTAATTGTGCAATCAGGTTGATTTTAACATGCTATGTTTGTTTGTTTGTTTGTTTTTGTCATTTTTAATTATGGTTTATTGTAACCAAGAAGTTTATTTTATTTTTTTTAGTTTTTAACGTTCTGGTTTGTGTGGTGTTACTACTGTATTTTTTTGTGTAATTATAGTATTTAATTTTTGTAGGTTTGTGGTGGGTGTGTTTGATAAGTAATGTGCATGTATATGCTTCTTAATTATGCAATCAGTGTGGTTTTAGTATGCTGTTTTTTTGTATCATTTGTAATTATGGTTTATTGTAATTATGGATTTTCGACATCAAACTTTTCTTCTTAAGTGTGCTAGGGCTAATGTTGAGTCTAATATGTCATTTCGGTTGGCTAGGGAGTTTGCTGGTTCTTATTCTAATGTTTGTGCAACATGTGTTGATTTTAAAAATTTGAAGCGTGATTTAATGACTTATATTGGCACTTCGGATGCTCATATTGTAGTTAAAAAATATGTTAAGAAGATAGTCGATTGCCCATACTATTACTTTAAATATGATTTGGATTCTAAGAATCAGTTATGGAGGTTGTTTTGGGTTGACCCTGTTGTGAAGCAAAATTTTGCGGCTTTTGGTGATGTGGTATCGTTTGACGCGACGTATGGTACTAATAGGTAAGCCCCTTGTTTAAAAAAAATTATTTTCGTCTATTTCAAGCTTTTTTTCAGAGGCTCGCTGTGCAGTTTGGTCTTATTTAATTGTGCATGCAGTTTTTTAACGCACAGGGTTGTAATGTTTATTAGATTTATTTTGTTCTTATCTCTTGCAGGTATGTTATGGTATTGGTTCATTTACTGGCATTGATAATCACAGAAGAGGCGTCACATTTGCCATTGGTTTGATTTTTCGTGAGGATATGGAATCTTATGTTTGACTTTTAGAACAGTTTAAGAGCGCAATGGGTCGTGTGCTTAGTTTGCACTATCACCGATCAAGATCCATCGATGCAGATTGTAGTTCAATTTTGTTGTGTATCATTTGCGGTTTTTTTTTTTTTTTTTTTTTTTTTTTTTTTTTGGTAATTATGGTGTATTCTAACTAGGAAGTTATTTTTGTTTTTTTATGTTTTAACGTTCTGGTTTGTGTGATGTTACCAGTGTATTTTCTCTGTGTTCATAGTATTTATTTGTTTTTTTTTTTCTTTTTTTTTTTCTTTTGTGGTGGGTGTGTTTGATACGTAATGTGCATGTTTGGACTTATTAATTGTGCACTCAATGTGCATGTCTAGAATTATTATTTGTCCACGTAGGGATTTTGCACTTCGAACGATTTGCATTTGTCATTTGTACATTGTTGCACAAGTGCTTCATGATCTAATAACTATTTAGCCGACCTTTGTTCAGTTTAAATTGCACGTTACATTGCATATTACCGAATACCGTCGGTGCACAAACCGTTTATGTGATGTATGTCGTAATTGCACTCAGAACTACACCATTCATGCACGCAATGTATATATTGAATATCCATTCCCTGTTAACATATTTAAAATATTTGGGGATTTGAATATGTATCTGTAATCCTACAACTGTTTAAGCATAACTATAGTCATGCATATGCAAATGGCTAAAAATAAACTAGCATGTTCCTCATTTCTCTATTGGAATTTTATGCATGAATGCATATTTGACTACTTCACTGATTTATCAATTCTAAAGCACGATTAAGCATAATTATATTCATGCATTCAGGTAGTAGTTCGTATTCTAAGCACTTATTTACTGTTGTCGTGCTACCACCGGTGTACTTACAAAGTCATCATCGGGGTTGGGGTCATTTACATGTGGTTCCTGCACCTTTCTGGTTTTCAGCTTCTTTTCTGCATAAATAATTTCTTTTACATATTAGCGAGCCTTTCATTCAACAACTATACACACAACTCTTTTGGATGCACAAATACATACGCTCCTATACACATGCACATATTCGCCATATTCATGCACAAATATTTACACAGTAATCCAAACGGCCAGCAATTCATATTCACAAATGCACTGCACAGGACCTAATGTTTTGAATTCACCTGCACAAGCCCTACTATCTTGAATGCACAGATACATACACTGATATACACATGCACTTATTCAGCATATTCATGCCCAAATATATACAAATCACTCCATATGCCCAGCACTTCATATCCTCAAAAACAATGTCTTTTCTACATTATTGCACACATTAATAAATTGTTCTTCTCCCATGTTCTTGCATGCTTTAGTGGTCGTCCCATCTCTTTTTTCCTATTCATTTGCTTACTATCTAAACACACTTAGCAAAAGACAAACTTTATGCAATCTTTTATTGCACTTTAACAATACTTTATTCTTTCTCCAACTGCTAGGTTTGTGGTCCTCCATTAAGCTTTTTCCAAATCTGTGCAAATGACATATAATATTCAATTTATGCATATTCATTTTTAATTACCTATTCTGCATATTATACTATCCAACTTCTCATCACACACCCTATCTGTTCCAGCAATTAACCCCCTTCTTCCCACCATCAATTCGTCGTAATGCACACATAAACAAACAAGCCAAGTGGAAAACCCCTCAATTCTTCAACAAACACCCAATCTGTTCGGCCAATATTTAGTTTATCCACCAAAAAAAAAAAAAAATTAC